>NC_081843.1:6407069-6707069 GCF_963259705.1 Myotis daubentonii
GATACATGAGATACATCGTTGCCTCCCTGCACCTAGGATCAAACCCACAGCCTGGCTATGTGCCTGACCAGAACTTGAACTGGCAGCTTTTTGGTGCATGGGATGATGTTCAACCAACTGAACCACACCGGCCAGGGTGAGAAGCAAGCAATGTAGAGCATTGCCTGTGTCACCATAAGGTCCTTTTTGCCAATGAAGTTAGTAGGGAAGACTGAAAAATCAAATAAAAGATCCAATCAACGTTTGTTAGGATGTGATGAAAGGGGACTTTGCAAATTTCTTTCTATTTTCTTGTTTTGTTAATTCTCACCCGAGGATATTTTCCCATTTTTAGAGAGAGTGGAAGGAAGGGAGTGGGAGAGACAGAGAGAGAGAAACACGGATGTGAGAGAGAAACATTGATTGGTTGCCTCCTGCACGCACCCTGACTGGGCCAGGGATTGAGCCTGCAACCGAGGTATATGCCCTTGACTGGAATCGAACCCGAGACCCTTCAGTCCTTGGGGCCAATGCTCTAGCCACTGAGTCAAGCTGGCTAGGGCTCTTTCTATTTTTTTTTTTAAAGAGAGAGAGAGAGAGAGAGAGAGAGAGAGAGAGAGAGAGAGATATCAACTTGTTGTTCCACTTATCCGTACACTCATTGGTTGATGCCTGTGTGGGGATCGAACACAAAACCTAGGTGTATCAGGAGTCTGCTCTAGCCAACTGAGCTGCCTGCCAGACCATCACTTTGTGTATTTCTGGGGCCAGGTGAACTGGACCACAGTTTGTTAAATTAACCCTATGCTGTTACCTTCCTCCTGCCTCTGTTTTCCTGCTCTGGGTTCTTACTTGGATGTGTATCTCGCCTTGGGGGTGGGGGTGGGGGTGGGGGTGGGGAGGTGGGGAGCAATTTCCCCCTTGCTTCCCATTGTATTTCCCCCAGTGTGCAAGCCACACCCCCCCGCAGTTGCTGGACCCAGTCTCCTCTCACTACCTGTCTGTCACGCCCACACTTCCAGTACATCCTCAGCCCTCACCCTCCCAACCCATCTGCCCTCACCCCCAGCCAACGGCCTTCCCCTCCGCGGTCGGGCTGCTGGCCCCTTCTTTCAACATCATATGCCACTGTGAGTTGACATGTAGCTGTTTTAATGTCTTCATTTAAAATTTCAAAAGCATGAATGCTCTTTGTAAAAACTGGAATAATTCAGAAGCATATAAAGTGAAAGGTAAGAGTCCTTTCTTCACTCCACTCATCCTGGTCCCCAGAGATAGCCACTGTGAGTACTTTATTCTTCCAGAACTAATGTTCAAAATGCAATTTAGACTAATGGGGTTTCCGGGGAAATGCGCCTAAGTGATAAAATGGCGGGTTACAGGAATCCAGCTCCTGAGACGGGCTGATTCCGTCTGCGGACTCGCCGCCTGTGAGCAGGACCACAGCGCTGGAAACACGGCTCCTCCTGGCCTTTCCGGTGACCGTTCCCTCGCTGCTCTTCCTTATTTCCTTATTACCCTTCTCAGAAGCTCACACCTGCTGTGAAATTCATGCTAAGCTAGAGCTGGGCAAATTCTAGCCTTGTTCCAATAGGGTCCATATAGGAGTCAACCACTAGGATTATGACTGCCCCTGCCCCTGCCCCTGCCCCTGCTCCTGCCCCAGCTCCTTCTCCTGCCCCAGCTCCTGCTCCTGGCATTTTGGTTGGCTGAAGAGGAGCTCTGATCTTGTGGTGGAAATAAACACCGTCCACTTCAACCACCACCTTACCAATACCCATGCATCCACGAGTGGTCACGAAGCTATAACTGGCACAAGAAGGAGGGATTAGCAGCCTGGATGTGGCATCTGCACCTGCTGGCCCCCCTGGGAGAGGCTGAGCCCGTGCCATTAGAAGTGTGAAGAACACATACTGCGGAATTGATTAAAATTGTTTGGGGTGGGTGGGTATGTAACACATAGAAAAATGCATAACACGGAAGTGGACAGCATAAGGAATTTCCAGAAGGCAAGTGCCAAGGTCAGTAACCACCACCTAGAATAGATGAAGAAATAGGACACCCCGCCCCCCGGGTGCTGGACACTCCTGTGCTTTCAGACCCTTTCCTCCCTCCCCCACGGGGAAGTCGTGGCTCCAGGCTTTGGGCAGCTCCATCCTTGCCTTTCTTCATACTTTTATCATCCTAGAATGCATTCCTGAACCAAACCATTTAGTTTTGCCAGTTTCTTTTTTTTTTAATTTTTTTTTATTGATTTCAGAGAGGAAGGGAGAGGGAGAAAAAGAAACATCACTAGTGAGAGAGAATCATTGATTATCTGCCTCCTGCAGGCATTCCACTGGGGATTGAGCCCGCAACCTGGGCATGTGCCCTGACCGGGAATCGAACCCTGACCTCCTGGTTCATAGGTTTGATGCTCAACCACTGAGCCACGCCGGCTGGGCTAAGTTCGCCTGTTTTTGAACTTTATGTGGATTTATTCAAATACTATTTTGTTTTCATTTAACTTTGTATCTGTGAAAGCCATGGGTGTCATGTGGAGTCTTGCGTGTGCTCACTGTTCTGGGCATTCCGTTCCATGTGTGAACAGCCACCTTCCTCTTTTTGAACCCATTCTCCTGCTGAAGGACATTTGCGTGGGTCCCAGTGTTTGGCTTTTACAAATGTGCCGTCTGCAGAACTGTGATGCGAGCCTTTGCAGTCACAGGGGGAACGAGCAGGTGGCAGGGATGCAGGGATGGGGCAGGCTAGTTCCACCCAAGCCACCTCTCTCCCCGGCACCCTGAGGACGTCGCGTTGCCAGCAGTGGTGGTGGCAGCTCCCCCAGCACAGACATCCTCGCACGGGCCTGTGCCAGCTCATGCGTCCTTTTCATGGCTCCGGGCCTCCTTCTGAGCCGGGAAAGGACGCGGCGCTTTTGTGGGGAACCAGTGTGTGAGGGCACGGGAGGCTGCTCTTAGGGCACAGGAATGGGGCATGGCTGGAAGGCTCAGGGCCTGGTCACTTGGGCAAAAGAGTCATGTTCCTGAAGGGAATCCGCGATAGCAAGACCAGCAGTGACGGGGTGCTCTTGCAGGGTCTCCAGCCTCCCCCCCCCGCCCCCCCCCAGAACCAGGCCCCAGGCAGTAGCTAAATTAAGCAGTTTCTTTCCTTGCCCTCTGCCTCAGGGGAGACCAAGGCGGTCCCCAGCGTCCTGGCTTCACAGATACACGCTGTGATCAGTACGGATTGGGAATTTGTCTTGTGCCGGCACCGGCGAGGCACTTCCTATGCACATGCACATTCACAGGCACAAGAGGCTCAACATCAACGAGTGAGGGGCTGTTTCAGTCAGGCTTTGCTGCATAACAAACCTGCTCCAAATTCAGTGTCATCTCAAAACAAGCCTGTGTTGCTTCTCACAGTTCTGTGGTTTTCCTGGAGGTTTATTCCGACTTGGGCTGGTACAGCTCCAGTCGAGTACTTTAGGGCAACCTCACTCACAAATCCGGCAGCTGCTCTAATGTGTGTGTGGAGGGGCGAGGGGGACGGGGCGGGGGGGACAGCCGCATTCCTCTCATCATCCAGCCCTGCTTGTTCACACAGGCGGGCGGGGCGGCGGGCAGGGCGGAGGTTCCCGCAGCGAGAGAGTAAGCCCTAATGTGCAAGTGTGCCTCCACCTCTGCCTGGATCACACTTGCTAATGTCCCGTTGGTCAAAACAAATCACACCAAAACCAAATCATGTACCAAATGAACCAACTGACAGTCTGGCTACGGGGTGGGAGAGGATTATGGTAGGTGCCTCACAAAGAACCCACTTCATACTCAGCACCCCATTTTACTGGAGAAAAAACGATGCTTCGAGAAGTTAAGTTGGTGCAGGTCAGACAGCTGCTATTGGGCAGAGCTCAGCCTCCAATCCAGGTCTCGCTGGTGGTGAAATGCGTGCCCTGGGTCCTGTGCTGTAGATATTGCTTCCTTTCTTGCACCCGAGCCTGTGTGTCTCAGGGAGGAGAGATGCGCTCACTTAACCAGCCTCCCCCAGGGTCCCCTCCGGCACAGAGTCTGGCAGCTGCCTACTTAGCCAGTGGGGCTTGGAGCCTCTCCGCTCTGAGGAAGAGTCCTCATGACTCTTTTCAGTTATTGCCCTGGGTTCTGTACCTTCAGACTCGTCTTGGGAGGGCACACTCCATAGACTGTAGGCCATGGATGGAGAGGAAAGGTGGTCGCCTGTAAATGTGGTAGTTCGAGGGGGCAGTCACTGGGCACCTACTGTGTGAGCGAGATCCTGATGGTTAGAAGTGCAGGCCGGGGGACACTTAGTTGGTCTCTGAGTACATTTCAACAGCACGTTAAGGTAACATGTTGACCTGGTGCTGTGAGAGACAAGAGCGCCATAATGGAGTGGCTTATGCTAAGCCCCACGTGACCAAACGGAGGCTTAATTACTTAATTACAGCTTCAGCTCTCTCAGAAATGGAATCTTAAACCCGCCAATCAAGAATCGCCTGATCAGCACTAGTTAGGTAATTTGCCTTTGAGGGAATTAACTTTGCAATAACCAATCCTCCCCACAACCCTCCTACAGCTTCCCCTGTTCCCACTCTCTTCTGCCTATAAAACATCTTGCCTTGTACGGCTCTTCTCTCTGCTAGATTGGATGCTGCCTGATTCATGAATTGTTGAATAAAGCCAGTAAGGTTTTAAAATTTCCTCAGTTGAATTTTGTTTTTTAACAGTGGAGGTTAAACATGATGAAAGACTCTTAGTCTTAGAAGCTGCGAAATAGTAGTTAGACCTTGAGATTCACAGAGAAGTGAGCAAAGGAGGGCATCTCTCACAACGAGGATGGTGACTCAGCTCTGGTCAGGCTCTCAGAACCCGCACCCACTCTGTCCAGTTCGAGCGCCGTCTCTTGCAAACGCAAGGCCTCCTCCAGGAGAACATGTTGGGATGACTGTGGGCAATGGGGTGAGCAGGCTGATGTGGGGCAGAATTGAAGGAATAAAAACCAAAAACCCAGTCGGATTTGCAACCAAGCTGAAACTATCAGTCTCCCAGGGTTTGCTTTTAAAAGAAAAAAAAAATACAGAGACCCATATTTGCATTTGAATGTGGTGCCAATCAGTGCTCCTTAGCGGGACACGGCCAAGCTCCTCAGCGGGCAGGGAGCATGGGAGCTGCTCCTGCGTCTGTAGACTCAGATGAGTGTTCTGAGGGCTCTGCCGCGTGTGGTGAGGCCCCGTGATGGCTCACCACTTCTCTCCCCAGAGAAAGGCCCTGCTCCTCAGGGGTCGCTGTTCTCGCTCACGGCCGGTTCTTACACACACCTGTGCCCCAGGCCCAGGAGTGGGAAGGACCGTCCGGACTTGTAGGTCAGGACATTGCTTATGGGAAACCCGTGGCCCCAAGAGGGTAGGAACACAAAAGTGGCCACCTGAGGAGGGGGAGAGAAGCTGGTGGACACACGCACACCCATCTCCATCGAAAGGCAGGAACTTGAAGGACTGGGGGTGGAATGGAAACTCACAATGGCCACCACTTTGCAAAGGATCCCTTCATGTGAATTTCAAAGGACACCACCCCTCTGCCAGAAGGACTGGAAAACTGGGGCCAAGTTCCTCTATCTGGAAGGGATCAACGAGGTCCCAGGGAGACACCCAACGAGGTCCCAGGGAGATACCGTGAAGAAAGGGGAACTCAGGCCTAAGTCTGCTCTAGGCGTCACGGGAGCTCCTGGGACCAGACCGGGCACAGAGCAGGAGCTCGTTAGAACATGGTGAAAAGCAGCTGTTAGAATGAGGTGGCCCGGGGCTCTGGTTCCAGCTCCCGCTGGGTCTGCCTTCTCACCAGTCTCCTGGGCGGGTCTTGTGCACACTGTGAGAAGAAACAAGTCATCTTTTCTGTCAAAGAACAGTTTAGACAGCTGCCATTTTGGACTGCGTAACTTGGCAGCCGTCATGTTGGCCGCATGGCTTGCAGCTTCCCCGGGGGCACCATCTTGAACAGCAAAGGCCAACCCTTCCCTTTGAATTAGCCAATCGCAAAAGACTGTGTGCCTGAGCTCCAATCAAGAATGAGGGACAGGTCACGTGCGTCAGAGATTATAAACCCAGCAGCCCGCCTGCTCGGTGTGCATGTGCTTCCAGACCGTGTGTGCGCACGCACCCTTGTACATAGAAGTAAAGAAGTTTGCCTGCTGCCTGGCTCCCGAGTATGTTTTGTGTTCTACCAGGATCCCTGAATTTGGGGGCTCGCCTTATTTCTAACAACACTGATGTTCGAGAACTGCTGAGCTGGACTGTCCCATTGCTAGTAGTGTTATAATGTACCCCGCGAATCACACAAGGACGCCTCAAGAAGTCGAATTAAGGAGTCACATTTATTGCAAATCCGGGACTACGAGGGGGCATTTTGCTCTCCAAATCTCGCAGTTCTAAGATGGCCGCAACACCAGATTTATAGAGGCAAAAATCACAAAGGTATCGATTACATCGTTGGGTTTGGAATGAGGGACCTGGTTTGCAAAAAGCAGTTACAGAAGTGAAATTGAGCCGATTAGTTATCTACAAAGATTAATGATAGTTTTGGGTCTTTGGACCACTGAGTTGACAGAAACACATTATCTAGAGCCCTCGGGTCTTGGGACCACTGAGTCAACGGAAGCACATTATCTGTGGCCACTGAGGCAATTTAGGATAATTGTGCTGTCCTGGTTGCCAGGTGCAGAAGAATGTGCTTTCTAAAATCAGTATGACCACAACCAATGGGGTATTCACATTACAATCAATAGGGTATTCAATCGAATGGGATGATTTATATAATTCAGAAAATCAAAGTAACTTTTCTATTGTTAAACAAAGCAAATAAGTACAGAAGCCAAACAACAGGGTTAAAGTTAAACTACAGTTTCTACCTGAGATGATTGCTACCATACGTCCGTCGCTCACACTGTCCGTGGGTGGTTGCACTTATAAAGGGAGCATATGAACCCCGGGGAGGTCTGCACCAGCAGATGGAGTATAACAAACATTTAGCTTTTGCTAGACAGCAGCATTTCCTCTTCCTCTTTTGTGGTAGTCCTCCCACTTGTGTTTTCAGCTACCTTCTGCCCTACAGCTGCTCATGTTCTCAGGGAGGCGGTCTCGACCCCCAGGAAGTGGCATGACGGGTCTACACCAACCCTGGTGTCCTGTTCCCCTGCTCCATGGCTGGCTGAGGCATGGACACATCAGGCGGTTCTGGCCCAGGGGACGTGGGTAGAGGAGGTGCTGGGGCTTCTAGTGAAGTGTTTCCTCGTTAATCGAAAGGAGACCAAGAGGGAAGAAATAGCCCCCCACTGCCTGTGGATGCTGCTGCCAGGAATGCTGCCTGGGCTGCCATTTTGTGGCCACGAGGGGACTCAAAAGCCAAGAATGGCCGAATGGAAAAGCAGAAAGAAGTTGGTCTTTCTTTTTTTAATATTTGGTTTGTTTATTTACTTATTTATTTGTTGTTAATCCTCACCCGAGGATATTTTCCCATTGATTTTTAGAGAGAGTGGAAGGGTGAGGGAGAGAGAGAAACATTGATGAGAGAGGGACACATCGATTGGTTGCTTTCTGCACACCTCAACCAGGGAAGGGATAAACCTACAACCCAAGTGCATTCCCTTGACCGGAATCGAACCCAGGACCCTTCAGTCCATGGGCCGGTGCTCTATTCACTGAGCCAAACCATCCAGGCCAAGAAGTTAGTCTTTACTGAATGGAGTTGCTGATTCAACCAACTATGAAGCTGCCTCATTTTATTATGTGAGACTAGAGGCCTGGTGCACAAAATTCATACATGGGTGGGGGGTGGGGGGAATCCTTCAGCCCGGCCTGCAATGACACAAGTGTTCCACACCAAGCCTGGCCAGAGGCCTTCCGTGGCCAGGCGCGGAACACTTGCCTCATCACTGGGGTGATGACTGCCCCTCCCCCCAACCCCCAGCCACTCCATGCCCACTGCCCAGAGGCCTTCTGCCACGGATGAAGCAAGCATTCCGCCAGGCTGCTCACACTGCCCACTCTCAGTGGCCGTCCCCCTGGGACTGGGGGACTCCGGCGGGGCTGAGAGGACTGGGCGCCGCCATCTTGTGGCTATGGGCACCGCCATCTTTGTGACAGAGTGACGGTTAATTTGGATATTACCCTTTTATTAGATAGGATAACATTTCCTTGAAGTTTAAAGCCAGATGAATGGGTAGATTCTATTTCTTGCTGCTGAATTTCCCTGAAAAGAGAGATGGACACATACATGGCCCGAAAAAGGAGGCGCCGAGGAATGGGAGAAACAGGCCAGAACAGCGAGGTGAGGAGCTGAGTGTCCCCGACGAGAGGCTCTGTGAGGAGCCTGCCCTCGGCAACATGGTGGCTGAAATCAGAGACCCTAGGATGAGTGCCTGGAGTCATGTTCCACATGCACCGCTTACTCGCTGTGTCACCGTGGGCAAGTCATCGAGCCTCCGTGTCCTTATCTGTAAAACCAGGGCATAACAGCACCACTTCCTAGGATTTGAGGAGGTTAAAGTAGCTGTGATGTGAAGAGCCAGCAGACCCTGTGGGTAGTGCCTTGCCCTCGGCAGCATACATAAGTCCCAGCTGGGAGGTAGATGATCAGTAACAACCAGGTCCACTTTCTCCTTTATATGTTGTAACTCCCCCTTTGTCAAAAAACAAATTTTTATTTTGAGGTGATTGTGGGTTTATATGCAGTTGTAAGAAAAAACAGAGAGAGGCCCCACGTACACTACCCTTGCTCTCTTTCTCCCGTAGTAATTTATGGGAGGTCAGCAGCCTCTGTGCTTGGGTTCTGGCTGGGAAAGAATTCGGACACAAGACTCAAACTCTAAGGGAACAGTGATTTGGTAAATTGCAGAGGTAGAAGCAGTGATTCCTAGAAGAAATGGGCTTCGGAAACAAGTTATGGAGGCAAAGGAAGGGCCCTTGGAGCTTGGGAGTGAGGAAGCTGATGGTGACACCCTGAGCGGGGGGCAGGGAAAGGCACAGGCCGCTCCCGGGAGAGCATGCTGGGTCCTCTCCTAAGGGCTCTAAGGATGGAGAGTTAGGGGCGGTCCCGGGGAGGATCTCAGCAGATAGCAGCTTTCCAGGTGTGTCCTTTCAGGGTGGTGGTCCCCACGGATTGACTGGCTGGTCCAGGACAGGGGGTCATTGTCCGATGCCGCTGGTCCTGAGGTCAGCCGTGAGGTCACTTATCTCTTTTTGCTGTTTTTCTGGGCCTGGAGCTGAAATACCACTAAACCCTAGATGTGATCTCTAGGGAGGAAAGGTCAGGGGTCCAAACCACATGACCAGCAATGTGCTAGGGGAGAAGAGGTCACCCTGGGGAAGGCCCCACCCTACGATTGTCCACTGCTAGGCACCTGGACTTTCCCTGCTGCTGTCTGTGTAACTGCCTACCCCAGGAACATCTCGCAGCACTACCACAGCCAGGACAGTGTCAGCACTGCAGTCCACCGCAGGGTCTCAGGATGCCTTTCCATAGCCACACCCCTCCCTCCCCCTTAATTCACAGCATTTCTGAAAGCTTGTCTTTTCAAGAATCCCTATATATAAAAGCCTAAGCGGCCAGCAGGCTGGACCACCTGATAGCTATGCTGTGCAATGACTACCAGGGGGCAGATGCTCAACACACCGGCATGGAAACATGGAACAGACTGATGAATCTCAGAGGGAAGGGGGAGGAGGGAGCGCGAGAAGAGATTAACCAAAGATCTTATATGCATACTAGAGCCCCCTCTAGTGGGGTCCCTCGGCCTGGCCTGCGGGGATTGAGCCAAAACCAGCTCTCCAACATCCCCCAAGGGGTCCCGGATTGCAAGAGGGCACAGGCCAGGCCAAGGGTCCCCACTGGTGCACAAATCCGTGCACCGGGCCTCTAGTGTAATATAAATGCAGTCATAGGATGTAACCTTTGGGGAGTATCTTTTCTCATTCAGCACAGTTTTCTGGAGAGTCACCTGGGTTTGTTGGGTGTATCAAGTTTGTTTCTTCTTCTTCTTCTTCTTCTTCTTCTTCTTCTTCTTCTTCTTCTTCTTCTTCTTCTTCTTCTTCTTCTTCTTCTCCTCCTCCTCCTCCTCCTCCTCCTCCTCCTCCTCCTCCTTCTCCTCCTCCTCCTTGTTTTTACTGACCAATATGCCATGGCATGGATAGTCCACAATTTGTTTAGCCATTTATGTAGACTCTGTCCCTTGTAGTCCTTCAGTCCATGTTCCTGGGTCCAAGGATGATAGGAGAGACTCTGGAACACACAGGAACTGATGGCACCAGAGGGAAGGAGGGATGCTGGGAGCGTGGCTTCTCAGCCTTGAGGCTGGCGCTCTCCCTGTGGAAAACAAGGGTTTCCGTTAGGTGGGAATGGTATTCACCTGGATAATAAGGCCACATGTCATCTCTCTTCTGATGACGATCATGTTTTCCTTATAAAAATAGGGCACATTCTCTAAAGGCAAAGTGGAAACTACTAACAAGTAAAAAGAGAAAAGAAGGGAGGAAAAAGTCACTCCTAAGTCCAGATACTAGTGGAGTGACTCTTTAGCTGGGTTACATGATGGAACATTATTTTCAAAAACATGCTACAAAGCTTGAGGTCGGCATCCTGCTTTAAATCTTACCCTTTCCGTCATATTGTGAACAGTTTTTCTTGTTACTATGGACTTTGGTCAACATAATTTTTAGTGCTGATTAATAATATATCACGCGGCTGTAATGGGGTTTCCTCAATAAATCTCTCCCATTAGTTGGGCAATTGGCTTGTCTCCAGTTCTGTCTGTTACACTCAGTGCTGTGGCGAGAGCTGCAGGGAGGACAGCCACCACACACCAGCACATGCATCTGATCCTCACGGCAGCCCAGCCAGGCAATGGATTGTGGTCTATCTGCTTTCTTTATATTATTAAATATAAAGCAATTCACGCAGAACTACCGGGACCTCATGGGAAAGGCTGCAGCCTTCCTCCCCTATGTCACGACCCCCCTCCCCAGAGATAATGCTGGTGCATCCACCCAGAACTTTTCCCTCTACACCCAAACACACCCAAACACACCACACGGCACAGGTTTCACTCAGCGCCTTCCCGCTTCCCCGAGCAACCTACCTCATGCATCCATCTGTCAGGCGTAACCTCTAAGACGTCTATTTTCATGTCACACTTGAACAAACTGGGGGCCAGGGGTGGCACACAGGCTGCGATGGTTGAATTATGTCCTCCCCCAAGGACACGTTCAAGTCCCACCCCCAGGACCTGCAATGTGAGCTTATTTGAAAATCGGCGCGTTGTAGATGTAATGAGTTAAGATGAGGCCACACAGGAAGAGGGTGGCACTGACCCAGTAGGACTGGCTTCCTTCCGGAGGGGAAATGTGGATGCAGACCCAGACGTGTGCAGAGGGACACGCGGACTCGGGAGTTCAGGTGCACAGAGAGGACTGGGGCCATGCACCCTGAGCAGGAACACTGCGGCTGGGAGCCACTAGGAGCTGGGACGGGCCAGAAGGCTCCCTGCACATCGGAGGGAGAATGGTCCGCCAATGCTTCGATGCCAGCCTTCTCGCCTCCAGAGCTGTACGACAATGCCTTTCCAGGCTCTTCCTATTTATGCATTTATTTCAGAAAGGGTGGAAGGGAGAGCATGAGAGCGAGAGAAAAATCGATGTAGGAGAGATACATCAATTGGTTGCCTCCCCTACTCACTCGGCCAGGGATGGACCCTGCCACCTGGGCATGTGCCCTGACCTGGAATTGAACCTGCGACCTTCAGCGCACAGGCGGATGTTCCAACCAACCGGCCAGGGCCATTTCCAGGTTTTTTAAAAATTATTGTTATTTTTAAATATATTTTTATTGATTTCAGAGAGGAAAGAAGAGGGAGAAAGAGAGATGGAAACATCAATAATGAGAGAGAATCATTGATCGGCTGCCTCCTACACACCCTGTAATAGGGCTGGAGCCCACAACCCCGACATGTGCCCTGACAGGGAATCGCGTCCAGACTTCCTGGTTCATAGGTCAATGCTCAACCACTGAGCCACGCGGCGGGCCATTGCCAGGTTTTAAAATAAGTTATTTATTTATGTCTCTTTTTTCTACTTGGGTAAAGCCCCCGAGTCTGGGCAGTTGGTTACATCAGTCAGCGCTTTCCAACGAGCACGCGGCGTAGCGGAGTTTAAAGCTGGGGAGGAGGGAGGCCAGGCCAGTGCTCTTGACCAAGCAGGACTTTACAGGGCGCACAGCCATTCCGTGCTCGCCCTGCGCCCGCTGCTCTGGGGCAGGCTCTCCAGCACCGCGGTGGCCCCGCAGGGGGCCTGCTGGGCGGGCCGGGGGCTGCCACCAGGGGGCAGGCGTGCGCCCGTGTACACGAAGGAAGAGCGCACAGGTCAGGCCAACTCTCCGGCACGTCCTTCCGGACAAATCCCGTAGCTTTGGTGACCAAGCGAGGGCCGCGTAAAGAGGAGCGGAGGGGTTGGCCTGGAAGAGCGGCTGCAAAGAAACTTCCGGATGCTCCCAGGGACAGAGAACCAAGCTTCTGGGCATGGCAGTCTGGCCCACGTAACTCCACCCTGGGGTAAGGGCCGCGTCGTCTGATTTCATCCAAACAGATCCATTCTCACACGACACCTTCCAATGAAGAAAGGACGTTTGTGTTATAGATGCCAGTCCAGTGCCTGCTGTCCACAGTTCCCCGTTCTCTGGACTTGTCTCAGCAGCCACATCAACACCACGGACCCGAGACCCCTGGCCCAAGAGGAGCTTGAGGTTTTGAGGGCTGCAGGGGGGAGGCCTGCATTCTTGCTGCGGGTCTCCCAGCTTTGCACCTCCCCACTCTTCTAAAAGTTATTTATTGACTTGAGAGGAGGGGGGAACCTCAATCTGTTGTTCCACCTATTTATGCACTCATTGGTTGATTCTTGCATATGCCCTGACGAGGGACTGAACCTGCAACCTTGGCGTGTCGGAGCAACGCTCTAACCAATTGAACTACCGGCAGGGCCTTCCCACTCTTTTTAAGCTTGTCCAAGCTAGTTTCTGTCACTTGCAAAACCCTGAATTAAAAATATGAATTAGGATGGCTTCTGTGGATGGAAAAATAAAGGATCAAGCCTATTTCTCAAAATCATACAGGCAAGAAAAAGATAAAACTAACAGTCATAGAACAATGAGCACCTAGAAAAAAGAGACTACTGTGTGTAGGTTCTTAATAAATATTTATGGCCCTAGCCAGTGTGGCTCAGTGGATAGAGCATTGGCCTGCAGACCGAAGGGTCCTGGGTCTGATTCTGGTCAAGGGCATGTACCTGGGTTGCAGGCTTCTCAGCCTGGGCCCTGGTCAGGGCTCGTGCAGGAGGCAAGCAATGAATGAGTTTCTCTCACATTGATGTTTCTCTCTGTCTCTCCCCCTCCCTCCACTTCCTCTTTTCCACTCTCTCTAAAAAATCAACGGGAAAATATCCTCGGGTGAGGATTAAAAAAAAAAAATTATTGACTGCAAATAATATCACAAAACTGAGGAAACAGGAAAGGGAGAGTGAAGTTGAGCTAAATTTACTTCTTTTATAGTGATGGAGACAATGTAGCTTCAAGTCGATAGATCAACACACAGAGGTATAATCGCGTTATTTAGAATTATCGTGTTAAAGCCACGGGCAAAACAAGAAAAAGCTACCTGAGGCGTGGGCCGGGGTTTGTTTTCCCACACGCTAAACAGTATCCAGAGCCATTTTTCTATTTTGCCGAGGGATCCAGGTCTGTTTGCAAAAGGTCCAGGCTGGGACTGAAAAGGACTGATGTCTAGGATGCACCCCCTGCACCCCTCACGGTGATTCTGCCCACAAGGGGCCGCCCTTCTCCCACCTGCACAGAAGCACCCACAGGTTAGCATCCACCTTGCTCGCCAGCCTGACAGGGGGAGATGCCATCTCATTATTGTTTTAATTGGCATTTGAGGTAGGATGCTTTCTCCAGTGTATAAACCGTTCTTGCATTGTCTCTTCTGTGAGCGGCTTTTTCATGCCCTTCCCACTAATGGAAAGTGGTTGCTTTTCTTATCTGATCGCAGTATTACTCAGCTGCCTCCTCCGGGGTATTTTTAGCACGTAGATCTGCATTAACTTCTCCTTTCCTCTGCCTCATGCTTCTCTGCTCCCCTCTTCCCCCTCTACCGTCTTGAATCTGTAGGTGCTGCTAACAGCCCGGACACTCAGGCTTTGTTCTCTGCCCAGGGAGGCGGGTCCGCAAGCCCACGGTGGTCGCACGCTGTACTAGTCTTTTCAGTGTCTCTTGCTCCTGAATCTGCAAACTATGGAGTCTATAGTCTCCTGTAGGCTTAGCTTTTTGGAGCAAAAGCCACCAAGTCTTGCTTTGCAGACCTCCCCCAAGCCTCCTCTAGAGCAAGAACTTTCCAAGGTGGCGGCTGCTTGCTTGGGTGAAGGACAGGCAGTGGGGAGAGGGGGAGAGTATAAAAATCCAGGACTTACAGCAAAATTTGATTTAACCACATTTGTATAAACATAGGAACAGTTCTGGAAGGAGGTGACTATAGTACTTGTCAGTAGTTTCCTTGGGGGCGGGGATTTTATCATTTTTCTTTGTAAGAATTCTTTTCATTCTTTCTTTCTTCTCCCCCTCCAGGCATCTCATCCTCTTAATAGTTTTCATTACACATTTTTTTTAATATATTTTATTGATTTTTTACAGGGAGGAAGGGAGAGAGAGAGTTAGAAACATCGATGAGAGAGAAACATCGATCAGCTGCCTCCTGCACACCCCCTACTGGAGATGTGCCCGCAACCCAGATACATGCCCTTGACCGGAATCGAACCTGGGACATTTCAGTCCACAGACCGACGCTCTATCCACTGAGCCAAACCGGTTTTGGCTTCATTACACATTTTATAGAAAAACAATAACATGGTAAAATTCAAAGAGTAACAGAGTCTAAACAATGCAAGTAAGGTTTCTCCTTTACCTGCATCCCCAGAGATGGTTACTGTTAACACTTTCTTATGTGAGTTTCCAGACATGTTCTGTGCATAGTCTCTGTCTGTCTGTCTCATCGCAGTCCCTGTCTCTGATCTCGCTCTCTATCATCCTTGACTCTTTATACACTAGTAGGTGTATAGCATTCAGACTATATGCCCCACCAGTATCTCTTGGAAATTTTTAAATATCAGAGCCCATAAAATCCACCCTATTTTAAAAATGGCTTTTTAATATTTCTTATATGTAAAATTCTTATATGAACCCTTTCCAACTGACTGGAAAAAGTTATTTCCCATTTTTGCTACGACAAATAAAAAAGTAACCGTGAGCAAACATCCTACTCGTATTTGAGAGTATGTCCAGGACAAAGTCTTGAAACTAGAGTTCCTGGGTCAAAGGTTTTGTTTTTCTTTTATATTTTTAATTTCTGATTGCTGTTTCATAATTTCCTTCCAAAGAAGTTGTACCGACATGTGCTCACACCAACACTGCGTGCAGGTGTGTGTTTCTACTTCCTCTCAAACCTCGTGTCTTGTCAAGCCTCTTGCTCTTTGCTGGTCTGATGGGGGAACACCAGTATGTCACTGTTTCTTTACTCAGTGGTGAGGTTGAGTATCACTTCATATGTTTATACACCCCTTGAAGTTCTTTTCTCATAAACTACCTGTTCTTGTCCTTTGTCAGCTTTGTTTTGCTGTTGGGTTGCTCGTGTTCCTCTTATTAATATTTAAGAGGTATTTTTATATTAGGGAAATTAGCTCACGCTTTGTTATATATGTTGTGAATAGTCTTCCTGATTTACAGTTTGTCTTTTGATTTTGTATCTATTTTCCCCTGTGGAAAGTTAGATTTGCTTACCCATTAAAATAGATCAGTCTTTTGTCTTATCACTTCGCAGATCTGTGTCTCGCTTAGAAAGCCAATGTATAACATTCCCTCCCATGTTCTAGTATTCTAATTGTTTTATATGTTTTTTGCTTTGTTTTATTTCTTTTTTTACTTTAACATTTTTGCTCTCTCTAGAATTAATGTGATATCAGGAGTGAGGTAGGAACCTAACCTCTAAGAACACATCTGAGTGGCTCCCCAGGGCTCCCCGGACCACTTCCTGCTGCATCGATCCGTCCCCCACCTTTTTGCAAACGGCTCCCTCGTCGCAGATGCAGCTCAGCGACATGGGTCCCGCAGACGGTCTTGGCGAACTAAGCGCCAAGATTCTGGCCAGTTCTTCATTTTCTTGCTGATGCGGTTGTCTTTCAGAGGCAGAGGAAGTAGCTGGAGGAACTGTTGCTTTGGCCCAATTCTGGCCACCCGGGCAGAACACACTGGAGGGGGAAGTGACAAGAGGCTTGGTAGACAGTGACTGTGTCATTCTAGACAGCCTGTCTGCCTCCTACCACGTTGGTTACCCCCCCGGCTCCCTCTGGCCCAGTGGGAGCATCCTGTGGTCACATCCCTGACAGCCTGGCCCTGCCCCCAGCAGCAGGAAGGCGGACAGACACGCTGGCTGCGCTGGCCTCCACTTCTCTGCATGGCCCCTTTGCCTCAGCACATTCTCACTTCGCTAGCTCTCAGCTGATGCTTCATCCTTCACATCTCAGTTTACAGGCTGCCTCCAACGGGAAGCCTTCCCTGATAGCCTAAGCCAGATGCTCTCCACTCCCTCCGATTCCCTTCCTAGTCTTTATCCCAGATGGATGGGCAGGGATGAGAAAGCCACACACAGTCCGGCCGCTGGCCTGGAAAGGGGCCTGGGGCAGACCCCGAGAAAAGATTTCTCAGAGTCTGTGTTTCTCTTAGGACCAGAACCGGCCGCAGAATGAGCGGGGCCCAGAGCAGCAAGGAAGTGAGGAGTCCCTGTTCAACAATCACAGATTTCAGGATGGTAACAGCAGAGCACTAATCGGAGGGGGCCCTTCTGAGGGAGTCCTGTGAGGCTGCATGGCCTGCGTGTCCACTGCAGCGCATCCAGTGTCGGCTCCCAAAGGACATGGCCATGTGTGAACGCAGGGCCCTGGGGCTGTGACCTCCTGTGGCAAAAGGACCTTTACACATGTAACTACGCTAAGGATCTTGAGATAAAGAGGTCACCTGGGCTGAAATCCAAGGACACGCGTCCTTATAGAAGAAACACAGGGGAGATTGGACGGGCAGAAGGGGGGAGATGTGAGATGGAGGCAGAGCCGGGGTGATGCGGCCACAAACCCAGGAAGCTGGGCCTGCTGGCGGGCAGCAGCTCTGGGAGGCAGGACGGGGTCCCGCCTCAGTCTGCACGGGAGGTGCTCGCCAGCACACTGCCATCGGCCCCCAGGACCCAGGGACACACTGGCCATTGCAGCCCCAGCTGCTCCGTGCTGGGCAGCCACAGGGAGCGAGCACACGGCTGAAGCCAGCTGTTAGGACATTGCTGGGCCCTGGGGAAGGAGCGGCTCCCTGTTCTTGGGGGTCACTGAGGCAGTGGGACTGTGCGCCAAGCCAGGGCCGCTGCGTGGACACAGTCGGGCTTCCAGTCAAACCAGCCGGGAAAGTGCAACAAAGAGATGCAAACCAGTGATTTCCGAGGACCCTGCTGGAGAGCCTGGGTCACGCCGTGCCTGAAGCTGGACAGATCTGGCCCCGGATGTGTTAGTTACACGCGTCTAAAACCCCCGAGAAGATAAAACTCAGTTTAAATCCAGCGCTCCTCACTTGCAGTGGAAAGAGTCCCAACTGCCACTCAGATTCCAGACACTTCAGGACAAGTTACCCAGGATTCAAGCAAGGAGGCTCTGAAAGCAAGCAAGCTGCAGAAACGTGGGGAATGCTCACCATCGCACACAGGGAGAGAGGAGGAGGCAGCCAATGAAGGAGCTGATGATAAGAGGGGCCCTCCAGCCAGGACACATCTGAGCGATAAAGAGGGACTAGCCACCAGTGACACAAGCGAGGCAATAGCAACCTGCCCACAGGCGTGCAGGGGTGACGCGGCTGATGGAGGACCGAGGACCCCTGTCTCTGTCACAGTGTAGCGCCTTCAGGGAGGAAGACTGCCTGACGCTGGGCCTATGGATGGAGGATGACGGTGAACGTGACTACTTACACACCCGCATTAGTGGCATCGTACAATATGTGTCATCCTGTTACTGGCTCACTTCACTGTCCTCAGGGTTCATCACGGTGTAGCAGGAGCTGGGATTTCCTTCCCCTTGAAGTCGAGTGGCAGTCACTGCCTGGGTGCAGCACACTGCTCACCCACCCGCTGATGACGCTCGGATCCCCCCCGCCCCGACCCCCGCCTTTTCTCTGAAATTCATCAGTCTGCTCCATGCTTCCATGCCTCTGGATCTGTTTTTTTCATAAGTTTATTTTGCTCATTACATTCCACATATGAGTGAGATCATGTGATATTTATATTTTTCTGACTGGCATAATTCACTTAGCATAATATTCTCCAGGTCTCTCCATGCTGTTTCAAAGGTAAGACATCCTTATTTTATACAATTGCATAGTATTCTATGGTGTAAATGTATCGCAGCTTTTTACCCACTCATCTACTGATGGGCACTTGGGCTGTTTCCAGATCTTAGCTATTGTAAATTGTGCTGCTATGAACATAGGGGTGCATGCATTCTTTTTGATTGGTGATTTTGGATTCTTAGGATATATTCCCAGACGTGGGATCACTGGGTCAAAAGGCAGTTCCACTTTTAACTTTTTGAGGAAACTCCATACTGTTTTCCATAGTGGCTGCACCAGTCTGCATTCCCACCAGCAGTGCATGGGGGCTCCCTTTTCTCCACATCCTGTGTAGTTTGTTGATTTGTTGATGGTAGGCATTCTGGCAGGTATTTTAATTTGTATCTCTTGGATGAATAGTGACTTAGAGCATGTTTTCATGCCTGTTGGCTCTCTGTATGTCTTCTTTGGAGAAGTGTCTATTTAGGTCCTTTGCCCATTTTTTAATTGGATTATTTGTCTTCCTTTTGCTAAGTTGTGTGAGTTCTTTATATATTTTGAAAATTAACCCCTATCAGGTATATCATTAGAAAATATGTTATCCCATATAGTGGGCCACTTTTCATTTTGTTGATGGTTTCTTTTGCTGTGCAGAAGCTTTTTATTTTGATGTAGTCCCATTTGTCTATTTTTTTGTTGTTTCCCTTTTCCCTGGGAGATTTATTAGTAAATAAATTGCTCCGAGAGATGTCTGAGATTGTGCTGCCTGTAGTTTCTTCTAGGATTTTTATGGTTTCACAACTTACATTAGGTCTTTTATCTATTTTGAGTTTATTTTTGTGTATGGTGTAAGTTGTTGGTTTAGTTTCATTCTTTTGCATGTATCTGTCCAATTTTTGCAACACGGTTTATTGAAGAGACTGTCTTTACTCCATTCTGTGCTCTTGCCTCCTTTGTCAAATATTGATTGAGGGTTGATTTCTGGGTTCTCTGCTCGATTCCATTGCACTGTATGCCTGATCTTGTCCCAGCATGAGGCTGTTTTGATTACAATGGCTTTGTAATATAATTTGATATAGGTATTGTGATTCCTCCAACTTGGTTCTTCTTTTACAAGATTTTTGCAGCTATTTGATTTTTTTGTTCCACATAAATTTTTGGAATATTTGTTCTACATCTGTTAAATAGGCCATTGGTATTTTAATATTGAATCTATAGATTGTGTTGCATAGTAGGGACGTTTTAATGATGTTAATTCTTCCAATCCACGAACATGGTATATTCTTCCATTTGTTTGTATCTTCCTCTATTTTTCCAATGTTGTGTAGTTTTCTGATACAGGTCTTTTAGCTCTATGGCTAAGTTTATTCCAAGGTATCTTATTTTTTGTTGTTGTTACAATGGTCAATGGGATTTAAAAAAATTTCTTTTTAAGTTTCTCTTTCTGAGAGTTCATTATCCTATCTAATAAAGAGGGAATAGGCTAATTGACCCTCATGCCATCACAAAGATGGCAGTGCCCACAGCCAATAAGGAGGGAATATGCTAATTGACTGCCCCACCCTCACTTTCTTCTCCTTCTGGTACTCCTATGAGGTGGATATCGTTACATTTCATATTGTCCCACAGCCCCCTTAAACTGTCCTCCTAGTTTTTAATTGTTTTTTCTTTTTGGTTCTCTGATTGAGTGATTTTTTTCTACCATGTCTTTTTTTTAAATTCTCACCCAAGGAGTGAGGATGTTTTTCCATTGATTTTTAGAGAGAGTGGAAGGGAGTGGGAGGGATAAAGAGAGAAAGAGGAGAGAGAGAAACATTGATGTGAGAGAGACACATTGATTGATTGCCTCCCACTCATGCCCCGACTGGGGCCAGGGATTGGATCTTTAACCAAGGTACATTCCCTTGACCGGGAATCCACAGGCTGATGCTCTAAATCCTGTGCCAAACCAGTCAGGGTTCTGCCCTGTTTTCTAATTCACTGATGCAATCCTCGCTTTCCTCTAATCTGCTTTATTCCTTTCAGTGTATTTTAAAAAAAATATGTTTTTATTGATTTCAGAGAGGAAGGGAGAAGGATAGAGAGATAGCAACATCAAGCATGAGAAAGCCCCACACTGGGAATTGAGTATGCAACCTGGGCATGTGCCCTGGCTGGGAATTGAACCATGACCTTCTGGTTCATAGGTCAATGCTCTACCACTGAGCCATGCCAGCCAGGCCTTCCAGTGTATTCTTTATTTCTGCTATGTCATTCTTTATTTCTGACTGATTGTTTTTCATAGTTTCTATATCTTTTTTTTTCTATTCTGTTGAGCATCCTTGTAATAATCACTGTGAACTCAATATCTGACAAATTGTTAACCTCCATTTAATTTAGCTCTTCTTTGGGAGAGTTTGCTTGTTCTTTCATTTGGGGCTTGTTTATTTGTCTTCCCATTTTGGCTGCCTGGTTGGGTTTGTTTCTATGTATTAGATAGATCTGCTATGACTCCCAGTCTTGGTAGGGTAGCCTTATGTTGTCGGTGGCCTCATGTTATAGGTGACCTGTCAGACCTAGTGGCACAATTTCCCTGATGACCTGACCTGGGTGTTCTAATAATGTCCCTTGTGCACATTCTGTGGGTTCTTCTGTCGTAATTGAGTCTTTATTACTATCGGCCCATTCATGCATGGACTCAACCCTCAGGCTGGCTGACAGTGAGCCTCAACCCCCAGCACAACGTGCAAGCTGTTGTGCAGGTGCTGATCACATGAAGCAGAATTCACCTCAGCATAGTTTGGAGCCTACCAAGATCTCCCTGTGGATTTGCTGCTTATGAAGCTTATTGGTTCTTGCTCTGAAGCTGGCCACTGGGTTTATTGGATTTGGGCCTATTCAGAGGGTCTCTGGTGCAGGCCGATGTCAGATGCTGTTTGTGATGGGCCCTGAGTACCCTGTTTGGAGCTATCAGCGATCCATAGCTTGTTGCTCCCTCTGCTGGGGCTGGGTGTGTGAGGAAAGAACAAAGCTGAACACCAAGGTCTGCTTTTCCTAGCTCCAGGCCCAGAGGCAGGCCAGGCAAAGACTCAAAGTACCCAGAGATCCATCTCTGCCTGCAGGTTGACTGTTAGTCTCAGTCACATAACGAGTCTCAGGCTGTAGTCCTCAGCAGGGTGTAAATGCCACAGGGTGGGGTGAGAGTGTTTCCAATGGGCGGAGCAATTGCTTCCTCCCAGGCTAAAGTTGCATTGAAGGAAAAGCTGTGCCTGGGAAAGATGGCTTCTGCAGCATGGGGAGTGACTCATCACAGGAATCCTGCCGGCTGTCCCTTCCTCTCTGTTCCCAGAGCCACCAACCCCAGACTTTCCTCACACAGCTCCAGTCCATTCTACCCTCCCTCTGCTGGAGCTCAAGGTGAGTGGCTGCAAACAAAATTTAGTGTGTTGGCCCTTTAAGGAGGTGCCTGTGTTTCTAGCTGCCTCTCCTTGCCAGACAGAAACCCTGTTGCTTTTCACAGCCAGATGTTATGTGGGCACCTTTCTCAGTTCTGGAGGGGCCCAGCTTGGGGTTTAGACCCCAGAGTTCTCAGAGTGAACCCCTCACAGCTGAGATACCCCCCCAGAACTCCAGCTGCTGCCTGTGGAAGTCTGGCCAGCCCTCTTGCACCTCCGCACCTCCTACGAGTCTCAGTGTGGCCTCCTTTTTACGTCCTTGGTTATAAGGGTTCTCTCCAGCTAGCCTTCAGTTGGTTATTCAGGATGACTTCTCTATAGTTTAGTTGTAATTCCAGTTTGGTCATGGGAGAGTGTCAGTGTAGCTTCCATTTAATCCACCACCATCTTGGGATCCCTTTGTTATTATATATTAAACTTCACTGTACTCCCAAACCAATCTGTCTGCCATCCTTTTCCATTTTACCTGGCTCCATCTTGTTCATGGTGGACAGTAACTGCCAATGATGCCCGCTGTGAGGCTGAAAATGGACATGTCAAGGTAACCATGCCCCAAATGCCTCCACAGCTGTGAAAACTCAAGGGTAAATGGTGCTGATTACTTTCTGTTTTTTTTTTTTAATTTTTAAAAAATATTTTATTGGTTTTTTACAGAGAGGAAAGGAGAGGGATAGAGAGTTAGAAACATCGATGAGAGAGAAACATCAATCAGCTGCCTCCTGCACACCCCCTGCTGGGGATGTGCCCGCAACCAAGGCACATGCCCTTGACCGGAGTCGAACCTGGGTCCCTTCAGTCCGCAGGCCGATGCTCTATCCACTGAGCCAAACCAGTTAGGGCACATTCTGTTTTTTTTTTTTTTTTAATAGTAGCCACCATTCTAATGTGTGTAAGACAATATCTTATTGTGGTTTTGATTTGTATTTGCCTGATTAATAGTGATGCTGAACATCTTTTCACATGCTTATTGATCGTTTGCATGCCATTTTCAGAGAAATGTCTATTCAGGTCCTCTGCCAGTTCTTAAATTCTTTTATTTTTTAGATTATTTGTTGTTGAGCTGTAGTGGTTTTAAAAATATATTCCAGATATTAACCCCTTATTCGGTAGATAATTTGCAAATATTTTCTCCCATTCTATGGGTTATCTTGTCATTCTATTGATTATGTCCTTTGATACACAAAAGTTTTTAAGTTTAATGCAGCCCCAGGCGTATTTATTTTTGTAAAATACTGCCATCCCCCTCCCCAGAGTGGTTACACCATTTTATTTCCCACGAACGAGTATGAATAACCTTGTTTCTCTGCATTCTTATGAGCATTTGGTGTTATCACTATATTTAAATTTCAGCCATTCTGTTAGGGGTGTGGTGATGTATCATTCTGGTGTTAATTTGCATTTCCCTCATGGCTTATAAATACATTTTCATGTGTTTATTTGTCATATGTACATCCTCTTCCATGAAATGTCTGTTCATGTCTTCTGCCCACGTTCTAATTGGGTTGTTTGTACTTTTTATTGTTGAGTTTTGAGAGTTAAAAAAAATATTTTCTAGAAACTAGTCCTTTATGGGTTATGTGGTTTACAAATATTTTCTCCCAGTCTATAGGTCTTTCACATTTTTAATTTTCCTGAGATCCAATTTATCAAATTTTCTTTGCTTTTCGTGTCATGTCTATTTTACATGTTCCCCCCCTTTTTTTTCTTCTTTAGTGAATCACCATTTTCATTATTTCATAAGAGTCTTGTTCGGCCTGGGTGGTTTGTTGGCAGGGAGGCTGAGGAGGGATAGCCGGGGAGGACACTGCCTCCTGGGCTCATGCGATTGGCTCAGGGACGTCAGGTCTCCCGGAGCTGGGCCACGCAGAGTCCTTCCCGAGACTTCTGCATGAGCCATTGGGGAGGATGCCGTTCGCTTCCATGTGGACAGAGACTTTCTGAGAAGACGAGCAGAACCAAGCAGTGGAGAGAAAGACAGGGTTTCAGTCACGTGCGAGCTCCTGAATCCAGGTACGTCTGAAGCCAGCTCCCTTTCAATGTTTCAATGGTAAGAGGCATGAAACCCAGCAGCTCCTCCCCCCCCCCCCCCCCCCAGCAAACTGGTTTAAATTGGGATTATGGGTCATCTAATCAAAAGAGCCCGAGGTGATAGAGCCGTCCACAGGCATTATTCCCCCTTCTCCTCTCCACTTCACTCTTCGTTCACCACGGCGTTCACCCCGTCACACCACTGAAATTGCTCCTGCTACCGTGACCACTGACAAAAATGTCATGGCTTCTTTTTAGCTCTTCCTGTACTGAACCTCTTTGCCATATTTGACATTAAGTAGAATGCTTTCTTCCCAATATTTCTAGGTCATTTCTCCTTTTTTCTCTCTGGGTCCCTAGGACGGTGACACCAGGTAATGACTTTTACACACCAGAGACCGTGACAGGACCGCCACGTAAGTTATATCACCACATGGAGCTTAACCCTTACACCTCTTCACATACCGTGCATTTTACACCCTCTCCTTAGCCATGTATGTGTGCATCTGCATTTTTGGACCCCAGAACCGAGCATTGCTTGTCCTTCAATAAACTCTACTTCCAATTAAGGATGCTCACGTTTGCATTTGATTTTTGGGTAGTCACCCCTCTCAGGTGGCTCATATGAAGCAGGCGATCAGCCAGGACTTCTTCACAAAAACTTTTTTGTATCCATCCAATTTGGGAAGTCTGGCTGTGGATGACCAATCTTTTGTTGTCTGAAAACTATCTGCCCTCTCCCAACACCTCAGTGATATGCAAAGGTAGTGTAATGCCGACCTAACTCTCTTAAACAAGAATTAATTATCTCACATAACAAGGACTTCCAAGGTAGTAGCTCTCCAGGGTTAGCAATCTCACCAGTTCAGTGTCATCATTGCGAATTCTTATTCGTCATCCTTAGGCTAGCAACCCTCATGGTCCCAAGATGACTAGAGTTTTAGGCACCACTGTGATAGGTTGCAAAGATGGCTACACTATTTTTATTTTAAGCTACTTCCATCAAGAGATATAGTCATTTCTCCACCTAGCCAGGGCTTAGCCATGTGACTTGCTTTGGTCAATGGGATAACAGTTATGTGACACATGAAGACACTTGAAAAGTGCCTGCACATTGGAGGCCCCCACCCCACACTCCCTTTTATTGTTTGGAATTTGAGACACTCTTTTATGAAGCTTGGACTAACTTGCTGATAGACTAGTAATGAGCCAGCCCCAACCCTCAGCTAACGCCCTGTAGACCAGCTAGCTTGTCAGTTGGCAGACATGTGAATGAGGCCAACTTAGACCATCCTGCTCCAGCCCCTATCAGAAGAACCACCTGGCCAACCCACAAAATCAGCAGAAATAAGAAATGATTCTGTATTAAGTCACTAGATTTGGGGGTGGTTTGTTATGCCACAATCTAACTGATAGAATCTCATACAGACACAAGGACATACAGCAATAGGAGAGTGTCCACCTGGGCACTCTGAGGAGCCTTTCCTTATGGATCATTGGCTAGAACTGCACCAGTGTCTATTCCTGACGACTGGCGTGGAAAAGCCCTGGGCTGTGCCGAGAACAGTGGGCCACTGTTCCCTAAATGGGGCTAAATGGGAGGGGCTGAGTTTATAAGTAGGAGAGAGAGAGAGAGAATCGAGTTAATGTTTTTTTTCTGTTTTCTAGACTCAGTCTCTCCTGGGGCCTGGCTATACAGCTGGTCTCGGCTGCGTGAGCCACCTCTGTAATTCTTATAGCAATTTTCCCTTAATTTGCTTGAGTTAGCCTGTTACAATAAAAGCGTTTTTAACACGCTGCTCTCACGCAAAGATGCCCAATAATACTCATCATAAGATAAATACAAATTGAAATGACACGCGGATACCATTTATCACTTACCAGACGGGCAAAAGGAGAAAGGCAGAACGACATCACTGTGGGGACAGGTGCTGTCCTGACTGGGGTGTGTGCACGAGGTTGCACAGCCCTGTGGAGGGCAGGCTGGCAATGCCCATCGGCCTTTGACCTCCCGTTCTTAGTCCTGGGATTTATTCTATAGACGCCCCGTGGTGGGGAGAAAGTGATGCATGAACAAGGTCATTTATCGCAGCGCTGTTTGTAGTTGTGAAGTTTGGAAACAGCCCAAGTGTTCACGCACGAGGGTCTGGTTTAACTACTTAGGTACTCGCACATGGAATACAGCGCAGCTGTGAAAACCAATGGTGTCCCCCAGGCTCTAACATGGAAAGGCCTCCAGAGAGACTGTTAAGTAAAAAATCAGGCGCAGAATATTGTATGCTATCTTTTGTGTAAGAAAGGGGGGAGGAAAAATACATAAGAATATGTATTCTCATTTTCTTATATTTAGACGGTAAATTTAATAAAGGAAGTGAGGAAAGATGATCAAGAAATGAAGAAATGAATAAACATGATTATTTCCAGGGGTGGAGGAAATGGCTGGGGAGGGAGGTACACATCTCAATGGTCATCTTTTTATATCATTTTGACTTTAGGAAATATGAACATATTAACTGTTCTAAAATGAGCATAAACAAAAGGTCATCCTATATAATAAAAGGCTAATATGCAAATTGACTGAACAGTGGAACAACTGATCGCTATGATGCATACTGACCACCAGGGGGCAGACACTCAGCGCAGGAGTTTCCCCCTGGTGGTTAGTGTGCTCCCACAGGGGGAGCGCCGGCGAGAGCAGTGGCGGTGGCGAAAGCCTCTCCCACCTCCGTGGCAGTCGGACATCCCCAGAGGGCTCCCAGACTGCAAGAGGGCTCAGGTCTGGCTGAGGGACCTCCCCCCAAATGCACGAATTTCATTCATGAGGCCTCTAGTTTTTCAATAATGTTGTATCATTCTATTCCATGATACTGTCTGAAGAATTCAGGGCAGTGAAAAGAAAACATGCTATGTTGACAACCTTGACATTGTGTAAAAAACGCCCAAACCAGCTGTTAGAAGGGAGAGTGTTTGGGGGGCTGGGTGAAAAAGGTGAAGGGATTAAGCAAAAAACCCCCACAAACTCATAGTCAAAAACAACAATATAATTTTATTAACCAACGTCACTCCAATAAATTCAATAATAATAACAAAACAAACAAACACCCAAACCCGGAATGTACTGATAAAAACCCCAAAGCAGAGAAGGCATGCAATAAATGGCCCTTAACTGAATCGCTGTTTTTCCTGCGTGTGCTCCCTACATGGGCACTGGGGTGGCTGCTGAGACCCCTGTCCAGCTGCACAGCCTGCACACCACACCATTCCATGGAAAGGCATTCTGCTCGGCCAGCTCAAGACGAAGCTGGCCAGCCAAGCATGCAACAGAATTCCAGGACAACCAGACTTGTTATATTAAAGTTTTCTTTTTAACCTGCAGGGACAGGTGGCCTCTCAGAGAAATGACAAAATCCATTTTCTCTTCCTCAGAAGTTCTTGCCGTTGGCGCTCTCTGGCTGTAAGCAGGGGTAAGTAATCATTGCCTGGGGTATGAGCTGGAATCGTCTCCCCGAAGCAGGAGCAGGGGTCTGGGAGCCAGCGGCCCAGGCTCATTCAGTGCTTGGTGGGCCTCTCTGGGGTCAGGCTGGGGTAGAGAGCAGCTCTTCCACCCAGTGACTGAGCGGCCTCGGGCCCGCACTTGACTTTTCTGCCTCAGTTTCTGTGGGAGGGGACATTGCTATTACCCCTCTATAGGATTATTATGAGGAATAAGTGTGTTAATTCATGAAAAGGTTTGAACAATGCTTAGCACATGTGAAGTCCCCAATTAGTGTTAGCACTAAAAGAAATAATAATGATACTTTTATTATTATGTGGCTTCAGGCTAAATGGGAACATTGGCTGGCATGCAAAAGGTTGCCCTCCCTCTGTTCCCCACCCCTGACCCATTTGATGCAATCCAATCGAAGAAGGATTAAGAAGGGGTCTCTGGACACCAATTCCTACTCATATAAGATAATAAATATAGTGCCAGTCGGTATTATGAGCAGGCTCTGTGCCCCGAGGAGGGTACACTGATAAGCCAGATACAACTGCCTCTACCCTCGTGGATGTCCTAGGCTCCCAGGGAAGATGGACAAGCGAACATGACACAACTCAGGGTCAGTGCAATGACCAGGGCAGCTCAGGATGTCCGAGGGTCACAGGTGAGGACACCGAATTCAAACTCCAAACACCAGGAAAGGCTTCTTAGAGGCAGGGGTGGGAACGGCAGATTCCACCACACCCAGCGATGCAGCAGCCTCTCTCTCCTGGAGCACAATTGTGACAGTCCCAGTAGCAGCAGAAGTGACGATAATAACACACACATCAATGCCTTGTTCTTCAAAACCATTTTTAAAAATTTTTCAATTACAGGTGACACACAAAGACATCTGGAGCAGATGACTAGATTGGCGAGCCTCTTCTCTCTCTTCTCCAGTGCAATCTGAAATCAATTTATGGACATCTCTCCAGTCATTTGGGTACGATTCCCATCATTTTCTTCCAGATTTGGCAGGCCTGCTGATCTGAGCATGAGAGGTCTTCCGAGTCTTATTGTGGCATTTTTTAGTAAAACAAACAGAACCGATGAAGCTAACAGCCATCAGTAGTCTTGACATCAACATGCGCTTCAGTCACGGTCTGCCACTTTGACCACGAGCACTTTTTGTCACGGGTAAGAGCACGCTGTGGAAATTGGGCAGTTTGTCCTGAACATTCTCAGTAGTTAGCTTGAATTTTCCAACTGCAACGTCATTGTTCTGCACATCAGCGAGGCTCCCTTCAAAACCGCGGCCCTTGAGACCATCAGAGGTGACTTTGGTTCCTTGAGTTCTCATGACTACTGTTTCCCAACATTTCTTACATTGAACATAGCTGGTGCTTTCACGTCACACCAATCAATCTTCCTTAGAAAACGGACCAACAGCTTTCTTCCGGGCTCCTTTTTTGCTGCCTTTCATCAGGTGCTTGTCCTCCCTGACCGCCATGGCGCTGCTCAGAGAGCCAAGAGCCTCACCATGAATATTCTGTGGCTACCAATCTGTACTTCTTAACACCTTCATCTTTGTCAGCCATCCCCCACCCCTCTTCATCCCTCCTGGCAACTAATTTCCATGGCATGGATCTTACCTGTGATAAAACGTGCTCCATGGTCAAAATGGCAGACCACGACTGAAGCTCATGTTAATGTTTTCTGTATCTGTAAGTTGTTTCTGTTTTGTTTGTTCATTATTTTGTTCTTTTAGATTCCACATGTAAGGGAAATCTTGGTATTTGTCTTTATCTGACCTATTTCACTTAGTATAATACCCTCTAGGTCCATCCATGTTATCACAAATGATAAAATTTCATTATTTTTTATGGCTGAGTCACATTGCAATGTACTACCACTTAAAAAAAAACCTACTCATCTACTGATGGGCACTTGGGTTGCTTCCACATCTTGGCTATCCTATATAATAAAAGCCTAATATGCTAAGTGTCTGGTTGTCCGGTCGTCCATTCAGCCAATCAAAGCATAATATGCTAATGATATGCTAAGGCCACTCAACCGCTTGCTATGATGTGCTCTGACCACCAGGGGGCAGATGCTCTGACCGGTAGGTTAGCCTGCTGCTGGGGTCTGGCCAATTTGGACTGAGCAAGACAGGCTGGACATGCCCTGGAACCCTCCTGTGATCTCTCCCCAGCTGGCCAACCTCCCATGTTTCTCCCCAGCCCCGATTGTGCACTGGTGGGGTCCCTTGGCCTGGCCTGTGCCCTCTCGCAATCTGGGACCCCTTGGGGGGTGTCGAAGAGCCAGTTTCGGCCAGATCCTGCAGACCAGGCCAAGGGACCACACTGGTGCATGAATTTGTGCACTGGGCCTCTAGTTGTAATGCTGCAATGAACATTGGGGTGCATATAGTTTTTTGAATTTGTGTTTTGGATTTTTTTTGGATAAATACCCAGAAGTGGGGTTGCTGGGTCCTAGGGTAATTCTATCTTCCATTTTCTGAGGAATCTCCATACTGTTTTCCATAGTGGCCGCACCAATTTACATTCCCACCGGCAGTGCACAAGGGTCCCAAGCACACTGCATGCATTAGCTCATTTAATCCTAACACCTTCTTTGTGGATTAATTCTGTACTTACATGACTTGACTTCACTTACCTCAATCTAATCCTGGCACTCAGATCTGACCTTTGGTTAAAAAGTTGATTTTTTTCATCATCATTTTTTTTTTTTTGCATTAGTTTTTATTTTCTTTCTTTTTAAAAAAATATTTTTTTATTGATTTCAGAGAGGAAGGGAAAGGGAGAGAGATAAACATCAATGTTGAGAGAGAATCATTGATCGACTGCCTCCTGCACGCCTTCTCCTGGAGATTTGGCCCAGAACCCAGGCACTTGCCCTTGACCGGAATCAAACCTGCGACCATTCAGTCTGCAGGCCGATGCTCTATCCACTGAGCCAAACCAGCCAGGGCAGTTTTTATTTTCAAATATATTGCATTGAACCATTATTTATCTTGCTTACTGATTTCATGTTGCCCTTTAATTTGGGGGCTCAAGTTGAATGCCTCGCTCTACTCATCCTAGCCCTGGCCCTGCTGAGGAATGTCAAGTGGAGGAGGCTTAAGGCAGAGCTGTCTGTCCACCCATCAGGCTGTGTGTCTGCTCCCAGACAGCATCGTGGGGAGAGGAGGCAGCACCCCCTCGTCAGTTATCCCTTCCCATCCTGACCCCAGAAACGGGGGCCCGAAAGGCCTGCCAGTTGCTTTGCCATGGCACCACTGTCTCCCCGTCTCTCACAGGAGGCCTTCCTGGCTTAAGCTGCTTTCAATGGTTCTGAAAACAGCGAGGCGACGCTCTCAGATGGCTGCCAGCACGTTTTCATGCCTCTGAGTCATGGGCAAAAGGAACAAGCAGCCCCCGAGTGAGGAGCGGCAGCCCTGGCACCCACAGCCCCGCACCCACCGCCCTTCTGCCTCGGGTCCAGCCCCCATCGCCGCTGCTGGGAGGACCAGGCGAGTGCGAACACAGCCCCGGTCTGGATGCGCGGCCTTGCCATTGGGGCCCTCACGGCTTCATATTCTGTTTCCTTTTCCAGAATTCATTAAGCCCAGCAAAGCTTCCCCTGACCCGAAAGCTGGGGTCACTGTGCCTGAGCATTGTTACAGGGCGTTTTCCACCATCACCGCCCGTGGCTGTGCTGGGAGAACCCACCTGGGTCCGGAGGGGAGGCCGGGCTGTGGGGAGGCCGCCTGAAGGACGCACGGTCCTGGTTTTAGACTTTTCACTGCAGGGATTTATCCTCGCGACATGAGCGCATCCGTTCGCAAAAGACGTATATGAGAATGTTCACAGCGGATTTTTCCAAAGTAGCTTACACTGGGCCCGATTCAAATGCTATTGCCACTGACCGTGTAAGCGCACTGCGGTGTATTCATGCAGAGCAATAAAAAGAAGGATGAACGCGGACATGCACAAAAACCACGGTGAATGCTGCAGACGTGTAGAGAAAGACATTCTGAAACTGTATGATTCACATTTACATGAAGTTCAAGAATAGGTGCCCGGCTGGCGTGGCTCAGTGGCTGAGCATTTACCTGTGAACCAGGAGGTCACGGTTTGATTCCCGGTCGGGGCACATGCCCAGGTTGCAGGCTCGATCCCGTGTGGAGCGGGCAAGAGGCAGCAGATCAATGACTCTGTCTCATCATTGATGTTTCTGTCTTTCTCCCTTCCTCTCTGAAATCAATAAATATATTTTTAAAAAGTGACCTTTCTAAAAAAAAATAAATAGGCAAGACCAATCCATGATCTCAGCTTTGCCAAAGGAAGGAAACTCACATACTGCAGACGGATGAACCGTGAGAGCGTTATTCCAGGCAATAAGCCAGGGCTATGGCCCCAACGCCTGTGCCCTGCCCCTCCCCACCCCTCCATCTGTCCAGGCCCCATCCCCAAAGCGATGACAGATGATGCTGGGACCTTTGGTGGAGCCTCTATAATGACATTAATGCCCTTATTTTTAAAAAAAGAGACACAAGATATTCTCTCTCTCTCTCTCTCTCTCTCTCTCTCTCTCTCTCTCTCTCTCTCTCCATGAGAAGGTCAGGAAGAGAGTTCCTATGAAGACCAGGGCATACTGGCCCCTGATCTTACATTTCCACCTCCAGAGCCACGAGAAATAAATGCTTGCTTTTTATGTCACCAGTCTGTGGCAAGCTGTTATAGCGACCTTAACTAAGACCACCAGTCACAAAAGATAGATCCTATATGATTCAACTCACGGGATTTACCTAGAGTCATCAAATTCATAGGGACAAAGTAGATGGTGGTTGCTGGGCTGGGGCGGTGGGGAATGGGCTGTTGTTCAATGGGTAGAGAGTTTCAGTTTTGCAAGGTGAGACTCCTGAAGTGGGCTGCACAGCCACGTGAGTGTACGTCACCTACTGTACTTAACCACAACAGGAGCCACTGCACACCTGCTAGCATGGCTGCCGGAAACACACGAGATAAAAAGTGTTGGTGAGGACGCGGAAAAGGGAACCCTCGTGCACTGCTGAAGGGAATGAAATCGGTGCAGCCACTGTGGAAACAATATGGAGCTTTCTCAAAAAATTAAAAATAGGGCTACCGTACAATTCAGCAATCCCGCTTCTGGGCATATATCCAAAGGAAATGAGATCAATATCTGGAAGAGACACCGGCATCTCTGTGCTCATGGCAGCATTCCTCACAATAGCCAGACACGGGAACAAGCTGGGTGGATGGACAGTAAAATGTCAGCTGTATATAATGGAATGTTACTCAGCCATAACACAGAAGGACTTCCTACCATTCGTGATCACAGGGATGGACCTTGTGGTCTTTCAGACACAGAGACAAATGCTGTATGATCCCACTTACATGTGGAATCTATAAGAACCAGGCACGGAAACAGAGAGTAGATTAGTGGTTGCCAGGAGCTGGGAGGATTGGAGCGGGTGGTGCTGCTGAAACAGATGAAGGTGGTCGCAGGTACAAACTTCCAGTTATAAGATAAATGCGTCTGGGGATGTAATGTTAACAATACTGTGTTGTGTATTTAAAATTTGCTGAGAGAGTAGATCTTAAAAGTTCTCAGCACAAGAAAAAAACTGCCGCTATGTGAGGTGAGTGATGTTAATTAAACCTATTGTGGTAATCATTTTGCAATATATGCACATATCAAATAATTTTGTTGTACACTTTACAGTAATACAATGTTTTAGTCAATTATATCCCAATAAAACTGGAAAAAATAAAATGGTTAAAAAAGTACATTTTGTTACATTTATTATGTTACATACATTTTATTACATATTTTTGTTACAAAGATCACATCACAATTTAAAAAATTGTGTTACACATATTGTCACATTTATTATGCCACATAGGTGACATATTATGTAACATTTGATGTAAATTTTGTTACATATATTATGCCACAATTTAAAATTTTTAAAAAAGTAAAAACACTTTATCTATGATGATAGATGTTAGACAGTGTTTCCCTCTGTAGGGGCTATTTTCTGGGGAAGGGTAGTAGAACTTCTTTTTAAAAAATATATTTTTATTGATTTCAGAGAGGAAGGGAGAGGAAGAGAGAGACAGAAACATCAATGAGAAGAGAGAATCATTGATTGGCTGCCTCCTGCATGCCCTTGACTGGTGATCAAGCCACAGCCCAGGCATGTGCCCTGACCGGGAATCAAACTGTGACCTCCTGGTTTATAGGTCGATGCTCAACCACTGAGCCACGCCAGTGGTTCTGGAGGAGATTACATAGATGTAGACACATGTGAAAACATACTCTACTGTAGACTTAAAATTAATCGACCTTATTTCATATATGTTATACTGCAACAACAGAAAAATTTTCTGGTAGAGTTTCTGGTAGAGGAGTTTTCCTATGTAGAAGTGTCCCACCCTTATCAGAATATGTTTCCTAGGAATGTCATAAAGAAAGCTGTCGTGGTTAAAGCATGGGTTCTGGGTTCAGAAGGCCTGAGTTCAAGTCACAGCGCTGCCAGTCTCTAACATGGAACCTCGGAAAAGTTACTTAACCTCATTGTAACTTAGCTTCCTGATTGTGTATAACATAGGAATCACACAGTAGATACATCAATGCACCAACAGGGGTTAGCACAGGATCTGGTTCAATGGGAGTGACCAATCAATAGGTTTTTTTCATTTACTTTTTTTTTTTTTATCAAGGTGAAGTATATAAAACATAAAATTTATCGTTTTAAACACCCACCCCATTTTAAACTGTACAGTTCAGAGGCATTAAATGCATTCACAATGTTGTGCAACCACCACGATCCATTCATCTCCAGAACTTCTTCATCTTCTCAAACTGAAATTCTGTATCCATTAATTTGTTCATCCCATTTTTAATATGGTAAAATGTGCATAACAAAAAATTACTGCCTTAACCATTTTAAGTGCACAGTTCAGTGGTATAAAGTAATTCATATCCTTGTGCAACTATCACCACCATCCATCTTCAGACCTCTTTTCATTTTGCAAAACTGAAACTCAGCATCCCATCTATCTATAAAAGCATAAAATGCTAATTAGACCGGACAGCCGAAGGACCTTCCGGAAGAAGCTGGGGCTGCGAGGGCCGAGGCAAGCTGCCGTGGCTGCGAGGGTCGAGCCCCTTGCATGAATTTTGTGCATCGGGCCTCTAGTTAAACAATAACTCCCTATGCTTCCTAACCACTGTTCTACTTCCTATCTCTATGAACTTGAATACTCTAGATACTTCATATAAGTGGAATCAGACAAGTTTTGTCTTTTTGTGACTGGCTTATTTCACTTAGCACAATGTCCTCCAAGTTCATCCATGTTGTGGCATAGGTAAGCATGCCCTTCCTTTCAGGATGAATAGCATTCCGTTGTATGCATATGCCACATTGGCTTATTCATTCACCTGTTGATGGGCCCTTGGTTGGCTCCCACATTTTAACCACTGTGAACAATGCTGCTATGACCCTGGTATACAAATACCTTCAAGATCCTGCCTTCGCCATCCTTCAGTTTTCAACCTATTCATGTCTTTGGATCTAAACGGATTCTCTTGTAGACAGCATATAGTTGGATCATATTTTTCTAAATCCATTCTGCCTAATTCTGTCTCTTGATGGAGAATATACATTTAAAGTAATTACTGATAAGGAGGGAGGGACTTACTTCTGTCATTTTGCTATTTCCTTTTATAAATGCCATTTAGTTTTTTTAAAAAATCCCTCATTTCCTGCATTGCTGTTTTCTTTTGTGCTTAGCTGTCTTTTTGTAGTGAAACATTTTAATTCCTACTCATTTCCTTTTGTGTATAGTCTATAACTGTTTTCTTGTGTTTACCATGGACATTACATTTAACATCCTCACACTAATTTGAATTTGTACTAGCTTCACTTGTACATACAACATACCAAACTGCTCCCATACAATTCTATCCCCACCTCTTTTAGTTATGGATGTTACAAAATGACATCTTTATACATCATGTATTCAAAAACATAAACCAATGTTTTAATTTTTATGATACATTAGTCTCTTAAATGATGTAGAAAATAAATTGTGGAGTTACAAACCAAAGTTACAATAACACTAGCTTTTTGGTTGATAATTCTTTTGTAAAAAAGTGTATTAGGCCCTGACCAGGTGGCTCAGTTGGTTGGAGTGTCATCCTATACACCAAAATGTTGTGGGTTCAATTCCTGGTCAGGACACACACCCAGGTTGTGGGTTCAATCCCAGGCCCACTGTAGACAACCAATCGATGTTTCTCTCTCACATTGATGTTCCTCTCTCTCCCTTCCTTGCCTGTAAAATCAATAAAAACATATCCTTGGGTGAGGATAAAAAAAGTATATTAATTTCTTAAATCATGTTGAAAATAACAATGGGGGAGTTGCAAACCATTTCTATGATAACACTGGCTTTGAGTTACTGTCCAGGACTTTCATTTCAATCTGCAGGACTCACTTTAGCATTCGTGCAGGAAAATTCTAGTGGTTAAAATGTCCCTAAGCTTTTATCTAGAAATATCTTAATTTCTCCCTCACAATTTGAAGGACAGCTGTGCTGGTTATAGGAGGCTTGATTGGTTATTTTTTTTGTTTTCTTTTAGCACTTTGAATATATCAGTCCACTTTCTGATAAGAAACCTGTATATAATCATATTGGGGGTCCCTTATTTGTGAGGAGTCATTTCTCTCTTGCTGCTTTCAAAATTCTCTCTTTTCTCAGTCTTTTGACAGTTTGATTATAATCTGTCTTAGTGTAAGTCTCTTTGAGTTTATCCTACTTAGAGTTATTTGAACTTGTTGGATGTTTCTATTCATGTCTTTCCTCAAATTTGGGTAGTTTTCAGCATGAATGCTTCAAATAATCTTTCTGCCCTTTTTGTTTCTCTTCCCCTTCTGGGACTCCCACAGTGCTGGTTTACTTGACAGTTTCCCACAAGTCCCTTAGGCTCTGTTCACTTTTCTTCAATCTTTTTTCTTTCTGTTCCTCTGTCATTTCAATTGTCCTATCTTTAGGTCCATTGATACTGTCATCCTTATGCTCAAATATGCCTTTAAATGACCCTCTAGGGAATTTTTCATTTCAATTATTTTGCTTTTCAGCCCTAGAATTTGTTTTTGGTTTATTTATTATTATTATTATTATTATTATTATTATTATTATTATTTGTTGTTGTTGTTGTTAATCCTCACCCAAGGATACTTTTCCATTGATTTTTAGAGAGAGTGGAAGGGAAACATACACAGAGAGAAACATTGATGTGAGAGAAACACATCGATTTGTTGCCTCCTGCATGTGTCCTGACCAGTGCCAGGGATCAATTCTGCAACCAAGATATGTACCCTTGACAGGAATTGAACCTGAACCCTTCAGTCCAAGGGCTGACACTCTGTTCACTGAGCCAAACCAGCTAGGGCTTAGGTTTCTTTTTAGTTTTTCTCTCTCTTTCTTGACATTTGAATTTTGTTCATCCACCATTTTCTTGACTTTTTCCGCATCTTCCTTTAGTTCTTTGGACATCTCTAAGACAGTTGTTTTAAAGTCTTTGTCTAGTAGGTTCTCTATGTGATGTTTCACTGGGACAGTTTCTGTTGATTATTTTTTTTTCCTTTGAATGGGCCATACTTTCTTTTTCTTAATATATATATTTTTAAATTGTTGCCAGTATTGCAGATGTCTCCCATTTCTTCTCCCCTGTTGCTCCCCTCCACCCAGCCCCTGCTCCACCCCAGGCCTTCCCCACACTGTTGTCTGTGTCCATGGACTATACATATAATTATTATTAGTAGCGGTTCTAGAGTGACTCTGAGAATTGCTTAACTTTTTTAACTTTCTCTTTTCTCATATGTGAGATGGGAATTATGACATTTAAAACTTCCAATAAATATTTAATAAACTCCGGTGTAGCTTCACATTCTTTGGTGCTCTTTTCATTGAGACATGGGGTCTCCCTTGACTAAAGGCTCTGAGACTGCTTGACCAATAGCATATGTCATAAATGACACTGGGTCAGTTTCCAGACCAGGCTTTAAGGAACTGTCATCTTCTACTTCCTATCTCTTGGGACATTCACTTTTAGGATTTAACCACCATGCTGTGAGAAAGCTCAAGATGCCAGTGGAGAGGCCCATGTAAAGAGAAACCAAGGCCCTGGGTAAAAGCTCTGGCTGAGCTTTCAACTGACAGCCAGCATCGATTTATCAGCCATGTAAGTGAGCATCTTGAAAGCGGATTCTTCAGCCCCCAGTCAAGACACCACTGCTGATGCTACATAGAACAGTGATGGGCTTTTACTTAGTTTTTAAAAATTAATTAATTAAATTATTTTAAATCAATTCTTTAGAACAGAGCTGTCCAAAGAAATAGAATGTGAGCCATATATATAATTTTACATTTTTAAAAAGTATATTTTTATTGATTTCAGAGAGGAAGGAAGAGGGAGAGATAGAAACATCAATGATGAGAGAGAATCATTGATCGCCTGCCTCCTGCACACCCCCTACCGGGGATGAAGCCCCCAACCCAGGCATGTGCCCTGACCGGAAATCAAACCGTGACTTCCTGGTTCATAGGTCGATGCTCAACCACTGAGCCACGCCAGCTGGGCTATAATTTTACATTTTATAGTACCATATTAAAAGAAACCACACAGGTGGAATTAATTTTAGAGAAAAAATTGATTTAGCCCAATATATGCAAAATATTATAATTTCAACATGCAAAGAAAATAAAAAATTATTTATGAGATATTTTTCTTTTTCATATTAAGTACTTGATATTTTGGGGTGTATTTTACACTTACAATTGCATCTCAGTTCAGACTAGCTACATTCTAAGTGCTCAATGGCCACATGTGGCTCATGGTTATTAGATTGGAGAGTGCAGCCTCGGTATGAAAGACTTGGGAGGCCAAGTACTGCATCTCTGCCCCTATCTTATAGTGAGGCACAGAGGGAGCAAGGGACTTGCCCAGGGTTATGCATGTAGTATGTTGACTTTGTTCATGCCCTAGTTCCTGTAACCTGTGAATGTTATGTTATTTGGAAAAAAGGGTCTTTTTAGGTGCAATTATGTTAAGGATTTTGAGATAAAGAAATCATTCTAGATTAACTGGGTGAGCCCCAAATCTAATGACCAGTGACCTTGTAAGGGAAGCACAGAGGAGATTAGATAGACAGAAGAGGAGAAGAAAGACACAGAGGAAGAAGCTGTGAAGATGGAGGCAGGGAGGGGAGTGATGTGGCGACAGGCCAAGGAAGCCCAGGAACGCTGATAGCCATCAGAACTTGGAAGAGGCAAGGGAGGAGTCTTCTCTAAAGCCCCAGAAGGGCATCTTGATTTCAGCCTTCACAATCTATAATAAGAAAAGCGTAATATGCTAATTAGACCGGACAACCTTCTGGACGAAGCCTGTGCTGCCAGGGAAGCCTGGGTCCTGGGTGCCTGCCGGTGGCTGGAGGGAAGCCCGGGTCCCGGGTGCCAGCGGGAAGCCGGTGTCGGCAGCCGGGGAAAGGAAGGCCTACTCTTGCCCGAATTTTGTGCATCGGGCCTCTAGTTATGAGATAATAAATTTCTGTTCTTTTTAGTTACCTGGTTTTGTGATATTTGTTATGAGAGTCACAAGAAACTAATATAGACAGCAAGTCTGAACTTGAGAGACCTTGGACTCCATTTCTAGTCAGAACACCCTGAGTCCTCATTGCCTCATTCCTTTACAAGCTGCGTGGACCGTGAGGGCCTCTGGTGACTTAGAGGGCCTGTGCCCGGCCTCTCAGGAGCCCCTGCCCTTTAGCTGCACGTGGCACCGTGCCATGTTGTCATCTTGCTTCATCTACTCAGATGACCTCAGTTGCTCTCCCTGCTCCTACTCTTTCTCCCCTTCAATCTGTTTTCTACACAGTATTTAGGTAAATCTTTAAAGAAAACATAAGTCATATCAGGCCACTCCTCTGCTCTCAACCCTCCAATGACTGCCCATTCAGTGGAGTAAAATCCAAACTCCTAACCCCATCTACAAGGCCCTGATACTTACTGACCTCCTTTGGTACCTGGTCTCTCCTCTCTTTCCACTCCAGCCACAGGGCCTCACTGCCACCTCCTCAACATGCCAAGCACACTCCTTCCCAGGTTCTCTTCATTTGTCTTCTCTTTCGTCCGGAACACTCTACCCTCAGATAGCCCCCTGGCTTACCTCCTCTCTTCACTCAGGTCTTTTCTCAGATGTCTCCTTATAAAGGATTTCCCTGGCCACTGTCAGTCTCTTTTAAAAAATATGTTTTTATTGAAGTTTAGAGAGAGATAAAGGGAGAAGGAGAGAGACAGAAACATAGATCAGCTGCCTCCTATATGTCCTCTACTGGGCATTAAGCCTGCAACCCAGGCATGTGCCCTGACCGGAAATTGAACCAGTGACCTCTTGATGCATGGGGCAATGCTCATCCACTGAGCCACACCTGCTGGGTGCCACTGTCAGTCTTCATTTCTTTACCACACTTCATTTTTTCTTTGCAGCATGAATCTCTACATCACCTAGTAGAGATTTTTAGTTTATTAGTTTATTATCCATTTCTCCATCCATTAGACTGTATGCTCCATGAAGTCAGGGACTCTTTCCATTTTATTTGACAACTAGAGGCCCGGTGCACGAATCTGTGCATGGGTGGGGTCCCTTGGCCTAGCTGGTGATCGGCACCAATGAGGGCCAATCGAGACTGGCCGGCTGGGGAGAAGGACTGTGGGAGGTTGACTGGCCATGGGGAGGGTCTGCTGGAGGTCAGCTGGCTGCCCCGATCAGGGCTAATCAGGGCCAGCCGGCTGGGGGGAGGGACTGCGGGAGGTAGGCCGGTGCACTGACCACCAAGGGGCAGCTCCTGCATTGAGTGTCTGCCTCTAGTGGTCAGTGCATCGTCATAGTGACTGTCGACCCGTGGTTCGGTTAACCAGTTGTAATGGTCACTTAGGCTTTTATATATATAGATGTGTAGACAAGCATATAATAGGTGCTCAATAAATTCATTGCTGAATGAACAAATGAATGAGTGAGTGGAGGATTGCAGACTCCATGTAGCCATATCTTTTTTTCCCCTAGAGAAGTCAGAATCTGTGTATGTAGGTAAAATTCTATCCAATGTAAAAAAAAAATTAATTACTGGGCTGGCTAAAAAATGTGTTTAAGCATCACCAGCCCTACAGGGATCTGGGTCAAATAGGAACTGTGTTCCCTCATCCTCAGATGGTACAGTCCCTCTAGGAATGGAGTGATTCATTGGGATCCACCCAGGTTCAGGCCCATGAGGTACTGTTTGTTGTTACAGACCAAAGTCATCCAAGCACTTCATTCAAAAAGCAGGATGTGGGCCGCAAACTTCCAGCTCATGGTTCAAAGGAAAGTGACTTCAGCAGCAGTGTCTCCTGGGATGTCTTCCCAAGCCTCCCTGGGAGGGGATGGAGCCTGCTAAAGGGCTAATAATAGACAGGCACATCCAGATTTCCAAACACGTCAACGTTAAAAGTGAAGCTATTTTCCCCCTCACTACCTTTCAATTATGTGGGGAGGGACATTCTCCAACGACAGGCTTTGCCCTCCACATGCCACCTCGTCGTGACTCAGCAGCTTCCAGGCAGAATTGTCACAGTGGGACCTGAGCTTCCTTAGGCAGAAGTTCAGTGTCGCTGGTTCAACTTCCCCTGCCTTCTTTCATCATACGTCGCCAGGGTGATTTGTAGTTAGGCCGTCCTACACACCATCAACAACAGCGTGACTTAGAGTGTGTATCTTGATCACTCTGAGCCTCAGCGTCCTGGTCCATAAGGAGTTACCAGACTATGAAGGTTGTTGGGAGGACTAAGTAAGACAGTGCAAGTACCTGACACCGATGTAGTCCCTGATGTTTATCATTATTAAATACCTACTGGATATGAGCGGGCATAAGAGTGCTCTCCTTCAATTTTTCATCGACCATTTGTTTATACAATAACTCACTCATTCAATCAATATTTATTGAGCTTTTAGGAGATGTCAAGCACTGAGCTTGGTGCTGGGTGACACAATGGTGAGCAGCGCTTACTCTCAGAGCCCAGACCTAGTTCATAGTCTCGTGTGGTGTTACCTTTCCAGACTGTGGGGCACAGTGGGGGATCTTTATTTTAATTAATTAATTGATTGATTTATTTTTATTGATTTCAGAGAGAAAGGGAGAGGGAGAGAGAGATAGAAAAACATCAGTGATGAGAGAGAATCATTGATTGGCTGCCTCCTGCATGCCCCACACTGGGGAGCAACCCCACAACCCAGGCATGTGCCCCGATCAGGAATCGAACCATGACCTCCTGGTTCATAAGTCAAAGCTCAACCATTGAGCCGCAATGGCCAGGCAGAGTGGTGTCTTTAGATGCAGTGCAGGGACAGGGTGCTAAAGCACACTGCATCACTCATCTAGACGCTGTTATTGCTTTGGTTACCTTCCATCCTCCCATCCAGGAGAGAGTCCCAGTTGGATGCTGGTGTGTCTTTAACATCCCTTTAACTCTACTTGTTCATCTCCTTTCTTAACAAATAAAAGAAGACCCAAATGCAGCTGTTTTGGGCAGGTGGCAAGATTTGGAGAGAGATTTAATAGTATGGATACCTCCTGCTATTCAAACTCAGAAACCAGATAGACTATATATTTTTCTCCAGATGGTGCACAAATATGACCAGCATTTGTGAAGATGGGTCAGGAGTAAATGAAGTTGAGGAAATACTAACCTTATTAAATCTCCCTTCCCAATGGTTTCACAGGTAAATTTTACCAAACATTCAAACTAAAAATATTTAAGATGAATAAAGACTCTCAAGCTCATTTTATGAGGCCAGCATTATCCTAATTCCAAAACCAGATAAAGAAATTACAAAGAAAGAGAATTACAGGCCAATATTCCTGATGAACATAGATGCTAAAATCCTCAACAAAATATTAGCAAACTGGATCCAGCAATACATTAAAAACGTCATACATTATGTCAAATGGGATTTATTTCAGGCATGCAAGGTTGGTACAATATCCACAAATCAATAAACTTGATACACCACATAAACAAAATGAAGGATCAAAACCACATGATCATCTCAATAGATGAAAAAAAGCCTTTGATAAAATCCAGCACGCATTTGTGATAAAAACTCTCAGCAAAGTGAGAATAGAGGAAACATACCTCAACATAATCAGGCCATGTATGACAAGCACACAGCTAACACCATACTCAATGGGCAAAGCTATCAGCATTTCCCTTAAGAAGAGTACTTTCACCACTCTTTTTAAAAATTTTTTTATATGGAACACTTCACGAATTTGCGTTTCATCCTTGCGCAGGGGCCATGCTAATCTTCTCTGTATCGTTCCAATTTTAGTATATGTGCCGCTGAAGCGAGCACTCACCACTCTTTTTAAAAAAATATATTTTTATTGATTTCAGAGAGGGGAAAAGAGAGAGAGAAACATCAATGACGACAGAGAATCATTGATCGGCTGCTTCCTGCACACAACCTACTGGGGATTGAGTCCACAACCCGTGCATGTACACTGACCGGGAATCAAACCCTAACCTCCTGGTTCATGGGTCCATGCGCAACCACTGAGCCACACTGTTTAGGCCTTTCACTACACTTATTCAACATAGTACTGAAAATCCTAGCCATAGCAATCAGACAAGAAGAAGAAATAAAAGGCATCCAAATTGGAACAGAAAAAGTAAAACTGTTCTTATTTGCAAATGACATGATACTGTATAAAGAGAACCTTAAAGATTTTACAAAAAGCCTACTAAAACTGATAAATGAATTCAGTAAAGTAGCAGAATACAAAATTAACACCCAGAAATCAGTTGCATTTTATACACCAATAATGAACTATCAGAATTAGAAGCTAAGAAAACAATCCAATTTACATTTGCTTCAAAAAAATACCTAGAGCACTGTTAGAGCATTGGCCCGCACACCAAAGGGTCTTGGGGTCAAGGGCATATACTTGGGTTTAGCTTTGATCCCCGGCTGGTTAAAGTGTATGTGAGAGGCAACCAGTTGATGTGTCTCTCTCACATCAATGTATATATATATATATATATATATATATATATATATATATATATATCTCCCATTCCCTCTCTCTTTCCTACTCTTTCTAAAAATCAATGGAGAAAATATCCTCAGGTGAGAATTAACAAAAAATAAAAACAAAAACAATACCTAGGAATAAATTTAACCAAGGATGTAAAAGACCTGTACTTGGAAAATTATAGGACACTGAAGAAAGAAACTGAAGAAGGAAACTAAAGAAGATACAAATAAGTGGAAGCATATACCATGTTCATGGACAGGAAGAATTAACATCATTAAAATATCCAAAGTTCCCAGAGCAACCAATAGATTCAATGCAATTCCTATTAAGATATCAATAGTGTATTTCACAGAATTAGAACAAATATTCCAAACATTTATTTGGAACCACAAAGGACTCCAAATAGCCACAGCAATCTTTAGAAAGAAGAACAAAGTTGGAGTAATCACACTACCACAACTCATACTATACTATAAGGCCATAGTAATCAAACAGCATGATACTGGCATAAAAACATACATATAGATCAATGGAACAGAATGGAGAGCCCAGAAATAAACCCACACTTTATAGTGAATTAATACTTGACAAAGGAGATAAAAACATACAATGAGATAAAGATAGTGTATTCAATAAATGGTGTTGGGGAAATTGGACAGATACAAAAGAATGAAACTAGACTATCTCCTTACACCATACAGAAAAATAAACTAAAAGTGGATCAAAGACTTAAATGGTAGACTGAAAACCATAAAAATTCTAGAAGAAAGCACAGGCAGTAAAATCTTGGACATTCTCATAGTCATATTTTTTTCTGATATATCTCCTTGAGCAAGGCAAACAAAAGAAAAAAAATAAACAAATGGAACTACACCAAACTAAAAAGTCTTTGCACAGCAAAGGAAACCATCAACACAATGAAAAGACAACCCACTGAATGGGAGAACATATTTGCCAATACATAGGGCTTAATATCCAAAATTTATAAGGAACTTATACAACTCAACACCAAAAAACCCCCCAAACAATTCAATTAAAATACTGGCAGAGGACCTGAATAAATATTTCTCCAAAGAGGGCATACAGATGGTCAATAGACATATGAAAAGATGCTGAATATCATTGATCATCAGAAAAATGCAAACCACAATGGGATATCACCTGTGAGAATGGCTAGCATCAACAAATCAACAAACAAGTGTCCAGGATGTGAAGTAAAGGCAACGCTCATGCACTGCTGGTGGGAATGCAGTCTGGTGCAGCCACTGTGGAAAGCAGTATGGAGTTTCCTCAAGAAAATTAAAATTGGAGCTGCTTTATGACCCAGCAATTCCACTTCTGGGACTATATCCAAATAAACCTGAAACACCAATTCCAAAGAACATGCACCCTTATGTTCATTGCAGTGTTATTTACAATAGCCAAGATTTGGAAAAGCTGGGGTGCATGTACACAATGGAATACAACGTGGCCAGAAAAAAGAAGGAACTCTTACCTTTGTGACAGCATGGATGGACCTAGAGAGCATTATGCTAAGTGAAATAAGCCAGCCAGGGAAAGACAAGTACCGTATGATTTCACTTATATGTGGAATTTAATAAACAAAATAAACTACCAAATAAAGTGGACACAGACGCATGGATACAGGAACAGACTGGCAGCTGTCAGAGGGAGGGGGCTGGGGACAGGGTGAGAAGGGTGAAGGGATTAAGCAAAAAAAAAGGCTCGAGGACACAGATAACAGTATGGTGACTGACAGAGGAAAAGGAAGGTTGGGGGAGGTAGAAGAGGGTAAAGCAGGGATACATGGTGACGAAAGTAGACGACTTGGGGTGGTGAACACACAGTACAATATACAGATGATGTGTTGTAGAGCTGTATATCTGAAATCTGTATCATTTTATTAACCAAAGTCACTCCAATAATTTCAATAAAAACAAATAAATCTCCCTTCCCCATTAGTCCCTTTTACAATTGAGGAAGTTGAGTCTCTCTGGAGGGGATGGACAGAAGGTAGGAAGTCCTCTCCTAATTTGCTGGGTAAGTAAAGCCAAGAATTCTCTTTGTGGTGGAGTTAGATATATATAACCTAACGATGTCTCCTCCCCTACCGCTGCAGTACGTGTGTCTAAGAGTGTGGAGCCACAGGCCTTCCTGAATGTGTGACAGCGGGAACCCATCCCTCCAGGAGACACTTGCAGAATGACCAACGGGACGGATGGGGGGTGGGTGGGTGGATGAGTACCAGTCTCTGCAGAGGTCTGGGCGGAACCCACGGAGCCCACCCTATCCACCCCCCATTCCCAGCCCCCGTTGGCCCTTCCGCTCTCCTTCCCCCGCGTAGCACTCTCAGTGCACATCTCCTTAAGGCCACCCAGGGCCGAGGATGGGTGAGGGGCGAGGCTGGAGTCGGAAGACCGCAGGTTGCAGTCCCAGCGCCGCAGAGCTGCGGCTGAGCTAGCTTCCCCGCGAGGCCCGCAGCCGCTGGGTGCCAATATGTAAAGCAGCGGAGGGGCGGGGCCTGCGCGCAATGCAAACGAGGGGGCGTGCCGGCCCTGGGCTCCGCCCCCACCCCCCGCAGCTGGGACCAGCGGTGCCGAGCGCAGCTGGCCGAGCGCGGCAGCTGGCGAGTGACAGCCGCAGCTCCGAGCGCGCGGCCGCCCGAGCCGCGCAGGGAAGCGCCCCGGCTCGGCAGCAGCGGCCGCCTTCCCCGCGCCTCCCGGCCGCAGCCGGCGCCCCGCGCCCCGGTCGCCCCTCGCGGGCTCTCGCGCCCCGCGCGCAAGATGGCTGACCCGGCTGCGGGGCCGCCGCCGGCCGAGGGCGAGGAGAGCACCGTGCGCTTCGCCCGCAAAGGCGCCCTCCGGCAGAAGAACGTGCACGAGGTGAAGAACCACAAATTCACCGCCCGCTTCTTCAAGCAACCCACCTTCTGCAGCCACTGCACCGACTTCATCTGGTGAGGGCGCGCGGGCACCTTCCCGGCCCGAGGGCAGCGCCGCGCCGCGCCGCGCGCGGGGATCCTCCGTGCCCCGAGGGACCAGCCGCCCCGCGGGCCCCGCGTCCCGGGTGCCCCTCTCCCACCCTCTGGCCCGGACCCCCTGGCCAGCTCCTGCCCGGGTTCCAGGGGGGCCAGCACCAGGCGCCTCTGGTGCGCCCGGGCCGCGCAGAGCTGGGGTCTGTCTGTCCCTCCTGGGGAGTGCCCTCTCGCCCGTGGGCCCTATCTCGTTACCCCCTTCCGGGCTTCAGTAGCGCGCACCCCACCCCTCCTTTCCGGGGGCAGCGCCCTGGGTGTCCTCTCTCTATTTCCCTTCGGCACGGGCATCCTTTCCTCCTCCGGCGTCTCCGGGGACTGCGCCCGGTGCTGTCTCTCCTCGCGCCTCTCCGGGGGCCTGGGTTCCCCTTTCCACTCCCGAGCCCTTCCTTTCAGGCGCCGCGGGCCCCTTTCTCCCCTGCCCTTCTAGGCCCGAGGAGCCCCCTCTCCCTCCCCAACCCCCCGGGGGGCACCGCTCCCCGAGGCTCTCTCATCCTGGATCCCACTGCGCCTTCATCTCCTCTCTTTCCCCGAGGTACTTGGGCATCTCTGCGGGCACATCTCCCGCCTCCCTCCCCCCCACCCCCCGGAAACGCCACCTGGTGGTCGCAGCCGCCCGTCTTCTGCCTTCGGAGGGGAGGTGGAGGATACCTCCGAGCTCCCCGCTCCCCCTCCCTCTCTCCCTCAAAGGCGGAAGACTCTGGGGCACCGGCCTGTGGCTGGGAGTTTGCACCTGGGGTGGAGGGGCGGTCGGGGAGGGGGGAGGGGGTGACTGTGGGGAACTTGCTGGTGGTGGCTCCCCTCCAGCTGCCTGACTTGCCTCCTTCTGCCTTTGCAGGGGCTTCGGGAAGCAAGGGTTCCAGTGCCAAGGTAGGCTGTGTTCCCTGGGATGCCCCCGCCCCCCCTTTTTTGGAAGATACGGTGAAAAGGACTTGGTAGAAGTGACTGAGTTAGGCAGAGAGTGAAGGAATCGCTGTCGCAGGGACCTGGGATTCCTCACCACAGAGGGTCCTTTGAAGGGGCGGGTGCCCACGGGGCAGCGATGCCCCTTCCCGGAAAGGGCGCGGAGAAGGAGGCCTCACCTGCCTAGGCGTGCACCCTCCTTCTCCCTTCCCAGCTGCAGGAGCGTCTAACCGGGTCTATTGACTCTACCCTGCCTGGCCAGCCTGCTTCTGGAGGCCCCTCCCCCTCACTCCTGCTCACTGTGCTTCCTCTTCTCACGGAGTGAGTTCTGCCTCTTCCCCTGCCTCACGCAGGCCTCCTCGGGTTGCCACCCTGCCGAGGTGCAGTCCTGTAGAGGTGATGGCGGGCGTGGCCTCCTGGGCCTCCCGAAGGAGGTGGCCCAGGTGGGGTGCCTCTCAGATCTTGGTTTAAGTCGCCCCTTCTATATTCTGGTGAGAAGTGGGGGGGATCTAAGTGACTGCTTACCTGGGTCCTTACATCCGGTTTGACATCCTTGACCCAAGCCAGGGAGGCCCAACTTGGCCAGTCTGGGTCTGTTAATCATGTGCATGTGGCCTCATTGGTCGCTGGTTGCAGATTCGCTCCCTGGGGCCACGTCACCTAGACATGTCCAGACCTTAGGTTGTCGACCATTTTTTGAATTTGATGTCAACATTTTAGAGCTGGGAGATTTCACATACATCTCTGAATTTCCACCTTCAAGTGTGCTGAGACTTGGCCCCCTCTCTCCGGTTAGAACAGTCATTTGGACTGAGATGGCTGTCTGCGCATTCATCACGTTGTCTCTGTTGATGCCCTGCAGGCATGCTTCACCCATCTCTGAGTTTGTAACTTCCAGCTGGGCTAGGTGTGGTTGAAATTGGCGAGAGGAAAGTATTTAAGTGTTAAAGAGCAGGAGATGTGATGTGGTCCTGATTGACAGTTTGGTTGTATCACCTCCACCCTCCAGGGAAAAGTAAAGTGATCCCTGTGCGTGTTGGTGGCATTGTCAGTTGCTCAGAATGCTGGCAGCATGGCCCTGCTGTCTTCTGAGACTCCTGTGTCCCGTCACCTGAGATCTGGGGCAGCGCTCGATCCTTGTAGACTCCCCCTCCCCCCAGCCTCTCTTACGAGACTGTGACCCCTAGTTTCGTGGACTGTACGGGAGCACTTCCCAAGTCCCAAAAACTGAGGTACTGGTGCAAACAGCTGGGTTGTTTTCTAGAACTTTGGCCCCTCAAGCAAAAACACCTACGTTGGTGCCAGAATGCATAGAAGATCTTCACTTCCATGAGTCGGTTTCTGTCTGTCTCCTGCTGAGGTCACGGGGGACTGGAACTTTTACTGCTACTATCCTGTCCCACCTGCTCTGCAGTTATTCAAGGTTGGGAAGATCAGAATGTCCAGGTGAGGACACACCTGCTGCAAGAGTAGATGGTAGGAATTTCCTGGTGTGGAGAGTGAAGCAGGATTAAGGTTTCCAATGAAATATGGCTGCGTCCCAGTAGGAGTGCCTTCTTTCCCTTGCCTTCCGTTTCCTCTTCTCCTTGAGAGGCACCGTAGGGTAGTGGGCATATGCACAGGGTACCGGCAGGTCGCTGTGAGTTTGAATCCCTGCCGTGTTATTTAGTTTCTCTGCACCTCCAGTTCTTCATCTCTAAAATGGGTCCAATAACAGGATCCACCCTAAAATGTTGCCGAGTGGCTCCAAGTGGTTGCACCATATAAGATGCTTGGGCAGCTCCTGAAATTGAGATGCTCAGTGTGGGGACATTCCGGAAGGGTGGACGTTACCCTCAGCTATGCTCAGAGTTGCCTGGGACTAATTTGCGCACCATAAAGCACTTCCTTACCTGGGTATTGTTGGTACCACATATTTCCTCTGAAAGTGAATCTAATGTATAGAAAAGAAGTGTGACTACTCTCACCCCGAAGTCAGGCGTCCAGAGCCCAGGGCCCTAGGTTCCTTTCGGTTTTCTGCTCCACCGTCCCGGGAGGAACAGAGATCTCGTGGTCCAAGAAGGATGCTAGACTATGCGGTCAGCACATCCTTATTTAGTCCGCAGGAAGGAAAGGGGAGAGAAAGGCACGGTTGCTGTGGAAGTTGCCACGGGTAGTTCTGCCTCTGTGTCTTTAGTTAGAATTGAATGGCATACCCACACCCTGCTGCAAAGGAGTGTGCGTTAATTTCAGGTAGCCTTGCTCCCTGCTAGAAGTCAAAGTGTGTGTGTGAGTGCGGTGTTTCATTCAAAGCAGAAGGGGAGAGAGGATACAGTCTCTGCCATTCTTGGCTAGGAGGTGTGTAGGTTGATCATAAGGCAAGGAAACCACTGAGCCCCCATGGTCCATTGTGCTGGCATGGAAGTTGGGGAGGCTGGGATGGGTGGGAGGAGCTTAAGATGAGAGTTCCTTGTTCTGTACTGCTAGGGGACAGAACTCTAGCTTGGCTGCCCCATAACCTCCCCCTTTGTGTTCCCACTCTGCTTTTTAGTTGAAGAGGTAGGGTTAGGGTGTCCCTGGTGGCAGGGGACTGGGGCTCAGAATCCTTATTATGAAACTGCCTCAGTTCTGGGTTAGAAGGGGGGCCCGTCAGGCAAGCAGAGCAGAGCTCTCTGGCATTCTTTAGAGGCGCTGGGAGCTGCATCGGTGCTTTAATTGTAATGAAGACGAGCCTTTGGGTAGAATTAGGCTCTTCCGCCAAGAAGTTTTTGCACTTTAGTGGAGAGTTTATTTTTTTAAGGAAGTCACTTCAGTAGAAATAGGAAGGCAATAAAAAGCAGAGGTTCAGAATTCGTAGCTGGGGTTGGAGTGAGATCCAGCTGGGTCGGCTCTCTGCTGTGCCCCCTCCTCGCTGTGTGACCTTGGGGACGCCGTCCACTTGTAGGGCCTCACTTCTCCCCTGGGACAAGAGTCCAGCGACACCAACCTCCAGGGTCCTGCCCAGGAGTGCCGAGGGGTTGCGAGAGGAATGTTCACACCAAGGGCCCGTGACTCTGAGTGAGATGCTCATTATTACTTGATTAGCGGCAGGAAACCGTGGGACACAGTTATTCTGGACTCATTAGATGACTGTGCCTCCTGCGTGTATGCAGATGGGCTTTCTTCTCAGGTCTGTTTCTCCACGGGCTCTGGGCCACACCAGGGAGTGCACAGCTCAGGTTTGGGCCCAGACAGCCAGGCTTGTAAAGAGCATCTTTTCTCACCCCTGTCCTTGTGAGAAAGATCTAAACTTGCCATGGCCTCCATAGAAAACCCCCGTGCACTAATTTTATGGCTGTGAAGACACTGGCGATTAGAATGAGTAAACCGGCTCTTCCCTCTCCTGTGTAGACTGGAACACATGTTTTTAAGCATTCTAATAGAAATTATTCTTAAAAACCCCCAATGGATTGCACGAACCCAACCATTGCTATTTCGCCATCAGCTTTATAACATACAAGTTCATTTTTTTGTCTGTAGTTAACACATACTGATTAGAATATGTACTTTTAGAAAAACATCCATAAAAGATGAATCAAAAGGTTCATTTTACTTTCGGCATCATTTTTTCCATTTGTAATATGATATTCTGCATGTCAGGTTGAATTTTCTCAACACAGTCATAAAGAGAGTGTGGTGGTGTGTGTGCATGTGTGTGCGTGCATGTGCGTATGCATGTGTGCAACCACCACGTCAGGTTTCACGTTACTGGAGCTGGCTTCAGTTATGCCTCCTCTCTGCCTCCCATGAGCATAGCCCAGAGGCCTGTGCGTGAAACTCCCCTCACCTTCGGGCTTACTCGCAGTGTGCCCTGGGGGATCTGTGTGGATGAGAGACTGTCTGATGGCCTGACTTTCTGATTTTTCCACCTGGAGTGGGATTTCAGGCCCAAAGCCTGAGGTGAAATAAAAATCTGTAGGTGGCTTACTGTTGGGTCTCACAAAGGAGGCCGGCTTGTGGGGAGGCAGCAGTTAATTCATTGTGAGCTGCAGCGCACGCAGGGAAAGCCTGGAGCTTTGTCACTGGGCAACAGCTGTCCTTCCTAAGTAAATATGGAAAATATGACCTTTGAAAATCTAGTTGATGTAACATGTTTCTTCGAAAGTTAATTAAAAAACATTGTTTCCGAGCACAGATGATACTCTAGTCTAGGTGCTGCCCAGAGCCATCGACAGCGTTTATGATGTATAAGGGTCAACAGAGAAAAAGATAGAGAGGAGGTAGTGGGCCAAAAGATAAACTGGAGGTTTGAAAATAACTTGTACACATTCTTGCTGTAGGGGTTTCTCTTTCTTCTCTGCCTGTCCTTCTGTATCCGTCTCTATCGCGTCCCCACCCCTGCCACACACACACTCACACACACACACACACACACACACACACACACACACGCAAATAGATCAAAGTGTCACAGTTTTGAGAATATGCCTCTTTTTTGGATGCTTTTTTGTTACAGGTTGTTAAATTACTAAATACACTTTAAAATCCCGCCTCTGTTCTTTTTTTGGACTGCAGTCCGGTGAATTTGGGGTCGGTAGGGCGGTCAGCTGAAAAGCTCATCGGGTATGGCTGATACATTCAAAAGCTTTGTCTCTTATCATTTTGGCATTTGATCTAATACCATGGATTATTCGACTTCACTCATCCAGCTCCAAATTGGAATTGTGTGATATTCCATAGATTGACTGCTGGGCTTTTTATAGAGTATGTAAATTCCAGTGTTTACTTATGGCATTCAGAGGTGCGATGGCTACTTGAAAATCTGATGGAAATTTACATACTTACCACATATAACTCTTCCTTCCCGTTCCTTCCTCCCTTCCTCCCTTCCTTCCTGAAAGCATTCATTAAGTTCTATGTGTCAAGTACTATTTTAATGGTGGGAATACAATGCTGAATGACATCCTTATTGTCATGGAGTTTACAGTGTAATGGGGAGATAAGACATCCTACACGGATAGTCACTTCACATTTGTTAAGTATTTTGAAGGAAATGTACAGGGTGCTATGGGATGCCAACCTATGTAATGGTTAGGGGTGGAGTCAGGGATTTCTTTGCTCTGAGAATTAAAAACAAAAACCACACTTGCTGGTCTCTGAACCAAGACTGAGTTGTGAAGGAGCCACAGCTAAAGGTGCCCGTATCTGGATAAAGATACGCAGGAGGGCTTACTGCTGACGACCTGCAGGAAGCCCGACTCTCCCTGTGTCGTGGCTGCAAGCAAGATGAGTGTTTAGTAGAATTACATGTTTTACTTTAAGATGCCTCTCTCTCCCCTTGGGCAGACAGAACTTCACCTTTTAGCCAAGAGCTCAGATAACGAGCTAACTTCTTTGGTTGGGGGTTGCATTTGAGGTGGTTGTTCTAAAGCAGAAAAATCAGACCATTTCAGAGGTGGACGAGCATGTCTGAAATGATAGATTGAAGGAAAGTAAGGAGAGAGTAAAGCCTTTCAGCGAAGGGGCACAGGATTGCTTGCATGGCCTCCCGACTTCCCGGGCCCATGTCTGATATTCTGCAACTGTCCCTTCATTTTGCTTGGGCGGTATCTTCTCTCATTTGCAGAACAATTTTAAGAGTTTTATAATATGCTTTGTCCACTCTTTCCATCCCTCTGATTTCATCCAGGAGAAAGTCTCCATTTGGTGCTAAGATGTCTTTAGCATCAAACACACACATGGGCACTTAGTAAATGTGTTTTACTTTTTATTATAAAGGGACTACCAGGAATTATTAGAGCATAAATATATTAATTTCTACCTGTAACCCCCTTTTGCCTACTGTTGAGCCTGGTTTCGTTCAACTTCTGGGCTTGATTTTGTCCTGGCTGTTCCTCCTTGTGGACAGGGAAGGAGAGCTGAGTCTTTCCTGGAAGCGTTTGGGGTTGGAAGGGCGCTCAGTGCTGCAGAGACTGAAAGACAGCAGCTGTAGGCTCCGCAGGGTCTGCGAAGGTGGCGGTCTCCTCAGGGGTGTCAGCCTTTTCCTGCTGTTATTGTTGCTGCTGTTGGTGCATTTTAGTTGTCCTGTGTCCTGTTGGTCCGCCCGTGCCCCCTGGATGTCTCCTTTTCCCTCAGCCCACAGGCAGAAAGCACCCTAGTGGGTGAGAAGGGGACCTCCGACCCAGACCAGGAGGGTTTCTGGTCCCTCCTGCTGAGTAGATGGAAATGAACTTAGCTCAGTAGTAACCGTGTTCTTGGGCGGGAATCTACACTCATTCTTCTTTCACCTTGACGCTGCCCAGTGAACACACTGGGCTTCCAGAGGGGCCCGATAAATCAGGCTTGAGCGTGCAGGCTCAAAAGTCACACTTGACATCCAGACCTGGCTCTGTCTCTTCGTGACTCCATGACCTTGGGCTGGTGAAACACAACCCTGCCTTTATCCACTCATCCTTCTCTCCACCCACTCACTCACCAATCCATTCATCTACCCACCCAGCCAGTCTTACGTACCCATCATCCATTTATTCACCCATCCATCCAGGTCTCTATCCGTCCATCATCTTTCCATCCATCATCCACCCATTTAATCATTTCCCTATCCGTGTAGCCATCTGTCCATCTCTTTGTTCATTCGGCAAATATTTATTGAGTGCCTGCAATAAATAAACACTGGAACTAGAGCCGTGAACAAGACAAGTCCCTGCTCTCATGGAATTTACACTTTAGTGGAAGGAGAACAGCAATTAATTAATAACAGAAAGAATATATTGTATAATGTCAGGTTGCAACATGGGCTTTGAAGAGACATATAACATTGTCTTTAACCTTGAAGATCTTCCTGGTCTTTTGACGCGAGACCAGCAGATTAGTTCTGATACACAAGTGAAAAGTGCTGCACGGAAGGTGTAAACACCCTTTGGCTGCTATCCTTTCTTGAGAAGGGGTGGAGAAGATTCCCGAGGAGATGACATTTGGGAACAATCTTACAGAAGGAGTAGGAGTTCCCAGATTGACAGGGGGTGGGGGCTGGGAGGGCGTTTCAGGCAGGCGGAGTGCAGCCCGGGTGGAGGAGCAGGTGGAGGAGCGAGCAGGGCACAGGCAGGGCACAGGAAGGAGGATGTGTGAGGGAGGAGCTGGTGGGAGACGGACGTCATATTGGAGGGTTTGGATCTGGCGAAGGCAGAGTAGTGACTAGGAAGTGGCTGTTGTCATTGCTTTAAAGTGGGAGGTGTGGGGGTGAATGAAATGGCCAGATGTTTGAAAAAGAAGAGAATGAGATGCATTTTAAAACAATGATTACAGTGACTCAGATTCTGAGATTCCAAGCTGGTGGGTTTGGAGGGCAGGTGGGAGAGACAGAAATGGCCATGTAGAAGCAGTGGGGACGTGTTCCCGGAGAATCTAGGGACGCTTGCCATTTTCACACCCTGAAGAGACATTTGGATTTTCCTGTTCCTGGTTCTATCTTGGGAGGTGGTGACGGGGTTATTTTTATGGTTCTGACTGGGGATGCTCTCTGCACTGTGGATGCAGAGGGCCACACACAGGGCTGTGCCTCAGAAAGGGACCCTCCCGACCCCCTCCCCCGCCCCCGCCCCCTCCCTCTCCCCCACCCGGCTCCCCTGCTGCTCGGGGGTCCAGCAGGGGGTTCGGGTCCAGCACGGGGGTTCGGTTTGGAGCTTGCGCTGCCGCCCTGGTGAAGGGCTTTTGCTTTGGAGACAGAGAGGCATCCGTTTAAATTTTGGCTTTTTGTTATGGGACCTTGAACATGCTACTTAAAGCCTCTGAGCTTGTGTGTCGTCAGAGGCAAATGGCAGTAGTGCAATAGCTGGTTATAGGGCACAGGTGAGGTGCTTCCTTGATAAACAACAGCTAATTCCATTGCTCCCAGGCTGGGCATTGTCTGTCCTCACCAAGTTCACAAACTCGTTGGGGAGGCAAGAGGAGCGTCCTGAATCCAGGGAGGGTGCAAGAGTGAAGGAGCTTGCAGTCGGGTCAGAGGCTGGGGGTCAGAGGCTGGGTGCCCTCAGCTCCGGCTCCGGCTGGGGAGGGGCGGAGGGGGCGCTGAGCCGGGTGAGTGCAGCGCTTTCCAGGCAGCCGTTTCCTGGCTTTTGGTGCTTGAATTTGTGGGAAACCTCAGAAAGCGGAATTGAAATCGTGGCCCATCAAGGTCCTCATTTGAAAAGACGTGGATGGCATTTCAGCTTCAAATAGATTTCTGACCATTTCATCTTTCAAATGTAAATTTTTGAATTCTTCACTCTTCGGATGGAATGTTTGCGGGCTCCTGTGGGTTGAAGAAGAAGCTGGCAGGTGGTGTGGGTGAAGGTGGAGGGTGAGGCCACAGGGCTGTGTCCCATCTTGTGATGGGGGGGATGGCCCGCTCTGGAAGGTATTCCCTCTCTCCCTGGGGGCAGGGTCATTCTTTATAGTGTACTGTAGGCAGTGCTGCGGCTGAGAGTTTTGCTGGTACCTGGATGCTGTGTGTGTGTGTGTGAAATGTGTGGTTGACGGTACTGATCATTCCACCTGGGCCAAAGAGCGCGCTTAGAGAGGCAGGGTTAGCCTGTGGAGTGGTGAGGGGCCTCTTCTCTTTCAGGTAGATGCCAGGTGGCCGGCTTCCTGATCTTCCCAAGATCAAGTCCAGAATCCATAACATGAGTTACAAGTGTTTGCCTGATCTGGGTCCTCACGTGCCTCCCTTGTGCCACCTTCCACTCACTTTTCATCCTCTGTCTGAAGACCAACTGGTCTCCCTCAATCACGACTCATCCTGCCCACCACAGGGCTTTTGCACATGCCCTGTCTTCAGCTTGAATCGCTCCTCCCTCTCCTCTTCCCCCCGCTCACCTCCTACTTACCCTTCAGAACTGAGCTCAAATGTCACTTCTTCAGAGATGCCCTCCCTGATCTCCCAAACCAGGTTCCCCCTGGTACCATCTCATATCCCCTTGCTATGTTTACATTTTCTAATTGTATATTTATTTGAGAGTTTAGTGTCTTGTCTTCTCTACCAAAGTATAAGTTTCAAGAGAGTAAGGACCACGTCTCTGTAATTTCCCGGTTTTTTCTGGAGTGCGGACTCCCTGTTCGGCCAAGGTGTGTGCTTGCTCCTAGCGGTACATGAGTGGACATAGAGGGAGAATGGCTCAGCAGAGGGGTCATTTGATTTGGGTTTTGGTGCTGCTGTTGCGATAGCTTTATCTGTCATTTTTATAGAGACTGTATCACTTCCTGGTTTACAAGCTCTGGTCGTTTTGGTTTGAGTTGGAAATACATGCCCTCACGAGAGCCTGTGGGAAATGATGTTCAGACGGGTGTGGACACTGCAGTCTTAACTTTGGATGGAACCTCAGGCCGGTCCCTGTGTCTGCGAAGATAAGTGGTTTTTCCTCTGAGGTCCCCGCCTTTGTGCCTCATGGACCCTGGTGGGCCGGAGTGGAAAGAATTTTCTTTAGCATCACATGCACTTCCCAGCGGAACAGGGGGTGGCCAGTGGGATGCTCTGCAGCATCGAGAATGAACAAGGTACAGCTACACACAGAGGACTCTCCCAAACACAGCGTGAGCTAAACATGCCAGACAGACGTATATCCCGCCTGACCCCATGCAGCTCAGGGACTGGTGAGCGTCATGCAGGTGATGGTAGCTAGCACAGGGATAGCCCTGGGGGGTGGGTGCGACTAGGAGGGACCCCTGGGTGCTGGTTACCTGGTATGTTCAGGCTGTGAAAGTTCACTGAGCTCTGTACTTGTTCCCACGTTTCCGTTGTGATCTTACACTTCACCGAAAATGTTTCTGAAAAGCACAGTTTTAAATCACTGAGTTTGTCTGAGGAAGGTGAGTTGGGTTTGTTTTGCACCCGGAAGTGAAATCCGGCTGGAGTCACCCACTGAGGGATGCTCTGAGCACCCTCGGGGCATCTGCTCCCCATTCCAGCGGCGCCCATGGGTGCCAGCGGTAGAGCAAGAAAGCCAGGCACCGTGGCGTTGCCCACCCGGTAGGGTAATGAGCTCTGTTAATACCGGAAACCGTGAGCTCACGCGCCATGTCAGGGCTTGATGCGAGAAGTGCGGTGCTGGCCGAGGTGCTGGGAAGACCTGGGAGCCGCTGTGTGGAAGGGGAAGTCCCGATGCCTGGCAGAGGGATTTGTTTTTCCCTCACGCTCGGCCCGGCGGGGCCGGTCAGGCAGTCTTCCACGCAGTGACCCCGGGTCCTCCCTCGGGCGGGGGGCACACTCCTGCCACAGCCACCGCAGCAGGGCGGGACTGCATCACGGGCTCACAGTGTGTTGGCCACACCGAGGCCAGAGCCACGTCAACTCCAGGTCCTGGGACGTGCCGACCAGCTGTGTGCCCGGAGGAGGGTTGGTGCCCACGGCGAGCTGCTCCAGTCCCCACAGCCGCGCTCCCTTACCGTCCTCGGGGTGGCGTACCCAGTGTTGCCTTTCCCTGGGCGCCAGGAGGACTGAGAGGTGAGACCCGAGGCCCTTTGTCTCATCAAACATGCGGGGTGGCTTCGAGGAGAGGACGGTGAGCTGTGTTACTAAGAGTGACATGAGGAAGCGCTCTTCTTGCTTTTGCTGAGAGCAATCTGATTCTCTCAGAATTCCCAGTTTCCAACCAGTCAAATGCTCCCCCTCGGCGGGCGCCCTTCATAAACGCTCCTCCCTGAGGGCAGGGCCGCCGGTCAGTTCTTCCCTGGGCTCACGTGTCCTCCCTCCTAGAAGAATCCGCGGGGGTTCTACTTTTGGATGTTTGACTGGACACCTAACGAACCAGTTACCTATTATGATTGCATAACACACCCCTCAATCTTAAGTGGCTTAAAATAGCCACCATTTTATTCAGCCCCAGTGTTTGTGGGTCAGTGATTTGGGTTGGCTCAGTGGGTGGTCCTTGTGGTCGAGGGGGGTTGTCTGCAGCCTCTGGAGGATGCCTGGGGCGGCCGGGGCCCTGCTCCAGGTGCTGGCGATGCACCACACCACCCAGGGCGCTGCCCAGCCGCACAGTGCCACCCCGCCACGCTCTGTGGGAGCAAGGCACAGGCCTCCCCAGAGGTGAGGAGGAAACAGAGGGACACACTCTTCCTCTGGGAAGGGAAAAGCTGCGAGTGACATGTGACACATTCGGGAGCTGACCAGGCCCATTTCAGTGAGGCCTCTGACTGCTCAGCTCTCTGCGCATGCTCAGTGGAGTGTGCAGCTGCTGAGCTGCCGAATCCAGGCAGGTCCCAGGTCAGCGCTCAGCCCTGAGTCCCAATCACAGGACCTACCTCACTGGGAAGTGGCAGGGCCAACTGAGATGCTGTATAAGAGCACAGCGTGGGGCCTAGTGCACATGAAACACTCCCACTACTGCCCCCGGCGCTCCCACTACTGCCCCTGGCACTCCCACTACTACCCCCAGCGCTCCCACCACTGCCCCCAGCGCTCCCACCACTGCCCCTGGTGCTCCCATTACTACCCCCAGCGCTCCCACCACTGCTCCAGCACTCCCACTACTATCCCCAGTGCTCCCACCACTGCCCCCAGCGCTCCCACCACTGCCCCTGGTACTCCCATTACTACCCCCAGCGCTCCCATCACTGCTCCAGCACTCCCACTACTATCCCCAGTGCTCCCACCACTGCCCCCAGCGCTCCCACCACTGCCCCTGGTGCTCCCACCACTGCCCCTAACACCCCCACCACTGCCCCTGGCACTCGCACTACTACCCCCAGCGCTCCCACCACTGCTCCAGCACTCCCACTACTATCCCCAGCGCTCCCACCACTGCCCCCGGTGCTCCCATCACTGCCCCCCCCCCCCGGCACTCCCACCACTGCACTCCCCCCTCCCCCCGTGCTCCCACCACTGCCCCCTGTGCTCTGTTACTACCATTACTATGGTCTGGGTTGGGCTTTGCACTTGGAGCTCTGCTCTGCACTTGAGAGGCAGAACACAAGGCGTCTGCCCCCGGGGAGGGGGTCCGAGGAAGGGATGTGCAGCTGCATCTCCCCCCAGAACTGTGACGGAGCGATGGGTCAGGGCAGGCGTCTCCTCCTTTGTGAAATGAAGGTGATGACCTAGGACCCACCTCCCCGGGTGCCAGGTGCACTGAATGAGACGAGCAGGCCAAGAACGGGGATCGATCATTACATGTTAGGTCTGAGAAAGAAATTCTCAAAGCTACCCTTGAAAGACACCCGAAAGGTACCAGTCTTGCTTAGTTCTCTGCCCGTGACTCTGGCCAATGTCATTGGTGTTTTTTCTTTAAAAGATGAAGCTTTGCATGCAGGCGGCTTATTGGGGAGCAGCTCTTGGGAACAAACCCCCTAAGGACTGAGAGCAGCAGGGAGGGGGAGGTCGGATTGTGGTGCAATAGTTGTGATAGAGGCCAAAGCCAATCTGTGGCTGGAGCTGGTGTGGCCCTTTGGAAGCGGGGCCCTGGGGACCTGCACCCAGGGGGCGGCTCTTGAAAAGCTGGCGTTTCCTTGGGTAAGGCAGCTTCCTTCCTCGTGGGAGGGCTCCCAGGGAGGATGCAGCGGGGAGATGTGGGGTCTCTACACTCCCAGGTGCTGGGGTACGTGTCCTGGCCCTGCCGGTGTGCGGAGGGTCTTGGGGATGCACCATGGGGTCCGTGGATGCTTCCAGGTCTGTCTCAGAGGTGCATTGCACACCGCGCCCCCTTGACCATTGGTAAGCCTGTGGGGCTCCTTTGGGCCCTTCCCAGAGCTGGTTTAGATGCCCTCCAGATTCACAGACGTGCTTGGCAGAACCGGAATGCCATTCACAGAAAGCCTTAATCCAAGTAGGCCTGAGACCTGGGCATGGCTGCCAAGGCCACCCAGGAGGGAGATCCTACCAGCTCACTTCCCTTAGACCAGCAGTTCTCAACCTGTGGGTCGTGACCCCTTTGGGGGTCGAACGACCCTTTCACAGGGGTCTCCTAAAACCATCGGAAAACACATATATAATTACATATTGTATATGTTTTTGTGATTAATCACTATACTTTAATTATGTTCAATTTGTAACAATGAAATTGGGGGTCACCACAACATGAGGAACTGTTAAAGGGTCGCGGCATTAGGAAGGTTGAGAACCACTGCTTTAGACCATACTCTGGAGTCACAGGAGATTCCGACGGACTTCACTGCCTGCTGCCCCGAATCCTCACACCTTTCTGCAGCTCCTCTTGGAGATGGGTTTTCTTGAACTCCTCTAACTTGTTTTTTAAATTGTGGATCATCATTATTAGAGGGTCATGAAATCAATTTAGAAGGTGATGAACCTTCTAAAAAAGCAGAATGGCCCTGCCAACGTGGCTCAGTGGTTGAGCTTTGACTGATGAATCAGGAGGTCATGGTTCAATTCCCGGTCAGGGCACATGCCCGGGTTGTGGGCTCGATCCCCAGTGGAGAGTGTGTAGGAGGCAGCCAATCAATGATGTTTCTCTCTCATCATTGATGTTTCTCTCTCTCTCTCCCTTTCCCTTCCTCTCTGAAATCAATAAAAATATATTTTTTAAAAAAAGCAGAATGGAAGATATAGGAATGCACCAGGCTCAGGAAGCCTAGTATTGTTGCATAAAACTTTATTTCAGTTCTTGGACACGTAAAATGTACTTCTCACTGTGGGCCATGGTCAACACAGTTTGAAAATCATAGTGGGAAGTATGGCCAAGAGGCACGTGAGGCTTGTGAACTTGGCCTGTGGACTGCCGAGCCTTCATTTACTTTTCGAAATGGGATACGTGCGTTGTTTTGAATTCTTTAGAATTAGTTGTTTTATTCTCAACCTGTCAGAGATTATTTTGATTATCCTCTTTGAGCTTTACCAGGTCACCGATGGAAGTCAGTTTGCAGATAGAATTTTAAGTATGGGACACGCATTTTTAAGATGGAATTGTTAGCTTTGGCGGACTGACCTGTCACCTGGTGACATGCCAAGTGCTGCGCGGAGGGAGTGCCAGCAGAGAGCTGTCCCTCCTGCAGAGAGAGGAGCTGGCCATCCTGGGGACAGTGTGGGCTAACAGATCAGCACAGAGGGAGGGAGGGGGAGGGGTCCAGGGGCTGCACAGAGCCCTGGGGGAGGTGGGACCTCGGGGAGGTGGGTCTTGTGGCCTCTTCCCCCTTCCCCCTCCCCCACTGTAACTTCCCTTTTGGCCTTCTCTGATTTGGGCCCAAGGGCCACAGTGGGGGCAGGGCTCTTCAGATGGGACAAAAGGTCATGTTCAAGAAAAAAACGAAGTTAGGGCCAGATCCACTCCTGCTTCAGGGTACGTGCCGCACTAGCCCCTGGGAGGATCTCTGCTAACTGGGGACACAGGCCAGGGAATTCTCCGCGTCTTGGACACCTTCACAGGAGGCTTTTAAATGCTGGCTCGATCTAGTGCTTACAGTCTGCCTGGCACTCTCAGTGCTCACGCGGCACTCACTCAGTCCCAAGCGCGCCCTGTGAGCTTGCTGTGCTGTTATTCCCAATGCCTGCTGGGGAAACGGCACAAAGACTGAAGACGGTTTTCTGAAGTTGCCTGGAGTGAGGATTGAAGCACGGCCCTGAGTTCAGGACTGAATAAAGGCATGCAGGGCTTCGAAAGGGATGATGCTGGTGGTGATGACGATGATGACGGTAGAACTGTGGTCACGGTGACAGGGACTGCTCATGTTTGGGGTTTTGCAGTGAGCTGGGCATTTTACGAGTTCATCCCTTTGGATCTTCACCTCCACGAAGATCTTCTGTTATTTTTATTCGCATTCATCCAAAAGGAAATGGGCTTTATGAGGACGAAGGCGTGCGCAGGAACGGCAGGGCTGTGTGGAAGTCAGGTCCGTCTGGTCTGATTCTGAAGGGCTCGGTGGGAGGGCTCGATGGTGGAGCCCCTGGCAGGTGGGGCAGGACAGCAGCCTGGCAGCCTCTGGGATACACCGTTCCCGTCTGCAGGGACAGGAGAGCTCGCTGGCCACCGCAGTGGGAGAGACTGGCACAGTCTACCGACTGTGGGAATTCCCTAGCAGGACAAAACATTCCCATTAAATCTTTTTCCTGTGGGGGAGTGTGCAGTCTGCGCATTTTCATCCATCACCCTGAATAAGGAGTTCAGAAAGGGACTCTGGTCTCATGGCTTTCGATGGTCATGTGACCCGGTCAGCTGATTTCTTTGTGTCTGAGCTGCTGGGCTGGGAGGACAGGGTGAGAACTGTGGAAGTCCTTGCAACATGGGGAGGAAGGGGTCACGTAGGGCAGACAAGTCCATGCCATGGCCATACTTCCCCTAAGAGCTGCTCTAATTCATTGAGGCGCCAAACTAAGCGCTTCACACATGATCTTATTTAAAGTGTGTAGCATACCCTAAAGGACATCTCATTTTACCTCCCTGAAGGGACTAAGGCTCATTGATGTTAGATAACTGGCCTGGAAACTAAGAAGTATTTGAAGAGGGAGACAGACCATCTGGTTTGAGCTTGTGGTTCAAGTATTCTGCAGGAGACCTGCTCGGCCTTTGCCCAGGGCACAGAGGTGGTATATCAGGTGTGGTTTACAGCCTATGTATCTTTCCCAAAATCCACTCAGAGGGGAATAATAGAAAAGATGTAATAGCACCGTATGGTCCACCTGGCATATGTGGCCACCCCCTCACGTGCAGGGGAAGTATGGGGACATAGGCCTGTTTCTGAACTCCAGCAGCCCTCAGCCTCATAGGGAAGACCCATACACGAAACATTTATAACAGCGTGCTAGTGTGCTGTGGTGGTTGGTGGTGGAGGGAGGACGCTGGGAGCAGCTCGCTTCCCGGGTCCTGGGGAGGCTGCACAGGAGCCCCAGTTCTAAGCTGAGTTTTGAGGAAGCAGAAGCAGTGAAAGGGGGTGGGGGGGAGTGTCAGCAAGGTGGGAGGAGCAAGAGAGAGAAAGGATGCGTGTTTCGAGGAAGTAGTTGAAGGCTAAATGTTAAGCTTGGAGGGGGCAGAGAGAAGGCAGGAGACCTTTGAAAGTAGGAGAGAAATACCTCCAGGATTCAGAGCTGACAAGATCTCAAGGTGGGGAGGTCAGCAGCCTTAAGTGCTGACAAAAGAGCAGCCAAGCAAGGCAAGGACCACACCTTCAGGGGAGGCGGAAGCCTGGGTGGAAAAGAAAAGAAGGGAAACCGGGTGGGAAATACAATAAGGTTAGCGGTCAGGTGAGGGATCTTTGCCTGACGGTCTCTGTTTGCTTTGGGCAGCAGGTAAAGGGAGAAATTAGACAGATCCGGCTTCAGATCCTACAGCCCCAGGCGAACTTCTTATCCTTGGCTTCCTCGTTTTAAAAAGAAATGAATGATAAGGGTAGTGCCTTCCTCATCATGCTGTGAGGATGGTGTTTGTGTGGGGCCTCGCAGCACCCTGCCTGGCACTGGTGCAAAAAACAGTCGCAGGAACATTGCTGGCTGTTGAGGGATCTTGTTTGGGCACCTTAATGAATAAGGGCATCATCAGAGCAGTAGGAGATTCCCGCAGAGGAGGGAGCTTGGGGATGAAATAGTGAATTCTGCATTAGTTGTGTTGAGTTTGAGATACCTGTGGCATACCCAGGTGTAGGTGTCCAAAAGGCAATTGAGAATAATGAGAAGTCAGAGATGGAGGTAAAGATTGGGGAGTTATTAATACAAGGCTGTATTTTTCAAAATACCTACAGCGTATTACTGGTGGTACTCAAAGGCTTTAATTGTAAATGGCATTAAACAGCACGGGTTACACAGTTTCGTTTTTCTTTAGTTCTCTTATAATTCTGCTGGCTGTTAAGGAGAATGTCTCAGTGCCATTCTATTATGTGTTAAATATCTTTCTAAAACATGCTAATCTCCCTTTTAAATAAAAAGAATGAGGAACCTTAGGCTACATGGCTGCCAGAATATAATCATTTAAATTTTCATTGTGTTTTTTTATGCCCGCCTTCTATTTAGAGCGAATGTTACTAGCTTTCCAAGGTCTGGTGGTTGTTTCCAATGGGATGATTTGGTTGTTAATAACAGAACAACGTAAGGAGCTGTGTGGCGGTAGGTGTGATACAGGCGTTCTGGGGACCTGGGGACCTGGGGACCGAGGTGCACTACGCACTGTGGGTTCCTGGCATCACGGCATCACGCAGGAAAGGATTCAGACGTGAGCCAGCCGTGCGGCAGGAGCGGCTACTCCGCAGACAGAGCAGCCCTTCCTAGCGGGATTTGCTTCTTTTATTGAGGCTCATCTAACAGAGGAATAGGAGACTTAATAAGGGGGAGGAATGTTCAGGATTTTTCTGGGAAAGTGATGGAGACTTCTCAGAAGAGCCCCATTTTGGGTCCTTATATGGGCTTTCTGTTGTTTTGATCGAGGCAGTGTGGGGTGTGCCGTTTAGTATGCTAATGCATTACTGTGAGCTAGAGGTTATACAAGGTGAAATTAGCTGCCATGTTGGATTGAGCTGGTCTTCTGCCAGTTCTAAGCCGTAAACCCATTGGGGCTGGTTTTACTGTCTCCGTGAGAATCCCTGTAGCCCTGACTGTTCGCCGCATACCGATTCGTTCTCTGCCATCATCACAGTGCCACCAGCGTCTCCCCTCGGTCCCAGGAAGGCTGTGTAAGCTCTGAGAGTCACGTCCTCACAGGACAGCAGGGACGCAGGACAAAGTATTTGTCTTCAGGCACCTCATGCCATACCTTGGAGCTGTGGCAGCTGTCTTTTGACCATGAGGTGCCAGGCGCCCTGCTGTGAATGGCAGGGTGGCCTTGAGCACTGAATAGCTGGCCTTGATCTGGCTCTTTCTCTGGGAATCTTGTTTTGTTCGGAAATACATTCTCTTGGTACTTAAACCATTTCAGGATGGGATTCCTGTCCCGTGCAGCTGAATACATTGCATCTCATGCAATTTCAGGTGGTTGTCCAACCTGGTAGGAAGGACTCCTCCTTTTTCCTTGGTTGATTAGACTTTCTGTTAAGACTGGGTCCTATTTTCCTGTTTCCACTTTCATCTGTCGAGTTCCGTTGTGTGTTGGGAGACTGTTGATGTTTTGGTCTCAGGAAGCTATTGGCTTGGTTGGACAGTAAACTGTCCCTTGGGCATCAGCTCAGATGCCAGCTCTGGCTATTTTATCTTTGAGGCTTCTTTGAGGCAGCCTCACGCCGGCCTGGTTCAAGAGGCAGCCAGACCCTTGGGTAGAGTTGGTACAGAACTCAGGGCTCCTCCTCTCTCGGGTTTCTCTGTTCTTGGATCCCCTCCTCCCTTTCTAGCAGCTGTGGTGGACTGAAGTCTGTCTCCTGCTCTGCACGCAGAGAGGCTTAAGGTTTTGTGTCCGAGTTTCAGCTCCTGCGTGGTGCTGGCTTGCAGCCTGCTGTCCCAGTCAAAGCTGACCAGTGGCCGTTCTCTTTCGCGCTTCAGCCCTCGCCCCTCCAGAATCTGACTTCTTTTGTGTACTTGCCAGTGCTTTCAGGTCAAACAAAAAAGAATTAGCAGAAGTTTTGTCCAGAGTTTTACTTGTCGTCTGCGGAAAGGTTGGGGTTTGCGCGACTGTACCAGAAACACAAGTCTTCTTTCTTTCTGACAGATGGGGAAACTGTTGCCCAGAGAAGTCAAGCCACTTCCCCTGCATCACAGAGCTTCCTCAGTGGCAGCGCCTGGCCCACACTCAGGTTGCTGCGCCCAGTGTTGAAGCACCCTTCGGGGCAGCTGGCGGTGGCTTTGTGTCTCAGTCACCTGCCAGCTTGGGCTCGGTTTCATCTTGGCGTGGAAAGTGCCTGCCCCGAGAGTGGGGCTGTAGCAGCCACAGAGCTGGGCAGGCAGTTTCTGGCAGCCTTGGGTCCTGTTCGTCCCTTTCCTATCAGGATCCCTCGGCTGGCTCCCTGAAAGGCTGCCATCAGTAGACGGTGTTCCAGGCAGAGTTTAGGACTGAGACTGTCAGCACCAAAGAGGTGCCTGATTAGTATGTATTTGCCAATCATTTTACCAGAATAAGTCAGTAGTAAGTTGTGGTTTAAAGAGAGGAAGTTCAGAGTTCAGTACGTTTTTTCCCTCTCTGTTTTTTAAAAAATAAAAGCGGAAGTGACTGCTCTTAGTTTTATACCAGTCTTGTCACTAATGGATATGGAGTAAATCTTAGTCAAACTTTAAAAGTTGGCCATCAGGGTCTCCCTTTCTCCTTTGTAGGGCCATTGCCATGAAGTTTCTAACTTTTAAACAACCCAGAGCCACAGAGAAGAATCCTTATAAAATCCTCCGATGTTATGCCCTTTGCATTAGGAACAGGAGAGGTCCCTCCAAGACAGAGTCGTTGCCAGTTCTGTTTCCTAACCCTGTCTCTGCTCAGCGACCCGTCTTACCCACAGGCACAATGTTTTAAGCTTCTTTCTGAATTTCTGGAAGAATCCTCACCTTCAAGATTGAAAATACTTATTGAGTGCCTAACAATGGTTCTCAACCTTCCTAATGCCACGGCCCTTTAATACAGTTCCTCATGTTGTGGTGACCCCCAACCATAAAATTATTTTCGTTGCTACTTCATCACTGTAATTTTGCTACTGTTATGAATCGTCATGTAAATATCTGATATGCTATATGTGTTTTCCGATGGTCGCGACCCACAGGTTGAGAACCGCTGGCCTAGGATATATGGGAGATACTGGGGACACAGCAGTGAGCAAACAGGGGAATTCCCTGCTTCTGCTGGAGGCGGGGAGAATGACCCTCCCACCCTCCTTGAGTTCTTATGGCTGGGCTAATAAAACAAGACCCGATTAGCAGGAGAGCCACCAACTTAATACGTGTGCAAGGAGATCACAAATGGTGCTCAGAGAAATGATGAACCAGCCCGCTGTTTAGACTTTTTAGACAAAGAAACAATACATTTGTGAAGAGTTGACAGGACAAATAAACTTAGGTTTGGGTGCTCATTTAGTGAGGGGCCTAAAGACAGTCTGGGCTTGGGTAGGAAGTGAGTACGAAGTAACATGGCTTTTTGACACTGGATTCCTCCCGTTAGCGATCAGGGCGCCTCTCAGCCTCCCTGGAGCGAGGAGGCACCTTTCATAGGAGAGATTTATTTCCTGCATTCAAGGAGGCGGGGGAGGTCAGTGTGCACTTCCTGGCTGCTAGTGAAAGAACTAATTCCAAGTAATCAATACGCCGTTGTGGGGTATCTTGAGGTGGCCCGCCCTGGGCCCTGACACTCCTCATGAGACACACTGTCTAGTTGAAGGCGCACAAAACAAGTAAACAAAGAAAAAAAAAAGAGATCTTTATAGATTGTGGTGAGTGCTGGAAACACACACTTATTAAAACAGAAACCTGTTTTTCATGGGTGGTGTTACGGGTAGGGGAGGTCCTCCTCGCCACCTGCTGCTCATGCGATATCTCGAGAAAAGGAATTTTCTGAGACTTGCACGGGTGGATGAGGTATTATAAAAGCTTTATTTCCCTGGAATTGTACCCCAGAGTTTCCAAGGCCCCATTTCCCTTCATCCCCCCAAAGAAGAAGTGCATCTGGCTTCAGCAGGGCTGGGATTAAGGCCAGTGTCCATGCTGAAGCCGAGTCCAGGCCAGCACCAGGCCAGCCGCAGCCCATTCGTCCTTGCCTGTGGGGTCCGGATGCAAGAGAGCCAAGAGCCACGAGAGAGAGAATTCCTTTGTTTAGGCCACTGAGTATTCCCGAATTTTCAGGAGCTTGCAGTGGCCACGCCCATTCTGGCCAATGACCTTTGTTCCCAGGTATGATTGACAGACAAGCACCTTCCGGATATCACCCCCACTTCACTGTGTATGCATGTCTCCACTTTGTTGGACCCCTCTCCCCGTGACCTGCAGGGAATGGGCTGGGGTTCCTTGGGGAGTGAAATCGCAGCTTCCTCGTGAAGTTACCCAAATGACATGCCAGTAATGCCTGGCCTTCCCTTTGCTCCGTTTCTGTTATTAGTAACTAGCTAATTAGGATGGTATCATTGTGCTAAAACAGAAAACATAAGGCAATGCCTTCTCCATTCCTCTACCCTTAGTGGAGATGGGATATTTTTTGGTGTGTTTTTAAAATTTTTAAATTTATTTATGAGAGAAAGAGAGAGAGAGAGAGAGAGAGAGAGAGAGAGAGAGAGAAAGTTTTTTTTTCTTTGTTTTTTTTTTTTTAGTAAATCTTTATTGTTCAGATTATTACATTTGTTCCTCTTTTTTTCCCCCCATAGCTCCCCTCCACCCAGTTCCCACCCCACCCTCTGCCCTTACCCCCCCACTGTCCTCATCCCTAGGTGCACAATTTTTGTCCAGTCTCTTCCCGCATCTCCCACACCCCTTTCCCCACCAAGAATAGTGAGTCCATTCCCTTTCTATGTCCCTGATTCTATTATAATCACCAGTTCATTCTGTTCATCAGATTATTTATTCACTTGATTCTTAGATTCACTTGTTGATAGATGCGTATTTGTTGTTCATAATTAGTATCTTTACCTTTTTCTTCTTCTTCCTCTCTTAAAGGATACCTTTCAGCATTTCATATAATACTGGTTTGGTGGTGATAAACTCCTTTAGCTTTTCCTTACCTTTGAAGCTCTTTATCTGACCTTCAATTCTGAATGATAGCTTTGCTGGATAAAGTAATCTTGGTTGTAGGTTCTTGGCATTCATCACTTTGAATATTTCTTGCCACTCCCTTCTGGCCTGCAAAGTTTCTGTTGAGAAATCAGCTGACAGTCATATGGGTACTACCTTGTAGGTAACTGAGTTTCTTTCTCTTGCTGCTTTTAAGATTCTCTCTTTGTCTTTTGCTCTTGGCATTTTAATTATGATGTGTCTTGGTGTGGTCCTCTTTGGATTCCTTTTGTTTGGGATTCTCTGCGCTTCCTGGACTTGTAAGTCTATTTCTTTCACCAGGTAGGGGAAGTTTTCTGTCATTATTTCTTCAAATAGGTTTTCAATATCTTGCTCTCTCTCATCTTCTGGCACCCCTATAATTCTGATGTTGGTACACTTGAAGCTGTCCCAGAGGCTCCTTACACTATCTTCGTATTTTCGGATTCTTTTTTCATTTTGCTTTTCTGGTTGGGTGTTTTTTGCTTCTTCGCATTTCAAATCTTTGCCTTGATTCTTGCGCTCCTCTGGTCTGCTGTTAGGAGTCTGTATAATATTCGTTATTTCAGTCCGTGTATGCTTAATTTCTAGTTGGTTCTTTATCACAACATTGAGGGTCTCATTAGATTTCTTGAGGATCTCAATAACTTTATCGGCGGCTTCTAGACAGTTCTTGAGAGACCTTAAAAGTGTGGTTCTGAACTCAATATCCTCCATTGACAGTTTTGTCCTGTTTCTTTGTCTCTGCATTTTTTATGCTTTCTTGGTGCACCCCCTAGTGGTCTTTGTGCGCAGTCTTGTTGTAGTTAAGCCTTGATTGTTGTAGTTAATACTAGGGGGATTTGGCCTCCAGGCCAACTGGCTGTGAGAATCAGCTGTGTCTCCGCACCTTTGTATTTTCCGCACTGTGCCTCCTCTGAGTCTTGTATGCTGCTCTCTTTCCTTCTAGTTGAAGAATTTCCCCTCAGCCAGTCTTCCTGTGGTTCTGGGCGATGTCTGTTCCGTCTTTTAGTTGTATTTGTGAAGTGGTTGTTCGAGGCAGCTAACTCCGGTGTTTACCTATGCCGCCATCTCGGTTTTCTCCGGAAGTTGTTGTTCCACTTATTTATGCATTCATTCGTTGATTCTTGTATGTGCCCTGACTGGGGATTGAACCCACAGCCTTAACATAGCAGGACAATGCTCTAACCAGCTGAGCTACCCAGCTAAGAGAGAGGATATTTCTTATGATCAGAGCTTCTGAGGTCTCTTAATGGAAGAAACAGTAGATGGATCAGATGGGCTCTTTTGGGCTGGTCTCTGTGTTTCATTTGGTCGGTTACCCCCCTCCATTGTCATAGGTCTTACCTTTTATACTTGGCACAGATTCTGCCCTCCTGGCTCGGTGGAGCTGTGAAGTTTCCGGAGAGGTAGACTTACGCCCAGATTATGAAGACTGGATGCTGTGCTGAAGAATCTCCTTTTTAGACTTGACATTCACTCTCTACCCCATTCATTCTGAGTTCAGAACCCCTACCTGACCAAATTGCACTCAGGTTCTGTGGATTCCTGTTGAAATCAATCTCTTGCTCTTTCCATCCCTAAAGCATTTTCCTTCTTTTCACATCTAAGTGTTAACAGAGAAGAACATCAGGTGTTAACTTGATTGATTGTAAAGTGTCTGCATTAAAAATGCCAATTTTCGTGCTGCGCTGGGGGAGGGAGTAAGCCAGGAGGTCTTAGGCTAGAATTGCAAAGAGCCAGGTGTGCTGTGGCTTCCTGTTTCTTTCTCAGAGTGAGGAGAAAGCTTCAGGGAAGACAGACGTCTCAGTCACGTGGTAATCATTGTGACCATATTTATCCCCACAAGCATACCTTCTGTTGATTCTGGAGTTGGCTAGGTTTTATGTCCCACCGTGGATGATGCACTGAGGGTGGCCTATTGTGCAAAAATAATTAAGTTCATGGGAAATGCTTAAGGACAATCTCATCAAGATAAAGCAGCCATGGAGAAGGTGAAAGGCCTTTGTGGCTCTTTTGACATCCTAATCTGAGGCCCCCTCTCCCTTCCCCAGAGGTCACCATTGCTGTCTCCTTTTAGAACGTTTCCTGTGTAGGTTATAGTAGAGTTTGTGTTTGTGTATGACTTCCTAAATGGTGGTACACTGCACACATCATCTTGCCACTTGCTTTTTCACTGACAGGGTCTTGAAGAGCAATCTCAGCTGTTAGTTTTTAGCTGCTCTGTAGTAATCCACAAGAACACACTTTCTCCATATTGTGGTGTCGGGGAGCAAAAATGTCCCTTCTACCCTTCTATCTTCTTTGGCTGGTCTGATAATCGAATTAACATAAGACATTCATGGAGAAAAAATTAATTTCATACATATGGGGGCTTAAGGATATGGGGACCCACAGGCAGCCAGGCCACTGGGGCTTCGATGCCATTCTGTACTAATGAGAAGAGGCAGGAGTCTGGGACTTCCCAGGTGAGGAAGGCAACTCCCATGGAGATGGAAAAGCAAATGTTTGCTGAGCCCTGCAGACAATGGGACACAGGAGGACTTTGGTCTGCCAACCCTGCCTAGGTCCTGTCACCATACTCAGCCCATACTCTTCATAGATATCGCCGGTAGGACCCTAGTCTGAGTTCTGTAAGTGGTTAAAGGGGTGGTGAAAGCTCTTCCCGAGCCTTTTGTTCTTCGTTGTTTTCAGCTCAAAATAATCCACATTTCAGGGTGGCATATTCTAGGGAGACTCATTCTGCACCCACACAGGGGCCATTCCCCTGTTGAGGAACGTTTAGGTTCCTTTTTTTCAGGGGGTGGTACGTCAATAAGCATCCTACACGTGTCTCACACATGCAAACATCTCGCTAGTTACTGAGTAGAATGGCGGGCCATGGGGTGTACATGAGTCACATTTTAAGGTACTGCCCAGTGTTCTGCAGAGTGGCGGAGCCAGTGTGCACTACCACCGTCACTGCGTGTTTCGTTTTACCGCTATCTCCCTAAGTCATGATATTGTCAAGCTTTCTTCCCCCCTAATTTGATGGGAGAAAAATGCCATTTAGTTTTAATGGGCATTTAATTTTCTTGATTACTAGTGAGGTTGAGCACCTTTTTATTGGATGGTTGTATTTTATCTTCTCTGAATCCCCCCCACCCCCTTTATTTTTTTTTTTATTATTTTTTAAAAATATATTTTGTTGATTTTTTACAGAGAGGAAGGGAGAGGGATAGAGAGTTAGAAACATCGATGAGAGAGAAACATCGATCAGCTGCCTCCTGCACACTCCCCACTGGGTATGTGCCCACAACTAAGGTACATGCCCTTGACCGGAATAGAACCTGGGACCTTTCAGTCGCAGGCCGACGCTCTATCCACTGAGCCAAACTGGCCAGGCCCCCCCCCCCCCCCCCCGCCTTTAACTTTTTGTTGTTGTTTTTTTTACTTCAATCTGCTGGACACCAGTCCTTCACAAGTTCTTTGTGCTTGTGTTTGTTCTGGTCTGTTTTCATTAAGTCCTGAGTCCTCCGTCACCGGTGTCTGGAATAATACGCTCCCTCAGATTGGGTCAGCTCCAGAAGCCTAGCAGAGCATTCAAAGCAATCCATTATTTCCATTTTAAAGATGAGAAGACAGAGGCTCAGAGAGACTGAGTGATTAGCTCCGGGTCACAGGTTGTTCCGTCTTGGGTAAACTTTGAAAGCTTGATCAGACTTAGAAAATAGACCAAATTGTGAGTCACAGGGAGGTTATTATCTGCAACCTTTCACTATTACAGACACTTCCATTTGGTATCTCTCTCTCTGTCTCTCGAGAGAAGTTTGTTTAATTATTCATCTGTTTTCAGAGTAATTGGTGACATGTCCTCCAGCGAGGAGATGGAATTAGCTTTGTTGCTAAAAACACCCACCACTCATTAAAACAGGGGATCCAGCTCCAAAGAATAGTAAATGGAGATCCTTTCCTTGGCGGGGGAGGGGGGGCAGCAGGGGGAGGGTCTCCTTTGCTAGGGTCCCTTGTACTGACAGCAGCCTTTTGCTGACGCACTGTTTGAATACAAGGCTGGGGAGACCGATGTGGGCATGGTCTGCATCCATTTATTACTGTCAGAAAGGACCGCTGCACCTTTTATTTCTTTTAGATCCTTTAAAAAGAATTGAAAATCCTTTATAGCGAGGTCAGGGCATCACTGCGGGGTTCCCGGGGAACAGTGCCCTGTTGTGTATTATAGAATCAGAAACAAAATTGGAACTCAGGCCAGGCCGGTGTAGCTCAGTAGTTGAGTGTTGACCCAGGAACCAGGAGATTGCGGTTCAATTTCCAGGTCAGGGCACATGCCCGGGTCATGGACTTGATTCCCAGAAGGGGGCGTGCAGGAGGCAGCAGATCAATGATGTTTCTCTCTGTCCCTCTCCCTTCCTCTCTCTCTCTCTCTCTCTCTCTCTCTCTCTCTCTAAAAATCAAAACATTAAAAAAAAATTTGAACTCAGATTTCTACAGCTGGTATAAACAAGGACTTCCCTATACTGGATGCAAAAGGCTGATTTGAAATACTTGGACATCTATGCCAGTGGTTGGCAAACTCATTAGTCAACAGACCCAAATATCAACAGTACAACGATTGAAATTTCTTTTGAGAGCCAAATTTTTTAAACTTAAACTATATAGGTAGGTACATTGTTATTAACTTAATTAGGGTACTTGTAAGCTGGCCTTTGCTAAAAACTTCCTCAATCTGATTGAGGTACGTTCGCTGAGATTGACCCCTTTCAACTCTCCCATCCACACTCGTCTTGTATACTTGTTTCATTTTGTATACTTGTTTCGTCTATCTCCTTTCCGAAAACCGACTTCTGCGCATGGGCCACGAAGTTTCAATTGCAATGTACATGCGTGCCCGCTCGTGGCATTTTGTGGAAGAGCCACACTCAAGAGGCCAAAGAGCCGCATGTGGCTCGCGAGCCGTGGTTTGCCGACCACTGATCTATGCCATGGGACATGCCCCCGCATTAATAAGAGTTTTATTTTATTTTATTTTATTGATTTCAGAGAGGAAGGGAAAGGGAGAGAGAGATAGGAACATCAATGATGAGGGGGAATCATCATTCTTAATAAGTTTCTTTTTATTGAACATTTGTTTGGGCCAGGCACAGTAATAAGTCACACATGTGAATTATCTTATTTAATTTTCACAGTAACCTATGACAAATAGTTTATGGTCCTCACTTTACTGATAATCTGAGGCTCAATTATTGCCTTGTCTAAGGACATACAGCAAATAAATCACAGAGCCACAATTCAAATTCCAAAATGTGTGCTCTTCCGCACACTAAGGTTATCAGGAATGAGCCATTCCCTCCTGCTTTCTCTTTAGTTCTCGAACTGGTGACTTCCGTGTGTGGTGCCCTGGGTGCCATAGAGGGACGGTGGCTGACTCGGGAGGGTGCACCATCTCAGAGGAAGACTCCAGGCCACTGGGGTTTGCTTTTGGCTGCTTCCCGATCTTGGACCAAATATTCTACCAACTGCTCTACCAAGGTCTTTCTCACTGGGTTTGGGCTGCCCTGAATGACTCTCAGAAGGTGGGAAAGGGAGGGAACGCATGTGCACTGAGCTTGACTCTGAAGCAGGAGTTCTCACTTCACAGATCGAGAACGAGAAGTGAGAGGACTTGCCCAAGGTCGCTGTGGTGGATTCTATTATTGAATCACCTGTTTGCTTTCTCCCTGTGAGAGGATTAGACATCCCTGCTCATTGATCGCTATGTGATCTAAAGCAGCGGCCGCCAACCTTTCGGACCTCACGGGCCACCGGTTGGCGACCGCTGACCCAAAGTGTCTTCTTACAGGAGGGATGCACTTGCCTGTTATTGCTGGGGAGCTTGGCCACGTGACACAGATTGGCCAGTGGAACTGGAGCAGACATGATCCGCTCTACATCTAAGCGGATCTAAGCCGAGGCCGAGGCGTGAGCTGTGGCGTGGCCATTGCTCTTTCCCCCTTTGCCAAAGACCAGGCGAGAGCTGTTTCTTGAGATATGAATGACACGGGCAAAGCCACAGAACTGGAACGCTGCCACTGGCCAAAAACGAGTCACAGGCCATCGGATTCTAGAAGTGGGGGAATAGAGGAGCGGAGAGGCCCTGCTGCCCAGGGTGTGGGCCCAGCTGGGAAGGAAGAACTGGCGATGTTTGAAACCACCCCACCGACTGCATTAGCATCTGCGTTACAGGAGGCCAGGGACTGAGCATGGACGCCGTTCTCTCCACGTGCCTGGCACACAGAGTTGCCCAAACAGATATGTGGAAGGAACGTGCTTCCAACCATGGGCCTTCTTTCTGTTCCCCGAGTTTGCCAAGTTCTCCCCACCTCGGTGCCACTCTCTGCCTCTGAGGGTCACAGCTCCTGCTCGTCCTTGTCTCCCAACCCACGTGTCCCTCTGAGAACCCTTCTCCAGCTGCCTAGCTAACGCACCCCTTTCCACACGCTCATCACGTCCGCTTGGCTTTTCTTTCATGGCATCTGCAGCTACCGCAGCCCACCCCCCGCATCTGCTTCTTCCCTTTCCACAGTTTCAGTTACCTCTGGTGAACCACTGTCCGAAATGTTAAATGAAAATTTCAGAAGGAAACAGTTCATAAATTTTAAATTGCGCATCATTCCGAGTAGTGTGATGAAATCTCCCACCTGGGATGTGAATTATCCCTTTGTCCAGCGTGTCCACTTTGAACATATTCCCCACCCATTCGGCACTTAGCAGCCATCTCGGTTACCAGGTCCACTGAGGCGGTTTCACAGTGCTTGTGTTCCAGGCACCATTGTAGTAGCCTAACGCTACGTCACAATGCCGACTTTCCCTCATCACGCAAGCACTGTGTCCCCCTCACTTCATCTCATCACATAGGCCCTGTGTCCCCTCACTTCCATGTCATCACACAGACCCTGTGTCCCTCACTTCATGCATCACACAGGCACTGTGTCCCTCACTTCATATCATCACACAGGCCCTGTGTCCCCTCACTTCATATCATCACACAGGCACTGTGTCCCCTCACTTCATGTCATCACACAGGCACTGTGTCCCTCACTTCATCTCATCACACAGGCTCTGTGTCCCCTCACTTCATCTCATCACACAGGCCCTGTGTCCCTCACTTCATCTCATCACGCAGACCCTGTGTCCCTCACTTCATCTCATCACACAGGCACTGTGTAACCTCACTTCATGTCATCACACAGGCACTGTGTCCCCTCACTTCATGTCATCACACAGGCACTGTGTCCCTCACTTCATGTCATCACACAGGCACTGTGTCCCCTCACTTCATCTCATCACACAGGCCCTGTGTCCCCTCACTTCATCTCATCACACAGGCACTGTGTCCCCTCACTTCATCTCATCACACAGGCCCTGTGTCCCCTCACTTCATGTCAACACACAGGCACTGTGTCATCTCACTTCATCACCAGAAGGAGGCTGAGTGCACTACAAGAAGATATGAAAACAGGGACCATATTCACATAACTTTTAATACAGTGTATTGTTAGAATTGTTCTATTTTATCATTAGTTATTGTTAATTTCTTATTGTGCCTAAGTTATAAGAAATAGGGATGCACGCATATAGGAAAGGCAGTATGTCCAGTCCTATCGGGCTTAGGCACCCACTTGGATGTATCCTGCATATCAGGGGGCGACCACACTTGAAGGGTTACTCTGTCTCCCTCTGCTAGAAAGTCAGCTTTGGGGGAGCATAACCCTTGCCTGCCTTGTTTTCTGCTATTTTCTTGGCACCTAGAATCATAATGGGTGCTCAAGTCCTATTTGTCAAAGGGATGCTCAGTGGGCATCTGAATGGCTTCCCCCAGCTCTTCCCTGGTGCCAGCAGCCACCCTCAGTGCAGGCAATAGCCCTCTGCCGGCCCACGTGGCATGACAGGCAGGGTTCCCAGGACAGCACCCTCCAGTGGCTGCTTTTCCTCAAGTCCACCCGCCTCTGTCTCAGGTAGGTCTCTTTGGCTCACAAGTGATGGAAACTCACGGAAGCAAACTTCGGCCAAGACGGTCATTAGTTACTGCTTAAATGCAAGGCCTCAATAGCCATATTGTTTGGATTCAGATCTTGGCTCTGTCACTTCTACTGGGCAACCTTTGTGAGCTTAAACATCTGTGCCTCAGTTTCCTCCCCTACAGATAGGGGAGGGACAGTAATATTAGCTGCCTCGTAGGGTTTTCAAGAGAATGAAATGATTTCCTATAGGAAAAGCGGCTCTGTGTGAACTGTCACCGTTAGTGTTGCTGTTCTCGTGAGTTTGTGAGGGGCATCGCGAGGGACTGGACAGGACGGGGAAGCCGCCGGGGACACCGGCAGGTGGCCTCTTCCAGTCCCTCTGTCTCGGGCCACGGGTTCCTTCGTTCCCACAGGCCTGCCTGCTCTCCTCTCTGTCTTCCTTGGCTGTTTGCACTGGATCAACCATTCTGTTTGGGGCCATAGTCACACTTTTCCCACTTGGACAGGTAGCTTCTCTTAAGTCTCATTCCAAGTTTCTGGGATGATCTGATTGCCCCTCCTTGGGTCAGGTGCCCATCCCTGACCATTCAGCGGTGTGTGTGGGGTAAGGACAGGGAAGACACTATAGCTGGCATTCTACCCTGTAGGTTTCAGAGACGTTTGCCAGGGATGGGCAGATACCCCAAAAGATGTTAGCTAGAGGCAGCTGCTATCGGTGTAGCTGCTTTATGAGGCTCTCAAACCAATACTCCCTCTCAGCCTCACTCACTCCTAACCTCCCAGCACACTCACTGTGATTGCCCTGGCTTCCTGCCGTCTGCCTCTGGGAATCCTTGGGCCACTTTCTGATCTTACAGTTGGCAGTGTGAGTGCAGAAACTTCCCAGAATCCCTGAATTTCTAGGTTGAACAGGAAAACTGCTCTTCTGTGCTCATGACAAATACCCATTTATATCCACATGCTCATGTATTTCTAAAATAGTATTAGGCTGAGCATTCAGTTCCACTGCTTTCTGATGTCACCAGCAATGTCTGTCTTTCCATGTCAGAATATATTGACATTAAAAAAAAAAAATCACAGCATAGAATTCCATACTATGCATGAACAAAGTTCTGGAACCCGTCCTCAGTGTTCCAGCTTGTCCATGGATTTCATTAGCCGTGGATCTGAAGACCCTGGTAACAGTGCAGCCCGCACCTGCCTGTCGCTTACAGGGACGAAGCATCCCAACACCACACTGTGTTGTCATCGCTGTGCTAGGAGCTCCAGGGGTCAGTCATCAGTGCTTTTTGAAACATACATTTTTTTCAATACGGCTTTCATTTTCCCTTCTTTTCTTAGATATGTGGGTACAGAACAATGTATGTTTCCTTTCAAGTGTGCCGTAGATCCAAGTGTGATGAAAACTGGCCATGGGCAGTGTTGTGATGGGAGCCACAGGGAGTGGTGGGGGCTGTGGCGAAACAAAAGGGAAATGTCTCATCTCAAAGCGGGGGCCACTACTCAGCTTGAGCCAGTTGTTGACAATGTGGAACCACAGGCCCACTGTTGCCAGAATCTTCATTTCTATAAAAAAGAGAGGAAATCAGAATATTTATAAGAAATTTCCTAATTTCGGAGTATTGGTAACTTACTTATTTTTTAAAGCTAAAAAACAACTCGCAGACGAAACAATCCGTGGGCCACCGATTTGCCATCCCCGATGTAGACAATATATCCAACTAACCTAAACGCATTAGCTATTTTTTGGCAGCCCTGTCACTGCTGATTCACTGAGCTTTTTGTCTAATGAAATCCTTAAGTGACTCATAACTGCTTCATCTGGAAGCCTCTTCATCCAAGCTGCGTTCCTGGACTTGTGAATTCGCTCGTGTTGGATCCATCCTGTTAGGTATATATGTTTAAGATCCCACTTCTGCCTCCCAGCTTGGTCACTAGCTTTCTCAGCTGTGGGCTGCTTTCAGACTTGGCTCATCTGGTCCTTTCTCCAAGTCTTACGATAAAAATACTAAGTGAGACAGGACTCAGGGCCAGGAGCCCTCTCTGTAGCAGAGCTCACTGGTGACGTCCAAGGAATCTCACCCTAGACGTGCTTTGCTTCAACTGAAAGACTTAAGATGTTAAAAAATTAATAACCTACATTAAAAAATTGGATTTCACCCCAATATACCTGTATTAGGTGCTTTTGAGAGCTCATGATGACCAGCAGCCCAGGTTCTGCATCTGACCAGGCCCCGGGCCTAGGCGAACCAAGAGTGGCTGACTCGTTGGATGGATATACTAGTAGCTTCTCCAGTCTCTGCGTTTGCCCCATTTCCCATGATCAGCCTGGCCTGGGGGCCTTTGCGTGTGTAATTCTTCTATGGGTCTTTCCCCAGGTTGACATAATGCATCGATTTAATCCCTTCGTGCCTGTAGTGCTGTTTTGAGCCCCTATCTGTGTGCCAGGCTCAGGGCTGGGTGTGGGAGATGTCATGGTGCCCAGGACTGACGCTGTTCCTTCGCTCGTGGACTACGCCGTCTGCGGGGAAGGTGGACGCGAAGCCATCACATAAATAATCACGCTTACAAGCGCCACAAAGGCAAACCATATTCTAGGACCGTGTGGCACCCAGCTGCACCTGAGAAGACTGAGCACATTTTTCCGACTCTCTCAAAAGACTCACGAGCGAGCGCAGTGAGGAAAGGCTTGCTAACGTCCAGAGACATGGTCCTATCACACTTCCCTGTCCACCAGCTTAGCAACTGTCCAAACACACAACAACACAAAGCTCCCACGAAAAGGAAGCGAGGTGAGTTTGATAGGGCTCACTCTCTTGTCTGCAGAAGGCACTGTTTCTTTCCCTGTTTTGAAAACGGAACATTTGTGTACCTCCTAGGGTTTTCCTGCTTCTCCCGGGTTCTGCTGGGGCCCTGGCAGTGGCTTGGTGATTTAACTTTCACTCTCTTAGAGCCCGGGTGTGAAATTCATCCCCCAGAAGAGCGGAGCTGCTCCGAGCCAAGTGTGCTGCTGGGGAAAGTGGTGGCTCTGGAGGGCCCTGTATTCTGGGGTGCTAGTCACAGGGAAGGGTGGGTGGGCAAAAGGCTACTCCTTGAACATTCCTGTCTTAGTTAGGGTCCTTTGGTTGTGATGAACAAAAAATGGACTCCAGATAACTCAAGGAAAAATGAATTTACTGAAAAGCTGTGGGAGAAAGCAGACATGTGAAAGAAATGATGGAGAATTAGGCTTTGGAAAGTTCTGGAACTGAAAAATTCCAGGGATCTAGGAAGCAATATCTAAGGGGCCATTGCAGATGCAAAGTCCAGGGAGGGAGCTTCTGATTGGCCAACCTGAGTCACGTGACCGCCCCTCACTTGCTAACTCCAACTAGATGCCTTGTAAGGCTCCCCAAGGGAAACCAAGGGGAGTGTCCTGGGCATGTGAGCCACATGGAGGTCACTGGAGTCTGCTTTCCTCACGCCGAAGCCAGGACCGACCCTGCCCTCCTCCCTGGTCGTGTGCCATGGCGTCAAAGCTCCTTTTGTGTTTATCTGGGCCACGCAATTGTCCCTGTCGCCTCTAGCGCAGTTAAGAATGCCTGCTGCTCGGTGAGGGGCCGTTCTCTTTCATTTCTCTCAGTCTCCACACTCACAGTTTTCACAGGTGGTCGTGAGGGTGCCTCCCAGCACTGGTGCTGTCAGCGCTGTGCTAGGCGCTCAGCCGGGTCAGCCCGCAGTGCTCAGAGTGAGTGCTCAGCTCTGTCTGCGGTGGCTCTGTAAAGGCCCACAAACACTGAGGGAGTGGATGCTCAGCCTTTGCTCCCGGGCAAATGCAGGGCTGGGTGCCAGGGCAGTTTTGTCAATAGATATGCGTGTCTTTTATTTATTATCTTTTGTTGACTTAACATTGAACTCATGGCCAGCTGCCCTACCACTCATGCCCCAATGAAGCTCATTTAACCCACATAGTTCGAAGGCCTCACACCGTTCTTGCCCTGAGGAACAAAGGTGGGGGGGGGGTGTTGGGGAGGGCACATTTTAAACAGCTGTTTCCAACAAAAAGCACAAAATCACAGCATGGTGCTAAATACACGCAAAGTTTACAACATGAAAATGGAAAACGTCTTCGGGCAGATCTCCGCTGGGACCCTGTGCAGGTGACTCAGGTTTCCTGCTGCTCTGCAGGCTTTCCACCACCCCAAAATACCAACCACAAAATACCAATCACAAAAGACCGATCACAAAATACTGTGAGTATTGGTTTGGGGGGAATAAGCAAGTCAGTGAATTTGCAAAAAAACAAAATCTGTGAGTAGCGGGACTTTAATACTGTCGTCTCTTCCAGCCTGGGAAGGCGGTGTAGAGAGAGGTACGCAGCTGTGTGCAGGCCGTGCAGCTGGAGTTTGGACCTGTCTCTGTTGTGGACGCTGTTGAGAGGCAGTGTGGCTCCGTGGTCTGTGCAGCAGGCCCCTGCTGAGAGCTGGTTTGCACGTGTTGTGGGTCGTAGAGAATACTGAGGGCCATGGAGAGAAGTAGTGGGGTGGTGGGGGTGGGAGAGTGGTTTTCCCAGGAGCTTGGGCTGTTTTCCTCGGCTGTGATGAGTGCAGTGATACTAGACTCTGAGGTTTTCTATGTAGCTTCCCCTGGAGATAATCTCTCACCAACAGCTGTCACAGGAATCTGGGAAAACCCTCGCTCACGGTCTTTTGGGTTTTCAGGAGAGGATTGCATAGTGGTTCAGAGCATGGGCTCTGGAGCCTCAGCTGCTGGGCCTGAATCCCGGCTCTGCTGTTCATGAATTCCGTGACCTTGGGCAAGTTATTTAACTTCTCTGAGCCTCAGTTTTCTCATCCATAAAATGGGGGTAATAATAATAACTGTCTCATAGTCACTGAGAAGATCAGAGGGTGTGTGTATGTGTAGTATGTAGAACAGTGCTTGGCTCTGGGTGTGCTGACAAGGGTTTCCCGTTATTTGTCACCAGCTCCGGGCGTCACACGTCCTTGTGTGTGTCCGCACCCCAGTTCAGCAATCACCGGGGAAGCTGGGTCTGTGGAGCTTTCCATTCTGCTAGGGGCTGCCTGACCCAGTGCTTGAGCTGACACAGAAGACAGCTGAGTAGAAGGACTCTTTTCTCTTAGTGTTAGCCTAATAGAGGGGCCCCTAAGGGGCTGTGGGGACTGTGCTTTGCGGCTGCCCCTCTGCCCCAACCCAAAGCGGCACTGGTGCCTGAAGGAAGAGAGAGCACGGTTTGCTGCCTCCTCTCTCTTCCACTCACTGTTGCCTCCGGGACTCGCATGCCTAACCTTTCACCGCCGCCGGGTGGGTCCTGTTACTTTTGTGTGTTTTCTCTGGCCTGGTTTGAGTTCCAGAAGGTCTGTTGGGTCTCTGTGGGAGTCTGGCAGCCTCTGCAGGCCTTTCTGAATTATATAACTGTGACTTGTTTTCTGTTCCTAACTGGGGTTCTTTCTGTGCTGTAATTCATTTGACTATTAGGGTACTAGAATTTTCTTTGGGATCCCCTAGCGTTTCCTTACAAACATTCTTTTCTGCTGTATTTTTTTCTTTAAAATAATTCTTTCTCATTGCCGAAGCAGTGTGTATTCACCAGAGAACATTACAAAATACAGGGACAACAAACACTCCCTCCCACCGTGCTGACACCTTCCCGCACATCCTCCTGCCTCTGTCCCTCACACACACGGGCCGGCCGCGATGGCGATGAGACTGCCCTTTTGTCAGTTCAGATGTCACTCTTGTTTCCTCGGGTGACTCTGTAGTCTCCCTTGTATGGTCTGAGAACCCTTTACTCACAGGTGCCCGAGGGTGGCCGGCGAGGGCGCACCCATTTCTCATTATAAGCAGTGCTCCGATTAGTATCCCGTGCCTGCCTGCATGCCTGATTAGGTCCTCAGAGTGCATTTCTAGAAGTCTGCAGGGGTGATGCTGAAAGGAGTGCTTGCCTCTCCTGACTCCCTATGATGCTCATGGGGCCCCAGGCCTGTGGGTCTCTGTGGCTACCTTCCCAAGGTGCAGGCCAAAGAATGGACAGGGCAGCGAATGGGGCCCTACGTTAACTCCTCTTCCCCGATTCCAGTTGTTTCCCTCCTTTAGCTGATTTAGCTACAGCTTTCTACTCTGTTCCCTGGGATAGATAGATATTTCATTGCTGAAAGTATTACAGATGTCCCCCCCCCCCCCACTAACCCCCTCTAGCCCACCCTGGCCCCTGGCCCCAGGCCTTCACCCCCCAATTGTCTGTGTCTATGGATTATGCATATATGCATACAAGTTGTTTGGTTGATCTCTTCCCACCCTCCCACCCTCCCCCGCCTTCCCTCTGAGATTCTGTAATCTGTTCAATGCTTCTATATCTCTGGATATATTTTGTCCATCAATTTATTTTGTTCATTAGATTCCACATATGAGTGAGATCATGTGATACTTGTCTTTCTCTGACTGGCTTATTTCATTTAGCATAATACTCTCCAGGCCCCTCCATGCTGTCTCAAAGGGTAAGAGATCCTTCTTTTTACTGCTGCATAGTATTCCGTGGTGTAAATGTACCACAGCTTTTTTATCCACTCATCTACTGATGGGCACTTGGGCTGTTTCCAGGGCTTAGCTATTGTAAATTGTGCTGCTATGAACACAGGGGAGCATACATTCTTTCTGAATAGTGTTTCGGGTTTCTTAGGATATATTTCTAGAATTGGCATCACTGGGTCAAATGGCAGTTCCATATTTAATTTTTTGAGGAAATTTCATACTGTTTTTCCATAACGGCTGCACCAGTCTGCATTCCCACCAGCAGTGCACTAGGGTTCCCTTTTCTCCACATCCTCTCCAGCACTTGTCATTTGTTGATTTGTTGATGTTAGCCGTTCTGACTAATGTGAGGTCATTTTAATTTGCATCTCTCTGATGATCAGTGACTTTGAGCATTTTTTCATATGTCTCTTGGCCATCTGTATGCCTGCTTTGGAGAAGTGTCTATTCAGGTCCTTTGCCCATTTTTAATTGGATTGTTTGTCTTTCTTTTGTTAAGTTGTATGAATTTATTATATATTTTGGATATTAACCCTTTATCAGATGTATCATTGCCGAATATGTTCTCCCATACAATGGGCTCCCTTTTTATTTTGATGATGGTTTCTTTTGCTGTGCAAAAGCTTTTTATTTTGATGTAGTCCCATTTGTTTATTTTCTCTTTAGTTTTCTTTGCTGTAGGAGATGTGTTTGTAAACATATTGCTATAAGAGATGTCTGAGATTTTGCTGCTTATTGTTTCTTCTAGGATTTTATGGTTTCCCAACTTACATTTAAGTCTTTTATCCATTTTGAGCTTATTCTTGTTTATGGTGTAAGAAGGTGGTCTAGTTTCATTTTTTTGCATGTATCTGTCCAATTTTCCCAACACCATTTATTAAAGAGACTGTCTTGACTCCATTGTATGTTCTGGCCTCCCTTGTCAAATATTAATTGAGTGTATTGGCTTGGGTCAATTTCTGGTGTCTCTGTTTTGTTTCATTGATCTATATGCCTGTTCTTGTGCCAGTACCAGGCTGTTTTAATTACGGTGACTTTGTAGTATAACTTGAGATCTGGTATTGTGATTCCTCCATCTTTGCTCTTCTTTCTCAAGATTGCTGTGGCTATTCGGGGTCTTTTTTGGTTCCATATACATTTTTGGAGTATTTGTTTTAGATCTGTGAAATGTACTGTTGGTATTTTAATAGGGATTGCATTGAATCTGTGGGTAGTATGGACATTTTAATAATGTTAAATCTACCAATCCATGAACATGGTATATTCTTCCACTTCTTTATATCATCCTCCATCTCTTTTTTCAATGCCCTGTAGTTTTCCGAGTATAAGTCTTTTACGTTCTTGGTTAAGTTTATTCCTATGTATCTTAATTTTTTTGTTGTTGTTGCAATCGTAAATGGGATTGTTTGTTTAGTTTCTCTTTCTGAGAATTCATTATTGGTGTATAAAAAGCCATTGATTTTTGGGTGTTGATTTTGTATCCTGCTACATTGCTAAATTCATTTATTAAATCTGGTAGTTTTTTTGGTGGAGTCTTTAGGGTTTCCATGTTGTCTGTGAATAATGAGAGTTTTACTTCATCCTTTCCAATTTGGATGCCTTTTATTTCTTCTTGTATGATCGCTGTGGTTAGGAATTCCAGTACTATGTTGAATAAGAGTAGTGAAAGTGGATATCCCTGACTTGTTGTTCTTAGGGGATATGTTTTTAGTTTTCAAATCTTCTTGAACATGTAGAGACTTGTTTTGTGTCCTAACGTGGCCTATCTTTGAGAATGACTCATGTGCACTTGAGAAGAATGTATATTCTGCAGCTTTGGGGTGAAATGTTCTATAGATGGCAATTAAATCCATCTGATCCATGGCATCATTTAGAGTGCTTTTTTCCTTGTTAACTTTTTTCCTGGAAGATCGATCCACTGAAGTCAGAGGGGTGTTAAAGTCCCCTACTATTATGTCGATCTCTTCCTTAAAGTCCTCTAGAAGTTACTTTATATATTTAGGTGCTCCTATATTGGGTACATATATGTATACCAGGGTTATGTCCTCTTGTTGGATCAATCCTTTTAGTATTATGTAGTGACCTTTGTTGTCTCTTGTGATGGCCTTCATTTTGAAGTCTATTTTGTTAGATATGAGTATTGCTACCTAAGCTTGTTTTTGTTTCTCTTTACAAGGAAAATTTTTTTCTACCCCTTCATTCTCATCCTGTGTGAGTCTTTTGTTCTGAGGTGGGTGTCTTCCCATTTTGACTGTCTGTTACTATCTACTAGGTAGATCAGCTATGCCGCCCAATCTCTTGTGCAGGACAGTGTAAACACTGTTTCTGTCTAATTAGATCAGACAAAGACTCAAAGCCTCCAGAGACCTACCTCTGCCTCCATATTGATTGGATTCAGTCTCAATTAGCCTCAGGCAATTGTTTATAGGTGGGGCAAGCAGATTTTCCAACAGGGTGGGGCAGTAGCTTCTGCCTGGAGGCTAATTGTTATTCCCAGTCTCTCAATGGGCCTCAGAAACTCCAAAGGGTGGGGAATGGTGTTTTCCAACAGGGTGAGGCAACTGTCTTCCCCCCTTGGCAGAAACCACCTGGATAGCAATGGTCTGCCTGAGAAAGATGTTCTCTACAGTGAGGGAATGACTCAGCACAGGAAACTGGGGTGTTTGCTTTCCGAACTCTAACACTGGCTTCTCACACAGCTCCAGTCCACTCTGCCCTCCCTCTCCTGCACTGGCTCTTTAAGAGGGTGCCTGCATTTCCAGCTGTCTCTCCCTGGCAGACAGCAACCCTGCTGCTTTTCACAGACAGATGTTTTGTGGGCACCTTTCTCGATTCTGGTGCTCTCTGCTGGGGGGCCCAGCTTGGGGATTAGACCCCAGAGTTCTCAGTGGGTACCTGCCACAGCTGAGGTATCCCACCAGAACCTGAGCTGTTGTCTGTGGGAGCCCGGCCAGCCCTTCAGCAACCAAGCCTTCCTACCAGCCTCTATGTGGTCTCCACTTTCCATCCTTGGTTATCAGGGTCCTCACAACATTTTATTGTTTTAAAAAGTATTTTAAAAATTTAAAAAGTTATGGTATAAACATACAAGTTACCATCATAACCATTTTTAGTGTACAGCACAGTTGTGCTGTGAAGGAAAACCCCTATTCTATAAAACTACTGTTTGGAATTCTCTGCTATTCTTTGGACGACCTCTATCTAATTCTGAAAAAGTAACTTTGCTTTCTAGCCTGCTTGAATAATGGGGGAGATAAACTTAGCTGTCTGACCTTGTAGGCCAGCGACTAGATACACCCAATGCCATGCCAGGTGCATTTTTTAATTGGATAGAACTGTGTAGTTTTCAAGCCCGCCGCCAGCAAGCGCACAAAGGGCTGGCTCTTCCATAAAAAGGGAAGTTCTGCTTGTAGCTTTGCTTAGAATTTGGATTCATTTCCCTGAGCCCGCCGCGGTGAATAAAGTGTAACTCCAAACTCTCAGAGCGCTGTTTGGTTCTTGTCCGGTTTTTCTATCACAGTGTAAGTATGTTCATGTGTGTAGCAGAGCTCCAGAGTGTTTTCATCTTGTAAATCTGAAACCCTACACCTGTGGGAAACAACAGCCCCTCCCCCAGCCCCTGGTGCCCACCATTGTACTTTCTGTCTCTGACTTTGAACTTCAGATAACTCATAGAAGTGGAATCATACAGCACTTGTCTTCCTGTGACTGGCTTATTTCACTGAGGGGAAAACCCTTGTTTGTGGCTCTTTGGATTTCCAAAAAAGGATCCTCAGCTCCCTGGGCCTGAATTCTGGCTCTGCTGTTTAATAATTCTGTGGCCTTGGGCAAGTTACTTACCCTCCCCGAGTGTCAGTTAATGTCCTCAAGGTTTATCCATATTGTAGTCTGTGTCAGCATTTCCTTCCTTTTTAAGGCTGAATGATATTACAGTTTAGTCATATGCCACATTTTGCTTATCCAGTCATCTGTTGGTAGACACTTGGGTTGCTTCTACTTTTGGCTACGGCGAATTATGCTGCTGTGAACAGGGGTGTACAAACGTTTCCTTGGGGCCCCGCTTTAAGTGCTTGCGGATATAGACCTGGAAGTGGAATGTCTGGAGGGAAAGCGTCCTTGGCGGACTGTTCCCGGGACCTGGCCTCTAATCCCTTCACAGGTCCAGTCGACACATCCATTCGCTCACTTAGATTTTATTGGGCACCATCCCTGTTTCAGTCCCCAAGCTAGGCTGTGGAGATGGGATGTCTAAGATAGGTCCCTGCCCTCATGGAGTTAATATTCCAACAGGAAGTTCAGTTCAGTTTATGATAAATGTCATGAAGAGACTTAATCAGGAGAAGGCAGCACAGTGATGCTACCTTAGATGGGGAAAACCTTCAAAATCAAGTGCCATGTAACCTGAGACTACAAGATGAGAAGGGGCCAGCCACACAGAATCCGGGAAATACCATTCTGGGCCCTGGGATGGGGGATATAAAGGCTGTGAGGAGGAAACCAGCTTGGCATGGTCATGTAGCTGGGATATGGTGGGTGTGGGATGGAGAAGAGGTGGGCAGGGCCAGATCACGGATGGACTCTAAGCCGAGATAAGCTTCTGTGGTGAGTGCAGTAGGAGGCCATTGGAGGGTTTTATGTCGGGATGGGAAGGATCATATTTGGATTTAAAATCTCACTCATTTGCTGTTGAATGGTGATAGATTGTCAGGTGGCTAGAGTTGAAGTAGGAAGATGAGGGAAGAGACAGCCAAAGACATCCAGGTGAGAGATGATGAGAGAGACATGATGCATTTAGAGAGACTGGGCAGATCTAGGAGTTGAAAGGACCCGCTGGTGGATTAGATGTAAGGTATGTGTGTGTGTGTGTGTGTGTGTGTGTGTGTGTGTGTGTGTGTGTGTGTAAATAAACACAAAACCTGATGCCTAGTACTCTTTACATATGACATCTTCTTTGAACTTCATATCAGCCTCCTAACTACATTTTGTAGATGAGTGCTATTCAGAGGAAATGTAACATGAGCCATAAATATAACACAGGCCACGTCCATAATTTAAAATTGTCTAAGTAGCCACGTTAAAAAAGTCAAAAGAAAATAATTAATAAAATTATTAATGAAATATTTCACTTTTCTTCATACCAAGTCCTCAATATTTGGTATGCAATTTACACTTAAACATGTCTCTTGCCGAAACTGGTTTGGCTCAGTGGATAGAGCGTCGGCCTGCGGACTGAAAGGTCAAGGGCATATTCCCAGTAGGAGATGTGCAGGAGGCAGCTGATTGATGTTTCTCTCTCATCGATGTTTCTAACTCTCTATCTCTCTCCCTTCCTCTCTGTAAAAAATCAATAAAATATATTTAAAAAAAAATATAAAACATGTCTCTTGAACTAACCACATTTTAAGTACTTACTAGCTACATCTGGCTAGTGGCTACCATATGGGCAGCAGTTACAGGTGAGGAAATAAAGGCTCAGAGAAGGTAAGTTATGTATACTCAGGTCACAAATTTGGGATTGAACCCCTCCTTGCCTCTGGCACCCATGTGGTGCTTGTGGCACTGTGTCCACCCCAGTGGCCCAAGGCTTTCTCCATGGAAGCAAATCTTACGAGAAGTTCCATAGACTTCCTCCACATCATACACTTGTAGACCCAGGCGCTAGCATTTGTCATATATTTATATCTTCCTTTCCAGAGCAAGTCAACCTCAAGTTCCTTCCCTCTGCCCAAGCTCCTCTTTGCAAACATTACATCATGTGGAAAGTGAGTGTTTTCTCTGTCTTCCCCTTCTGGCCTCTGTTTGACTACACATCCTGTGGATCCTGGGAACTTGGGCATCTCCTCTTTCGGGGGCTATTATAGCAGCCCTTTTGTCCACAGGGTCACTCAATCATTCAGCGAATATTGGTAGTAGGGTAGAGATCAGACCTGGGATTCCAGTCCCAAATCTAACAGATGGATGAACATGGGCAGGTTATTTAATTTCTCTGGTTCTAGCTTCCTCACTAACAAACCAAAGATATGATAATACATGTCTTTCAGGCTTATTATGAAGATTATGTGAGATGATATATGTAAACTATCACAATGGTAATATGAACAGCAGCTATTCTTCTTCTTCTTACTACCACCAGTATTGTTTATTGGAGCCTGCTATGTGCCAGGCACTATCCCAATGATGTTAACCTTCACTCTCTTTACTCTCATTTTTTCTGTAGGAGTGAAATTTACATGCTTTTTTATTAACCCAATCACTCCTGTGTTTCCTAGGCAGACTGGAGACCTCAGCTCCTTTAAAAAAAAATCCTTTACACTCCTGTTTGGCTCTCAGTTCTGCCACCCATACTACCCACTCCTCCCTCTGCCGTGTACATCATGTCTGCATGAGTTTTACTTTTATTTTTTTATAGCTTTAGGGTCACACAGCTATTTTTCTAGTGACAGAACAAGTACTGTATTTCAGGGTCTCCCAAATATCTGTCAGGTGCTCTAAAAAGAACTTTATTGAGGAATATTTTATGAATCATATAATTCTCCCATTTCAAGTGTACAATTCAATGATTTCTCATAAAGTTATCAAGTTATGCAATCATCACCATAAATCCATTTAGAATATTTTTATCACACCAATTAGATCCCACATGCCAATTTACTCTATTTTTTTGCTCTCTCTTTATAACTTCTTTCTTGTGGGTTCCACATTTAGTTTTAAAAGTTTATATTGGTGCTAGGTGTACAGCATAGTGGTTAGACAATTATATAATTTATGAAGTGATACCCCTACCAAGTCTAGTTCCCACCTGGCATCATACATAGTTATTACCATATTATTGCCTATATTCTCTGTCATGTACTTCACATCCCCATGGCTATTTTGTAACCTCTTACCCCCTTCACCTTTTTTACCTTCCCCTTATCCCCTCCCATCTGGCAAACCTCAGTTTGTTCACTGAATCTATGAGTCTGCTTTTGTTTTGTTTGTTCGTTTATTTTGTTCTTCAGATTCCACATGTAGGTGAAATATGTGGTATCTGTCTTTCCATGACTTATTTCACTTAGCATAGTTCCCTCTAGGTCCATCCATGTTGTTGCAAAATGGTAAGATTTTCATACTTTTTTATAAACAAGTAATACTCCATTGTACGTGTGGACCACATCCCCTTTATCCAGTTGTCTACTGATAGGCACCTGGGTTGCTTCCATATCTTGGCTACTGTAAATAATGCTACAGTGAACATAGGGGTGCATCTATCTTTTTGAATTAGTGTTTTAGATTTTTTTCAGATACATTCCCAGAAGTGGAATTGCTGGGTAGTAAGTTCTATTTTAAAATGTTTTTTAGAACCCCACATACTTTTTTTTGTAGTGGCGGCACAAGTTTGCATTCCCACCTATAGTGCTTGACAGTCCCCTTTACTCCACATCATCCCAACACTTGTTGTTGGTTTATTGACAACAGCCATCCTGACAGGTATGCGGTGATAGCTCACTGTGGTTTTAATTTGTGTTTCTCTGATGATTAGTGATGTTGCTCATCCTTTCATATGTCTGTTGGCCATTTGTATGTCCTCTTTGAACAGGTGTCAATTCAGGTCTTTAGCTCATTTTTAAATAGGATTGTTTGATTTTGTGGTTTTAAGTTGTATGAGTTCTTTATAAATTTTGAATATTACCTCCTTATTATATTAGCTCTATCATTGGCAAATATCTTCTCCCATTCAGTAGGTTGTCTTTTCATTTTGTTTTTTTTTTGCTGTGCAAACCTTTTTTTAGTTTGATATAGTCTCATTTGTTTATATTTTCTTTTGTTTCCTTTACCTGAGGAGAAGTATCAGAAAAAATATTACTAAGGGCAATGTCAGAGAGTTTACTGCATATGGTTTCTCCTAGAAGTTTTATGGTTTTGGGTCTTACATTTAAACCTTTAACCCATTTTGAGTTTATTCTTGTATATGGTGTAAGAAGGCGGCCTAGTGTCATTTATTTTCATGTATCTGTCCAATTTTCCCAACACCATTTATTGGCTAGACTACATTTACCCCACTGTATATTCTTGCTTCCTTTGCCATATAGTAACTGACATGTCGGTGTGGGTTTATTTCTGCACTCTCCATTCTGTTCTATTGGTGTATGTGTCTGTTTTTATGCCAGTACCATGCTTTTTCACTTTGTTTTATTACTGTGGTCTTGGATTATAGTTTGATATCAGGTAGCATGATACCTGCAACTTTGTTCTTCTTTCTCAAGATTGCTGTGGTAATTTGGTGTCTTTTGTGGTTATATATACATTTTAGGATTATTTGTTCTAGTTCCATGAAAAATGCTGTTGGTATTTTGATAGCAACTGTATTGAATGGGTAGGTTGCTTTGGGCAGTATGAACATTTTAATGATGTTAATTCTTTCTATCCATGAGCACACTGTGTGCTTCCACTGATTTGTACCCGCTTCAATTTCTTAGGACTTTCTGAGTACAGGTCTTTTACATGCTTGGTTAAATTTATTCCTAGGCATTTCATTTATTTCTTTAATGCAATTGTAAATGATCTTGTTTTCTTAATTTTTTCTTTTTGATAGTTTGTTACCTAAAATAATAAAAGGGTAATATGCTAATTAGACCGGACGTCTTCTGGGCATCCTTCCTGACAAAGCTGGGGCCTGAGGGAAGCCAGCCTGGGTCCCGGGTGCCTGCAGGTGCCGGAAGAGGGAAGCAGCCCGTGTCCCGGTGCCGGAGGGAAGCCGGTGCTGGCAGCTGGGGGGAAAAAAGGCCTACTCTTGCACCAATTTTTGTGCATCGGGCTTCTAGTTGGTGTATAAAAGTGCAATCAATTTCTAAATATATATTTCATATCCTGCTATTTTACTGAATTCATTTATCAGTTTTAGTAGTTTTTTTGATGGAATTTAAGAGTTTTCTCTATATAGTATTATATCATCTGCAAATAGTGATAGTTTTACTTTTTCCTTTCCAATTTAGATGCCTTTTATTTCTTTTTCTTGTTTGATTTCTGTGGCTATGACTTCAAGTACTATGTTAAATAAAAGTGGTGAAAGTGGATATTCCTGTTTGCTTCCTGATCTTAAGAAAAACGCTTTTAGCTTTTTCCCATTGTGTATGATGTTAGCTCTGAGTTTGTCATATATGGCCTTTAATATGTTGTGGTATGATTTTCTGCATTTTTTAATATGATCATATGTGTTTATCCATCATTGTGTTTATGTGGTGTATCACATAAATTGATTTGTGGATGTTGAGCCAACCTTGCATCCCAGGAATAAATCCCACTTGATCATGGTGTATGATTGTTTTTTCAAATTGATCTTAGAGCGGTAGGTAGGGAGGGAGCACAGGGAGAGAGGAGAGAGAGAGAGATGATAGAGAAACATCTATTGGTTGTGTCCAATATGCGCCCCCAACCAGGGATCGAATCCAAGACCTGAGGATGAGCCCTGACTGGGAATAAAAAATCGAACCCACCACTTTTTCGTGTATGGGATAATGCTAAAACCCATTGAGCCACACCTTCCAGGGTTAAATGTATTTCTGAATTCAGTTTGCTAATATTTTGTTGAGGATTTTTTCATCTATGGTCATCAGGGATATTGGCCTATAATTTTATTTTTTGTGTAATATCTTTGTCTGGTTTTGGAATCAGAGTAATGCTGGTCTTCTAAAATGAACTTGTGAACCTTCCCTGCTCTTGAACTTTTTGGAATAGTTTTTTGAAGGGTAGGTGTGAGTTTTTATTTGAATGTTTAATGAAATTTATCTGTGGAGCCATCTGGTCCAGGACTTTTGTTTGTTGGGAGTTTTATGATTAGTGATTTGATCTCCCTGGTTGTAATCAATCTGTTCAAGTATTCTGTTTCTTCTTGATTCAGTCTTTGAAGAGTGTATGTTTCTAGGAATTTATACATTTCTTCCAGATAGTTCAGTTTGTTGGCATACAGTTGTTTGTAATATTTTCTCTAATCCTTTGCATTTCTAAGGTGTCAGGTGTCACTTCTCTTTCATTTCTGACTTTATTTATTTTGGTCCTCTATCTTTTTTTCTTAATGAATGTGGTTGAAGGGTTTATCAATTTTGTTTGTGTTTTCAAAGAACTAGCTCTTGGTTTCATTCATCTTTTGTATTGTATAATTTGTTTATTTCCGCTCTGATCTCAATAATTTCCTTCCTTCTACTCACTTTGGGCTTTGTTCGTTGTTCTTTTTCTAGTTCTTTTAGGTATAAAGTTAAATTGTTTCCTGAGTTAAGGCTGTATTGCTCTGAATTTCCCTCTTAGGACTGTTCTTCTATATCCTATACGTTTTGGGTTGTTGTGTTTTAATTTTCATTTGTCTCAAGGTATATTTTGATGTCTTTCTTTATCTCATTGTTAACCCATTCAATGTTCAGTAGCATGTTACCTAGTCTCCCTGTGTTGGCTTTTCAGTTTTCTTCGTAATTGATTTTTAGTTTCATACCATTGTGGTTAGAGAAGATGCTCCATATGATTTTAATTTTTAAAATCTGGAGTTGTGTTGTGGCCTAGCATGTAGTCTATCCTGGGAAATGTTCTATGTGCATTTGGAAAGAGTGTATATTCCGCTGCTTTGGGGTGAAATGCATTACAAATGTTGACTAAATTAATCTGGTCTAATGTGTCATTTAAGGTTGCTGTTTTCTTGTTGATTTTCTGTCGGGAAGTTCTATCCATTGATATCAATGGGGTGTTTAAGTCTTGTAGTTGGTTTATTTTTTTATTTTTTAAAAAATCTTTATTAGTGAAAGCATTACTTATTCCCCCCTATTGACCCCAGCCGCCCCCTCTACCGGCCCCTCCCCGCCCCCTGGGCCTTTACCACCCTATTGTCTGTGTCCATGGGTTATGCACACAAGTTCTCTGGTTGATCACCTCCCACCCACCCACCCTCCCCTGCCTTCCCTCCGGGATTCCGCACTCTGTTCCACGCTTCCGTGTCTCTGGATCCACTCTGTTCATCAGTTATTTTGTTAATTAGATCGCAGGTGGTTTATTTTTTAATGAAAAAAATGAAAGCCACTGTGTGCAGGGCAATGCATAGTTCAGACAAAAGGAAGCTGGTGGGAAAAATATTTTTTGGATGTTTTTCTATAAACTTTAAACTCCTCTGGGCACTCAGCAAATTGATTTGTAATATAGTGGCCCTGGTCTTAGTGTATTTCTTTTTGATTTTATTCCAGGCACCAGCATGTCTGAGGAGCATGCTAATGACATTAACACTAGCTAACTCTTGATTGATTGCCATGTGCTGGCACTGTGCAGTAGCATCGCATCTGTTTTCTCTTTTAATACGTAAAGCAACCCTTTGAGACAATTGCTATTATTTTTTATTAAAGATGTGGAAACTGAGGGCCTAGGAGGTTGATATGGTTGCTTAGGGTCATGGAGCGGGATTTTAACTTAAGCCTTCTACCAAGAAGTGTCCCTAACTACCATCTTTGCTGTTGGTTGGCATTTGACTAGCTCTGCTAAGGGTGTTCCCATTGAGTTGTAGATGGACCATAGCTTCTTTCGCCTGGTTCTCTTCCTTGTTCCTGTTACTCTAGGAAACTCAGCTCTGGAATCTGACACACTGAGGGTCAGATCCCAGCCTGTGAGACTGCGCAAGGCCGTCAACCTGAGCTTACCGCCTGGAGCCGTCGTGAGGGTTGCAATGTAGTATGTCAAGGGGTGAGCAATGCTCTTGGCCGCCTCAGGTGTTCAGTGAAGGGCTATCATTGTTACTGCTGCCACTCTCTCCTTTTAGGCCTCATGCTCCCTCGTTCCCCTTCTGAGCCTGTGCCCCTCCTCAGGGGGTCTCCTTCCTTTGGTGCATGCTTCTCCTTTCCACTGCGGCACTCAGCCTGACTCAGACCCCTACCTGTCGTGGGGGACTCTAGGACAGGAGGTTCTGTTTCCTGCCAGGGTCTCTGGGCGGTGGCTGTTCTCCCATTCCCTTCCCTTCCCGAAGATGGCTATGGAGCAAATCGCCGAATTCCAGAGAAGCGCGTAGGCTCTCTCCGCGGCTGGCAAGGCAGTGGGCTCCCTACGGCTAGCAGGGAGCTGTGTGGCTCGGCCCCTTCCTCCCCAGCTGGGTCCCAGCATCTTCCCAGGTCCCGTGATTCCCTGAGGGCACCTGAACCCTTCAGTTAGCTCCATGAACCTGACTCGCTTTACTCTGCGTTCCCCCCTTTTCTTCAGGGTATCAGCTCCCCACTCCCTTTCTCCATTTCCCCAGCCGGGTGGTGGCAAGGCCTACCTAGGGGAGAACTCCAGGCAAGTGCTTTCTCCCAGTTGAATGCTGTGACCTCACTGATAAATCGATCCCTCCCGTCTTGGCCTGCCTCTGTGGGCAGATGCTGCATCTGAGTGACTTTAGGTTGTGAGTTGGTGGGACACTTGGGCTGAGCAGTGGAAGGCGCAGCGTGGCTCAGCTGTTTGGGTGGGCGCCGTGGCTTCACCAGTGGCAGACGGGTCGAAGCGGGACCCGCATGCCTGGCGTGGAGCATCCAAGGCTGTATTCTTTGCTGCCTTTCTTCATTCTCCTCATCGTGGAAGCTGAAAGCTGTTAGTAAGCAAAATGCTGCCTGGCAACTATTTTCCATGTTGAGTGTGTGTTGGTGCCGGAGAAGGGGAAACCCTCAAAACCCACCGCTTCTGACTCAGGAACCATTGGTTTTGCCATAACCACCAGTTTGGCCCCCCTCCCACCACCACCCTAGTCATGTCTGCTTTTTCTCAACCACAGCCTGTCTGGGCCATCGCTGGGTATGGGCATGGCTTGCCTGGCTTTCTAAGGAGCCCCCTGCCAAGAAGGGGCTTCTGTGTGGGACTGGGTGGCAGGCATGTGGTGACAGGAGGCCTGAAGGGTTTCCACTGGCAAACGCACACTGTGTCTATGTGGGCCTCTGGCCGCCTGCTTAGAACCCTGTGACAGCCGTCCCACAGCTGGAGTGGCTGGGATGTCAGTGCCGACATAGTTGGATGATCAAGACCAATGGACAAAGGTGAGACCTTGTGGATCATGAGTCAAGATCTCTGATTTTCCTAGTAAAGGCTATAATTGTCAGTCAGCATGACTGGCCATCCACCCACCCATCCACCTGTAACCGGACAGTCAATGGGTCCCGGCTGCCTCTCACTGCCTGAGCCAATGAAGCAGAGACAGGGTTGACTCATACCTGAGCATTTATTCTAGTAAAGCTGGCAGCATGGGAGAGCAGCAGGTCAGCCACAAAAGTCTGCTCAGCCCCCACCATAAGCCAGCTGCTTACATTGGGTGGGAGGACAAAGATTACAAGGGGAAGTAGGCAAAAGGGTATTGCCAAATGGGCAGTTTACAGGTAATACGGGGTGGAGATTTGCAAAGGCCTGCGGGCATGCCAAGGCTGGGGGTCTTCAAAGGGCTAGTGATGTGTAAAGGGCTGGAGGCTCTGGTCTCTGCAACAAGGTTGTTCATCTTTCCATGAGAATAGGCAGCTCCCGATGGGGAGGAGGGGCTGCAATCCAGGTGAGCCCCCAGGTCTTCAATCGGAACAAAACACTCATGGTTAACAGAGCATGATTCATATTTCTTACAGTTATAGCTGGTCTCCAATATTCTCTTTCTGCCCCGATCACACCCATCCATCCACAGTCAACATAGTGTAATATTTAAGAACATCGACATGGGAGTGATTCTGCCTAGGTTGGAATCCCAGCTCTGTTACTCACCGAGTATGTGATCTTGGTTAGGTTTTTAAACCTCCCCTTGCCTCAGCCTCCTTAGGTATCAAATGAGATTGATGTTGAAAATAATGATAGAGCCTACCTCATGGTGTTGTTACGGGTGAGGTGCTATTGCTGTTATTATATCTGCCCATCTATTTAGCTAACATCTTTCATAATCACTAATGCTCTGCACTGCATATTTCTGGTTTTTGGCTTTGCACTTCCTGGTTCCCTTGTTGGGTGAGTAGGGCCATATGAATCGTTCTGGCCAAAGAGTTGTGATCCAAAGTGATGTATTCACCTTATGTTGGAGCATTTCAATACTGGTTTCCTGCTCTCCAAAGCAGTCTTTGCATTGTCTTCTCTATCAGCCTGACCCTGGAGACACGAGCAGGTTCCCCGGCTGGTCTGGCGTGAACATGCGGTATGAAAGGAAAAGAAATCTTCGCCCCGGTGGGCGTGGTTTATTACTGCACTATAACCCAGCCATCCGACCAATTCTCTCTTACCTATCAGCTACCCATGTACAGTGACACCCCAGCCTTCGTTTGCTTCTTTTCCCTTTTCTTCATAGCACATATTACTAGCTGGTGTCTTATTACATATTTATTGTTTGTTGTTAGTTATGTTCGGTGGATTCTCTGTAAGGCCAACACTTTGTTTCTTCACGTCTGTAGTTCTAGTATTTAGAATGGTGCCTTGCAAGTCCCTATTGAGGTAGCGGATGTTTGAGAAGTAACATACTGACCTTTCATTCTCCAATTTTATTGCCTTGAATCAAGAAAAAACTCCCAGACCTAGACCCCATTGTCTCTGTAGACCTCCTAATACCTACTGTATTGCAGAAGCTGCCCTGAACCCGGGGCGGCGGTCCTGGCCCAGGCCCTGTTCTGAATCTGACCGGGGCCTTTGCCTGTCCGTCACAGCTGTCACCCAGAACAGAACGCCTTGGTAAGCCCAGCATATCTTTAGTCAGTTTTATTTTTTTAAACTAGGAGAGATACTCCAAGGACCCTTACCTATTCCTGGAAGCAAAGTAATCTGCGCCCCCTTGCAGACGTAGGGGCCGGTTGCTTCCAGCCCTGCTTTCCTTCTGTGTAATTCTCAGTCGTGGGCTGAAGCCCGCTCCCGTGGCCAGCCTCATACTTGGCCCCTCGCCTCCTGCCTCCCTGTTGATTCTTGTCCTGCCTGCAGGGGCCTGGCTTTGTCATTCCTGCGGGAGCACCAGCCCTCTGGAGCCACAGTGGCTTTCCTCTCGTTCCCATTGCTGCTTCCGGGATCCTGCTCTGGCTAAGAGCTCACCTTTAAGGCTCACATTCTGCCCTCCTGCTGCTTCCCCGCTTAGATCTGCAGACCACCAGCCCCCTCCCGCTTCCGGAGCACACTGGGGCCTGAGTCACAGTCTTCCTTCCCCCTCCCCAGTGCCTGCCACAATCTTAGGATTCTATTTCAACATCAGCGGAGGCATTCCTTTCAGCAACCTGGCCTTATGTTTCTGTGGTTTCTCACTTAAATTCTCTTCACCGCAGATCCCTTTAGGAAACTACTAAAGATGTGTGCTGGGCAGGCCATGATACTGCTGCTGATAACAGAATAATTGTAAATATTCTAACTGTCCAACAGGTAAATGATGTTAAAGCCTGTGATAGACTGTTATACCATCACAAAAAATACCTGTGCCTTGCTTGGAGAAATACATGGCTAGGCAGGAAAAAAGCCAGGTGATAAAATAGGAAGTTTATCTTCATGTGTATGTATAGGCCTAAGACAGAACTAAATGAACATAAGATGTTCTTACATGTCTTCATGTGTGCTTGTCATTGGTGGTGACCTGATGAGTATATTGTGTGTGTTGACATGTGTGCATGTGTTTACAGGTGTGTATGTGTGCAGGTGCTCACAGTGCGTGCATCTCTGTGCTCCAACTTTTCCCCATTGAGCATGTGCTAATAATATTGTCTTTGAAAGTAATAAAAATTATAATCACACGGCAGGTGCTCTTGGGTATCTTCTTTTTAATGTGTGCAACAAAACAATTTTTTAAATTACATAATGTAATTAATTAACTAATTAATTTGTTGTTCCACCCCACCAGGGCTTTATTTGTTTATTTTTTACATTCAGTTTCTAGAAAGAGTGGAAGGGAAGGGAAGAGGGGAAGAGAGAGATGAGAGGGAGGGAGGAGGGGGGCCAGAGAGAGAGAGAGAAAAAATTACATCAATTGGTTTCCTTCTGCATGCACCCCTGTCGGGGCTGGGGAATCTACAACTGAAGTATGTGTCCTTGATGGGGAATCCACCCAGCGACCGTTTGGGCCACAGGCTGATGGCTCTAACCACTGAGAAAACTGGCCAGGGCCATTCAGCATTTCTTTTCATATTAGGTTCGGTGTACAGTGTAGTGGTTAGACGATCATATACTTTACAAAATACTTCCCCAGCACCCACCTGGCACCGTACAGAGCTATAATATTATTGACTGTATCCCTGTGCTGTACTCTGCATCCCGGTGACTATTTTGTAACCACCAATTTGTACTTATTTTTAAAAAAATATATTTTTATTGATTTCAGAGAGGAAGGGAGAGGAGAGGGAGAGAGAGATAGAAACATCAGTGATGAGAGAGAATCATTGATTGGCTGCCGCCTGCACGCCCCCTACTGGGGATCGAACCCACAACGCTGGCATGTTGCCTTGACTGGAATCGAACCCGGGACCTTTCAGTCCACAGGCCAACACTCTATCCATTGAGCGAAACTGGTTAGGGCCAATTTGTACATCTTAATCCCTTCACCTTTTATAGCCAGTTCTCCTCCCCCCTCCCCTCTGTCAATCAACAGCCTGTTCTCCGTGTTTATGAGTCTGTTTCTATTTTGTTTGTTGATTTATTTTGTTCTTTAGATTCCACATACAAATAAAATCATATGGTATTTGTCTTCCTTTTTCTGGTTTATTCATTTAGCATAATATTCCCTAGGTCCATCCATGCTGTCACAAATGATAAGATTTCATTCTTTTTTTTATGGCTGACCAGTATTCCATTGTGTAATGCACCACAGCTTTTTTTTTTTTTTTTAAATCCACTTGGCTATTGATGGGCACTTGGGTTGTCTTCATATCTTGGCTATTGTAAATACCACTGCAATGAATATAGAGATGCATATATTCTTTCCAATTAGTGTTTTGGGATTCTTCGGATATATATACCCAGAAGTAGAATTGCGGGGTCATAAGGCAGTTCCTTTTTTCATTTTTTGAGGAATCTCCACACTTTTCCACAGTGGCTGCACCAGTCTGCATTCCCACCAACAGTGCTTGAGGGTTCCCTTTCTTCACCTCATGCCAACACTTGTTGTTTGTTGACTTATTGACAATAGATAGCCATTTTGACAGGTGTGAGGGGGGACCTCACTGTGGTTTTAATTTGCATCTCTCAGATGATTAGTGATGTTGAGCATTTTTCGTGGCTATTGGCCACCTGTGTGTCCTCTTTGGAGAAGTGTCTATTCAGGTCCTTCGTTACTTGCGGGCATTTCTTAAGGCACATTGTTCCGTTTCCTAAGTTGGGCATATCTTCAAGAAGTACAGGAGTTTGTCAGGAGTTATTATTATTTTTCTCTAGAATCCACAGTTCGACAAAGAAAGATGAAGCATGAGTTTTTAATAGAGGAACTGGTTAGTTGTAATTCCTGCTCTAGATCCAACAGCCAGCTGCGAGGGGCTGTGTCGCTCTGGGTGACCTGAGTAGTGTGATGAGCATCCTAACGAAGGCATTTGTGAAGGAAGGTGCCACGTGTCTGCTGCCACATGGACCCAGGACGGAGCTCTCACCAAAGACAACACAAATTTTGCAGTCTCTGACCAGAAGGGAATTTGTCACTGTTTAGCTTGGCTGGCATCCCACAACATACCTTCTTGTGCAGTTAGAATCCTTTCCAGTGTAATGTGTGAAAAATCATAGGTCCCCTGCCCACGCCCTCCCAGAGCTGTGTCACCAACAGCTTTCAAATGTGTGCAAATTGGAAGACGGCTGGATCCCACATCTCCCTGTGGCATTTGCGGAAGCAAGTGCCTGTTAATAAGTGGCATGACTCCCTGGGCCTCAGCGATGAAGACGTCCCTGTCATGGGAGCCCTGGAGAGGTCTCTGGCAGGGGCCTCAACACTCAGCGTTTTAATTGGCGGTGGACAGATGTGTTGGGAAAGCTCAGCATTTCCGGCCGTTTCAGTAAGAACGCTGTGCCCTTCTGTCCTTACACCTGGACGCGACAGAACGACGACATGGTTGGTGAAAACAGCTCTTGCTCAGGACGCGGTGTCGGCTGATGGGCGGATTAAACTGTTTCAAGGCATGAACTTTAATTCTTACTTCAGTGATTCTCAAACCTTGTTTTGCGAAGCCCCAGAGCTTTTCTCTCAAGGGATGAGCCTGTTATTTCCAAGACAATATGATTTCTTTTTCATGTTAATAAAAAACAATAAAATATGTCATTTCTGTAATGTGATTTACACACTCAAAATGCTCGCATTCCCCTGTATCTGTTCTCCCTCCAATTCTGTCTCCTGACACATGAATTCCTGCTTCATTCTTCACTCTTTCCTATTAGTTTTATGATTTCTTCCTGAAGTCGTTGTGTTAAATGCCTTCATGTAGTTTTAATTATATCTGCTTATTTATCAAAGATTAGATAGTATGCTAGTCTCCCACCAGGATTGTGATTTTTCAACACATCTTTATATATTTGAAAACAATTTGCTTTATGTATTTTGAATGTATTTTTATGTTGTAGAAGTCAGAGTTTCATGACTCTCCAGTCTTCATTGTGAAGGCAGACAGATCAGAGCTCAAATCCTTCTTGGCTGGTCTTAGCTGAGATGGGCCAGCTTTATATTCTCCTACAATTGTGACTTTTTTTGGATACTTAAGTTACACGATAGAACCAAAGCAAGGTGCTTAACATAATGGACTGCACGTTACTACTGGTGTTGTTATTATCTATGTTTTTTTTTTTTTTATCAGTAAAACACCCCACTTTGTCCTGTGTAATATTTTCATGCCTTAAATTTTATGTTTGAAATTAATATTTTGACTCATAACAGCATTCCTGTTTCTTCATTTCAATTTTGTGTCATTTTATCCTTGCAAGTCTCTTGTGAACCATATATATTTGAATTTTTATTTTTTCCTCTAAATGATGAATCTTTGTCTTTGATATATATCTCCTCTATGGGAATAATTCAGCCCATTCACATCCAGCTCATTCACGCAATAGAAAGCATTTTGCAACTTCTACTTCCTCCCTGTCCCAATTTACTCTCCTGTCTTAAATAATTTAGAGTCAAAAATTTATTTAATTTCACATGAATTGTTATGGATGCTTGCATTATTTCACAGGATTCAAGAAGACTTTTGGGGATGTGGCTCCTATAATTTACTTGTTTCATTATTCACCATTTATTTGGTAGACTAATTTTCATCCATCTTTATAAGCTAATTGATTGATGCAATAATTCAATCAACATATATTTATTGAATACTTACTATACGCAGGCATTCTGCCAGGTGCGGGGGATGGGGGGTGTGAGTGTGCAATGGAGATCTAGTCTGTGTCTGCATCAAATCTGCATTTAGAGGATGAGAGAGACAAAAAAGAACTAAACAGAAAAATAGACTGCAAGTTAAAACAAATATAAAGGGAATAGAGAAAAGGCGTAAGAAGGGAATAGTGGGTGTACGTAGGGGTAGCTGTTTAGGAAGTTGAATCGGGGGTGGGATGGTTCTTGTGCAGATGGCGTTCATGCTGTGTCTTAAGGAAGAGGAGGAATTAGCTGTGTGAAGAGTGGAGGAAGGATGTTCCAGGCAGAAGGACCAGCATGTAGAAACGTCCTGAGAGAGGAAACAGCTGTATTCTAATTTTGCTTCCATGAACTTATCTATACTAATAAAAGGGTAATATGCTAATTAGACTGGATAAACCAGACATCTTCCAACATCCTTCTGGATGTCCTTCCGGACAAAGCCATGGTGGCAGGGCCAAGGCAGAGCGGTCAGGGGCCATCAGTTGGCAGGCGAGAGCAGTTAGGAGCGATCAGGCTGGCAGGCAGAGGCGGTTAGAGGCGATCAGGCAGGCAGGTGAGTGCTTAGAAGCCAGAGGTCCCAGATTGCGAGAGGGATGTCCCACTGCTGGTTTATGGGATAGGGCCTAAACCGGCAGTCGGACATCCCCCAAGGGGTCTCGGATTGGAGAGGGCGCAGGCCAGGCTGAGGGACATTCCCCGTTCCTGTGCACAAGTTTTGTGCACTAGGCCTCTAATTTTAAAATATCCAACAATTAGCTTTTGAATGAAAGGAATACATGTAAGCACAGCTAGTCACATGTAGCCACCAAAGGAAGGGCATCTAAGGGCCAGGTGGAATGCTCTTCATCCCTCCATCCACCCACCCATCCAATAAACATTTATTGAGTACCTACTATGTGCCAGGTATTAACCACATACATAATGTGTACAGCCTGGTTGTGTAAAGAGGCTGGAGGGCCCCTAAGGATAAGGCTGGGTGCTTCTGTTGGAGTGGGATGGACCAGTGGGGTGGGAGGCACATGTGATGAGCTCTTCAGAGCCCTGAGCAGGGCAAGGGTTGGTGGGAAGAGCTGAGAGCAACTCCTGCCAGATGGCTTCCCTTTCCCCCTGAGGAAGTGGGGACTGCATGCTGCAATGTGAGACACAAGAGCAGCACTTCCTGTGGGTTTGCAAGGGCATCCTGAATCTAAAGACTACAGCTCGTTGCTGTGAAAGACTTTTTGTTTTGTTTTGTGTCTGTGTGTGTTTTCTTTTTCAGGCTTTATGAAGGGATAACTAGACCAATTTTATAAGCCTGGAATTTAAATACACACATGATATTGGTGGGGAACCAATATGCAGATATCACCTCTTGGGGGTCTTCTAGGCACCTGCTATTGGTTCATCCGGTTGCCACCTGGAAGCTCATGTCCTCCAGTTCCTGGAACTGACCCCCTTTCTGCAACTGTCTAGGTTCTGATGTTGGATTCTGTCTGACTTGACCCTAATCTCCAAGAACCTTACTGTCTTCAACTGTAAAATGAGGAGGGGATTGGGTTACTTGATTTCTTAAAGACCTTGCCTATCTTTAAGTTCAGACATCTGTTTATTCACTTTTCTTCCCTCCTTTCCCTTCTTCCTTCCCCTCCCCTCCCCTCCCCCTACCTTCCACCCATGGATCCACCCAGTATTTTTTTTTTAAAATATATTTTACTGATTTTTCACAGAGAGGAAGGGAGAGAGATAGAGAGCCAGAAACATCGATGAGAGAGCAACATCGATCAGCTGCCTCCTGCACATCTCCTACTGGGGATGTGCCCGCAACCCAGGTACATGCCCTTGACCGGAATTGAACCTGCAACCCTTCAGTCCGCAGGCCTGAGCTCCATCCACTGAGCCAAACCGGTTTCAGCCCACCCAGTATTTAATTGAGTGCTTGCTGTCTGCCAGGCACTGTGCTAGGTGCTCCCCCAATAGTGAGCAAATTAGACACAGTCCCTATCTCATTCATGGTGCTTTCCATGAGGTATATAAATTATATACCAAGTATGCAAGAGGCAAAATCAAATATCAATTATATATCTATACTAATAAAAGGGTAATATGCTAATTAGACCAGACATCTTCTGGATGACTTTCTGGACATCCTTCCAGACAAAGCCACAGTGGTGGGGCCAAGGCAGAGGCAGTTAGGGGTGATCAGGCTGGAAGGGGAGAGCAGTTAGGGCAATCAGGCTGGCAGTTAGGGGATCAGGCCAGCAGGGGAGAGCAGATAGGGGGATCAGGCTGGCAGGGGAGAGCAGTTAGGGCAATCAGGCAGGCAGGCAGAGGCGGTTAGGGATCGGGCCTAAACTGGCAGTCAGACATCCCCTGAGGGGTCCCAAATTGGAGAGGTTTCAGGCCGGGCTGAGGGACATCCTCCTCCCCCATGCACGAATTTTGTGCACCGGGCCTCTAGTATTTAGTATAAGTGCTATAACTAAGAGAACAATAGGGTGGGTGAGAATGTCTGTCAAGGTGACCTGTCTTATTTTGGGATCAGAAAATCTTTCTTGACAAGGCAAAGTTTAAAGAAAAATGAGGTGAAGATTGGTAGAAAAGCATTCCTGGCAGAGAGATGAAGGAAGATAAAAATTCATAATATGAGAATACAGGTAATTATACTAACTCTACTTAAACCCGATGGACATCTGTCGGTGGCATCCTTAGCGCTATGCCTGGGCCACAGGGGTGCCTGCAGAGGGGAGCTATGCCTGGGCCACAGGGGGTGTCTCCAGTGGGGAGCTATGCCTGGGCCACAGGGAGCGTCTGCAGAGGGGAGTTGCTGCTCTTCTTTCTATGCATGGTGTTGGGTGAGATGGGGCTCTCTTTGGGGCTCAGGGCTTGTCCTTGGTCCTGTTGATGGCTTCTTTGTGGGGGTCACTCTTGGAGTCTCTGCAGAAGCAGAAGCCTGCCACTCAGCACGGCCAGCCTGCGAGGCAGCTGCCTTTCCGTCTGTTCCCGGAAGGAGGGCAGATGTCAGCTGGGGGCCTTCAGGCGGCAAGGCCATCGGGATTGGCTGCAGTCATTTGCAACAATGGTTGGCACTGCAGAGGTCGTGGAAGGTCAGGGTGATAACTGTCAGAGAACAGAGTCCATTCCCTTCCTTATCCATTGGTCAGACCAATCCCCGCATCCCCGCGCTCTCACTGTCGGAAGACATTTTCCTCAGACCCCTCTGCTGAGAGCCAGGGCCATTTCTCTGGTTACAAAATCAAGTATCAACCTAAGAACGGCAGACATGCCTTCTCAGCATTCAGACACCCAGTGTCAGGCTCCTGTGTGTGTGTGTGTGTGTGTGTGTGTGTGTGTGTAAATATTTGAAACAAGCCTTGTAAATACTTTCGTTCATTTGTAATTATTTGCCCATTTGTTTAGCATTTAGTATGGGGAGAGATGAGAAGGCGTAATTGCCCTGGCCGGGTGGCTCAGCTGGTTGGAGTGTTGTCCCATACAACGAAAGGTTGTGGGTTCGATTCTTGGTCAGAGCACATACCTAGGTTGTGGGTTTGATTGCTGGTTGAGGTGCATAGGAGAGGCAACCAATCGATGTTTCTCTCTCTCTCTTCCTCTCTCTCTTAAAAAAAAACCCCAATAAAAACATATCCTTGGGTGAGGATTTAAAAAAAAAGACAAGGCACAATTATTGCTCATTAAGAACCCATAGGCAGTGGTTCTCAACCGTGGCTGCACATTAGAATCACCTGGGAATCTTTTTAAAATCCTGATTTCTGGGCCTCATCCTCTGGAAATTCATAACAAAGAAACAATTTCCAGAGGATGAGGCCCAGAAATCAGGATTTTAAAAAGATTCCCAGGTGATTCTAATGTGCAGCCACGGTTGAGAACCACTGCCATAAGGTAACATGGGCAATCTGCGCCCAGTGGACAATTGGCCCTGTCTGGAGGCATGTCGTGTGTCACAGCTGGAGGGGGTTGCTGCTAATGAGCAGAGGCTGAGCATCCTGCATGTATGACACGTGCAAACAGCAGTGCAATCCAAGACCGTGCACAGCTGTGGGACCTTATCGCTCATCAAAAGTCCCAATTTTGTAAAGCCAGTGGGGGTGGGGGTGTAAATTACTGATTATAGGGAATGATGTGTTGATCTCAATGGATTCAACCTTCATCTTCTCCTAGGTATTTTATTTATTATTATTATTTTTTAAAATAACTTGTTTTGGGTAGATAATGCAAGGCTTGAAATCCTACAGGTATAACAAAGCATACAAGGTGTGGGGAGGCAGCCAGGTGTGCGGAGGCGACAAGGCATCTCCTCTCCTGTCCCAGGCTCTCGGTTCCCTTCTCTGAGGGACCCCACTGCTACTAGCTTTGCATGTCTTAGTAAAGAGATATTTCAAGTCCATGTCATTCCATACCCTCAGTAGCACCATTAGCACCATTAGCACACACTTTAGCGCGTAGCTGAGATCTGAGAGCCCCCGGAGCGCACCTGGAGCGGCCTCACTGGTCTGAACAGCCCCGCAGTGTGCCCTCCACAGTGCTGGCCGGTCTCCTGGTGACAGGCACCGGGCCGTCCCGGCCTGCTGCAGCCAGTGCCCTGGCTGGTAGAGGCCTGTGCATTTCAGACTCGACTAGAGATTTCTAGCAACATGGTACCTGATCTGTGCCCATGCGTTCACGTGCCCATTTCGGGTGCTCGTGATCTTCCCCTTGGTGGGTTCCTCCCCTTTCCACTCTGGGACTGATTTCTCTCACCCACCCGGCTAACTTTTGTTCCTAATCAAATGCGGTTCTCCAGGGTGGTGGGGAAAATAAGTCGTGTCTGTCACTCAGAGGCTCTGAGCTATGAGGTTGCCAAACTGCTCATGGTTCCGCTGCAGCGAGAGCCCCCTCTGCAGCCAGTGCTGCATGCTGGTGCCACGCCTCTCCCAGGGGCTTTCTCCTGGGCTACAGGCCCGGGTCCTCGGGCTTGAAGAAACCATGGGCTCTGCGGGGCGCCCGCCGCCTGTGGCGCGCTCCTGAGCCCCCGGAGCCTGCTGGCTGCCAGTCCGGCACGCTGGAAGCCGCGGTGTTTTTATCTGCAGGAAACAGCTTGGAGCGGAAGGCGAGTGAGAGTGGATGGATAGATGAGGGAACTGGAAGAGGAGGCAGCGTGGGAGAAATGTCTTCGTGAAGAACAGACGTGCCGGTTTCCCTGCCTCTCTTTGGCACCCACGTAGGAATCCATAGGAAGTTGGGTTGCTTCCGCCCAGGACCCCGCCCCCCGCACTGGGCTCCTGGGGTGGCAGATGGCTGTCTGAGCTTGCGAGGGTCCCCCGGAGCCTCTCCTGTGGGAACTGGCACCTTCTCTGAGGTCCCAAAGATTTGAGTGGCATCATCAAAAAGAGCCCCGTTCCAGCACTGGAGGCCGAGAAGGGCTCTGGCCCGCAGGTAACATGATTCATCGGACCACATGACTTTTTTCCAATGCTCGACTGTCCTATCCTTGTGTTCCTGTGCTTGGGTAACTGTCGTGGTAAACAACCTGCCTTCCTATTTATAATGGTCTGGCCCTCTAGCAACTTCAGTGCGAAATTATAGCTAATTTGCCTACAAACGTCAGGTGGTCATAATAATCTGGCCACTCAGTGTGTGTGTGTATCTATATCTATATCTATCTATATCTATATCTATATCTATATCTATATCTATATCTATATCTATATCTATATCTATATCTATATCTATACCTATCTATATCTATCTATCTATATCTATATCTATATCTATATCTATATCTATATCTATATCTATATCTATATCTATATCTATATCTATATCTATATCTATATCTATCTATATCTATATCTATACCTATACCTATATCTATATCTATATCTATATCTATATCTATATCTATATCTATATCTATCTATATCCATATATAAAAGGGATAATAGCATCTGTCTCATGGGGTTGTTGAGATAATTAAATAAATAAATCCTGGTTAAAATGCTTAGAAGAGGGCCTGGGATATGGTAAAGCATTTCCTAAATATCAGTTACTGTTAGTGCTCAACAAGTATTGCAGACATAAAGGTTGGAGGATCTTTACCCAAAATGCACTTTCCCTCTCGGAGTGGCAAAATCTCCGTAAGCAGGAGGTGGGGGCAGGTGGAGCTGCTCTGAGAAGCCCAAGACCTAATCCAGGCATTTACTTCTCTGTTCTCTCAGGAAAGGCAGCTCCCAGCATGCCCGGTGCTGCTTGCCTGCTGCTTTTGGCGTTTCTCTCTTTGCACTGGACCTGCTAGAAGCCGCCCACCGCTGGGGATCTTGCTGTGGGTGTGGGGCAGGGCGTTTCCCTTCAGAGAAGCTGTGGCCTGGACCTGGCCGGGAATCGCAGCTTGGGGATTGGGCCTGGGGTCCTAGGAATTTCTTCTCCTTGTCATTCATATCAGTTTTAAAAATAGTAATAAAGGCAATACATACACCTGTTGATAATTCCAGACAGTGCAATACTCGCCACATGCCATCGGTAAAAGAGGTCTCTTTCCATCCCTCCTCCTGCTCCCCCAGAGAGGGGGCCCAGGTCACGGGGCGCCCAGAGAAAACTGAAGTTAGCGAAGAACAAACATACTGCAAAATTATCTCCTGTGTATGAAATCCAGATTTACGGGGTGTCCTATATTTTTATTTGCCAAATTTGACAACCCAGAGCCTCCCCTGTGATGAGTTTCCTGTGAATTTCCCAGCTGGGGCCACCAACACACATTGGAACAGACCTACTCCTGGCGGGGTCCTGGCACCTAGAGCAGTGCTGGCACGCTGTGGTGCCCAATAAATACTGGTGGGCTGAACGGCTGAAAATGCCCCCACTCATTTTTCTGAGCACACTTGGAATGTATTATGTAATACCATGTTGTTCCCGCTTTTCCTTTTAATAACGTCTCATGGGGATCGATCCGCACAGCTGCCTCAAGTATTTCCGAGAGTGTCGGAGTCTCCCCTGGCAGGATAACTATTTGACCATTCCTCCGACGGTGGGCACTGGCCTTGCCGAGTCTTCTGCTGTTACAAACAGTACGGCCACGAGCAGCGTGGTGGTGGCAGTGCCGTGTGGGCTCGGACCCGCGTGCGGGGAGGGGAGGGACGCGGACGGGCCAGGGCACAGGCTCCGCTGTGCGTGTGGCTGCGGCTGCTGCGCTGTTCTCCACAGCCAGGCTGTTTGTATGTCTCTGTGAACTCTCATCTTTTGCCTATTTTTAAAACGTTCTTATTGATTTTAACAGGTTTTTATCTGCTAAAGAACAGATCTTTTAGCTGGCATATGTTTTCTGTATAATATAATCGTATGTAAAATTGTTTTTTTAGCATTGAAAATTTGGTTTATTATGGAATTTTTTACTCTGTAGATATTTGAGTATTCCTAGTCAAACTCATGAACCTTTCTTTCATGCATCCTACATTTCATGGCTGCTTAGAAAGGCCCCGCCCCGCCCGATGGGATTATAGAGCAATTCTCCCATATTTTCTTTCACTACTTTAACTTTTTTTTTTTTCTGCACTTAAGTCCTTAATCCATCTGGAATTTATGTTGGTTTTAGGAAGGGGTTGAGGATCTAGCTTGATTTTCTACCAGATGGCCAGCCAGTTGTCCCAATACCATTTATTGAATAATCCATCGCTTCCCACAGAATTGAAATGCCGCCTTTATCATATATTAAACTGTGGAGGAGTGATTCTCTACTCATTTTCTGGGAGCCTCCAGAGCCAGCTGGGCAGCAAGGACTTTGTGGGGTTCAGCTGAGTAGAGGCACAGGCCCCGACCTCAAGGGGGACATGAGTCCATGCCCTCATGATTCTCCAGCCAGAAATACTGTGTGCAGGGGCAGTGAGTGGCCTGGGTGGGGAAGGGGCCGGGCGTCCCCAGTGCTGGAGGGTCTAGTTAGAGGGGAATTTCTCAGCTTTGGCGCTACTGATACTTGGGCCGGATAAGTCTTTCCTGGGGGCTGTCCTGTGCGTTTTAGGTTGTTTATCAACACGCTTGGCCTCCACCCACCAGATGGCCGTATCAGCGCTCGCCCATATTGTGAGAACCAGCGCTTTGTCCAGACACGGCTGACATGTCCCAGGGTCTCAGCTTTGCAGGCAGCTGGGCGGGCCTGATGCCTGCACGGAGGCCTTTCCCTGTTCCCAGGTGCCATCACCCACAGCATCACGGGCTGCAGACGCGGAGGAGCCAGGAGGGAGGTGCCTTTCTATCTCAGAGACCAGAGACCCCGGCTCTGAGTGTGGGGTGTGCTGGGGAGGGTGGGAGTCAGTCAGAGGAACAGGGGTTTCCACCAGGCCCTGCAGAGAAGCTTCAAAACCTCCCTTAGTCCTGGCCCAGGCATTTCCCCGCCCCCCACGCCCCAGCCCAGGAGCAGTGACTCCTGAGGTGGCGGTTTTGTGATATAACGGGGTCAGTTTATTGTCTCCTTTCCCCTAGGCATAAAGGGGTCCGTGGGCTTGTGTTTGGGGGCAGCACAGAGCATGGGTGTTCAGGAGATTGGGGTGGCAGGTGGGAAGACAAGTTCCATCCAGAACAGGGGGATGTGGAGGTGAATCTGGAGAAGAAAGTGCAGCGGGTGGAACCGTGGGGCTGGGAGAGGGAGGAGACAGCGGCCCGGCTGAGGTTGGAGCAGTGTCCGCAGATGAAGCTGTCACAGGGCTGGGATTTCTGGGGACCCCAGCAAGGAGGGGCCGTGGCTGCTGAGTGGCCTGGGGGTGGGAGGAGTGACTGGAGGAAGGGCCCTTTGGGAAGGTGTCTCGATGGGTGGACTGGGGTCTTGTAGGCCGGGCAGAGATGTAGGGAGGACTGATGGCTGGCGGAAGAACCACTTTGGTGTGGGTGTGGCTGGAACACAGGCAGTGCAGGGAGCCAGGACTGAGGAGCACCTCCGCAGCCCGGCCAAGGGGCTGAGCCTTCCCTTAACTTCACCACACCCGTCGCCTGCTCAGCACAGAAGAGCCATGGCAGAGCGGCGCCCAGGGGCACTGTGAACGGCGTGGGACCCCGCCCGGCGCCTCCCCCACCCCTGACCACCGCCGTGAGCCCTCCTGTTTCTCCTGCACGTCAGCGTGCCCACCTCACACCCTCTAGAATACACGCCCCTGAGGGCAGGGCTTCCTGTGGTTTGTGCACAGTGCCCAGAACAGTGCCTGGCACACAGTGGGCACTCTTTCTTCTTGGGGAATGAACGAATCCAGATTGACGTTCCTGGTTCATGATCCACTTTCTGTGTCAGTAGACACCTTTCCGTGGCACACTGTTCCGTGCCGCTAGGCCACGTGCCCCTGAGAGTCCTCCCACAGTCTCTAGCTCAGCCTCCTAGTCAGCCAGGCTGCGAGAGCAGCAGACCACAGCCTGGGCAGCTTAGAGAACACGTCATTCCTCACAGTCCCGGAGGCTGAGGCCTGAGATCCGGTGCCAGCTCGAGAGGGCTCTCTCCCTGTGTCCTCACAGGGCAGGGGCAGAGAGGGAGGAAGCAGGCTCTGGGGGGCCTCGGAAGGGCATGCTCCCAGTCATGGGGCTCCGCCTCCTCGTGCAGCCACGCTGGGGACTCACTCCAATATGAATTCCGGCAACACAGACATGCAGTTCGTAGAACAAGGAGTGCTGGGGAGGAGTGTGGGGGGCACTGCTCCCCTCCGAGGTGCTTGCCTCAGGCACTTCCTGATGTGTGTGGTCAGTGCCACCGTCCTCATACCTGCCCCTCCGTGCCTCCCGCTGTCCCTGCCGGCCACAGGCCACACCCTGGTTGTGACAGATCGATGGCCTGATGCAGTCAAGCACATTGGTGGGCACACAGAGGGCACCATGCAAACATGAGTTTCATCCTGGAGAGCAAAGTCTGCCAGAGTGCCAGTGGGTGAGGGCGCGGAGCAAGCTCCTTAGGCCTGGCCTGGCCAGCGTTAGGCCTCAGTGGGCTGTCCCCTTCTGTTCTCTCCAGATTCTTCTGATGAGCTAAGGGGAAGTCCACTTGGGCTGGAGTGTTAGTTAGTTGGTCGGTGCAAAGTTAATGAGTTGGCATTACTAGTTAATGCTCTCTAACACCCCAACCCCCACCCTAACTGAGAGAGAGAGCCCAGCTCAGGGGCCTTAGGCAGGCAATGAGGCCAAGCCAGAGTGAACAAACTTTATTTTATTTTTTTTGTTGTGTTTATTTTTATGGTTGACTGCTAGTTACACTAAGAGATGCTGGTTTTTCATTCCATTAAAAATAGTTGGTTTGCCCTAGCCGGTTTGGCTCAGTGGTTGAGCGTTGACCTATGAACCAGGAGGTCACGGTTATATTCCCGGTCAGGGCACATGCCTGGGTTGCGGGCTCGATCCCCAGTAGGGGCTGTGCAGGAGGCAGCTGGTCAATGATTTTCTCTCATCACTGATGTTTCAATCTCTCTCCCCCTCTCCCTTCATCGCTTAAATCAATAAAAATATATTTAAAAAGTAAGTCATTTTAAAGAAAAACATTAATGGTATTGCAGATGGTGTGTGGATGTGGCGGATTTCACGCAGGTGGTGTACCATGATGGAAGACCAGGCGCTCTGCCTGGACAAGGCCCCTCCACGGGTGCGTCCCACCGTCTCTTCAGGCTTACGTCCTTCTCCTTCCTGCAGCCTCAGTGCAGCCAAGCTGACCTTCCCATTGTCCCCAGAGCTCCCCTTTCTCCAAGGAGATGTGCTCCTCCCCCTCAGTCCCCGAGGACCCCCTGGAATCAGCAGTGGAACCCTTCATTGCAGCATCCTCTCTGTCTCACTGATGGCTTTGTTGGTGCTCAGTCCCCTCCACTATGGCGCTGAAAGGCAGGGTCTGCATTCGACAGCACAGCCTGTCTCGATAGGTGTTCAGCAGGCATTTGCTGTATCTACCGACCTTCCTTGGAGCCTCCCCTGGGCCTGGAGCTGCCCCGGCGTCCTTGCTTGCTGTGCTCTTGGTTTGTGGTTCACTCTCCAGTGAACTTACTTCCAGCTGTTTGGGCGTATTAGCCAGACATCTTCATGTCCCAGGAGGACAGAGGGCGGGGCCAGTGTTAGATAAGCTTTTCTGATTGAAAGTAACAGAAACCAACTCAAGTCAGCTAAAGCCAGAGGAGGATCTAGTCAGAGAATGCAGGCAATGGCTTGGGGCCAAGGGAAGGTTGGTCTGGCCGAAGGAGGAGAAGAGAACTGGGAGTTGGAAGACGGCCGGGGTCTCCATCCCGTCTCTCCTTCTCCTTGTCTATACCCATTAGTCTTGCCTCTGCGCACACCTGCTTTCTTTGTTATTCTACAGATGAGATGGAAGGTGACCTCCCATACCTGCCTAGGGTTCATCCCTTAGCATCTCAGCCTGCATTCTAAAGTCCGTGAAAGAATCCAATGGCCTCAGCTTAGATCTGGTGGCCAATGATCTGGGATCACAGGGCACCAGGATTGGGGAGGGGCAGGGAGGCAGCCCAGGGGGGGACCAGTGGTGTGGTTACTGAGGCAGACCGGGAGCCATGAACCTGCGTCTCCTTCCAGAGGCTCCAGGGAAGTCGTCCGCGAGTGGGAAAAGAGCATGACGTGACGGAAACAGTCACCCACAGACTTGCTCACCCTGCCAGCTCTTTATAGACAGCGTAGGAGAGGGAGAGTAGCATCTGCTCCATTGTGGGGAGGGAAGCACCTCCCTTCCTGGCTCCTCCGTGGCCTTCATCTCACCATTCCTGCCCAGGCGGTGGTGGCGTTGGGCGCTGTGCATTAGAAAGGACTCTGCCCCCTGCCCCTGGGGCTATGCCACTCCCCGGTTTCTTAGTTCAGGTTGTGTCCCCTTTGTTTGTGTCACGTGCTGGGGGGCCGAGGAGGGCCCAGGCTCTGCTCTTGGCTTGGGGGTGAGGATGCTCCCCAGAATGTGGAACTGTTCTCAAGCCTTTGAGCCTCAGTTACTTAATCTGCACGGAGGGACAGGCGTGGCTACCACTGGCATTTGGGGCTTTGACATTTGTGGTTACCCAGAAGATCCTTGGCACGAGGTCAGAGGTCACTGTTTTCCAGGTCTGACTTGAATTGGATGCTTGGTAAGATTCACGAGAAGCAGAGGGTGTTGTGGCCACGATGTGGGCTCTGGGGCCAAGACACTCCCCCTTAGCTGGGTGACCTTGGGCAAGATATCTCTCTATGCCTCATTTATTTTATTTAATTAAAAGTATATATATGTATATATTTGCATTCAGTATTTCATATTCGTTTCAGGTGTAGTGCGTAGAGGCTAGGCAATGATATACTTTACAAAGTGTCCCCCTGATATTTCCAGTCCCCATCTGGCCCACACGTAGTTATTACAACATTATTGACTGTATGCCCTATGCTGTGTGTTATATCCCCAGAAATGGGGAGCATAGTAGGCCCTGGACTTAAATGAGTTAAGACAGAGCCTTTAGGAGAGTGAGCCCTCAATGCTGCTGCCCCAGCCTTCTCCCTGGTGGCCTGCGGCCTCTCGGGAAGGGAGCAGCCTGCTGTGCCCTCACCCCTGTGGTCCAGTCCACCTCTGCAGTGCCCCCTGGGTGCTACCTGCCAGGCCGAAACTTGGGGCATGCATGCTCCTCCAGAACCATGTAACGGGGCAGGTTGGGGCCAGGCAGGTATGTGGGGTCCTGGCTACTTCCCTTGTCTGTACCTCTACGCAGCTAATGAGAGCCATGGAGCCCTGTGGGTGGCCCTTCTCTGACTGCGATGTGATTTGGGCCTGTTTTGTGCTGGAAAATGGCAGATTCCCTTGGTGGCCTCCTTTCCTGTCCTGTTCTTCTGCCCCTGTGGCGCCCCCCCCCCGCCCCCCCCCTCCCCCACGAGCCCCAGCCTCTGGGGTCTCCGTGAACTCCTGCAGTTTTAATGAATACACAGCCCTGTGTACAGGACTGGAATGCAAGCCTGGTGCCTGTTTGATGCTGAGATTGACAGCCCTGCCTTTCAAAATCCTGCCTCCCTCTCTCTGCATCTGGCGGTCCTCCTGCAGTCTCCCCAGACAACGCATTCAGGGGAGGGCCTGGGCGTGGACCACCGCCTTGCCTGCGAGGGAGTGGAGCGTATGGGACAGAAGGTGAAGGTGGAGTCTTCATGTTTTTAATTGAAAAATGTTTAAGTGCAAATTGGTAGTTACAAAATAGTCACGGATGTGAAGTACAGCATAGGGAGTACCGGCAGTGAGATTGCAATGACTGTACGTGCCAGGTGGCCCTACGCTTACTTGGTGGCCACTTCGTAAGGCCTATAAGCACCTGATCACTACGTTGTACAACTGAACCTAATGTAATATTGTGTCAACTGTAATCGAAAAACACATTTTAAGAGAGATGTTTAAAATTTTCTAAATGCTTGCCTATCATAGAGCCATTAGAAAATGAAGATAAACCAAGAGAAAATAAAAGCCACCCACAATTCCACTACTCAGGAAGAAGCTAAGCATTATCATTTGGGTTGATTCTTGATTTCAATCAACATTGATAGGCACGTTAAGTTAAAATTAGAAACCAGAATTAAAAGTGCGTTGTTCTGAAATCTGCTCATCCGTAACGGGTGGTGAACACGCAGGGCAGCAGATGCAGGCGAGGGGCGTGTCAGACCCTGTGTCCTGTCCTCTGAGCTCTCAATTTAATTTCCGATAGTTGTGTACACCCGCTGGTTCAAAATTAAAAGGTACAAAGGGTTTACCTTGAGAAGTCTCTTCCAGCCTTGACTGCGCTTCTCTTCCCACAGGCAGCCACTGTCACCAGGCTCGTGTGTGCCCTGTACATGCGTCACGGGCACTGTGTTTCCCGGCCCCACACACATTCCAGCCTTCGCTGACCTTGCCTTTTGCACTTAACAATACACCTTGGGGCTTGTTCCATGTCAGCGCATGAAGAACATCTGTTTTAATGACTGTGCGGTGGTCCCTGACACGTGGTCCCTGACACGTGGTCCCTGACACGTGGTTCCTGACACGTGGTCCTTGACATGTGGTCCCTGACACGTGGTCCCTGACACGTGGTCCCTGACACGTGGTCCTTGACATGTGGTCCCTGACACGTGGTCCCTGACATGTGGTCCCTGACAAGTGGTCCCTGACACGTGGTCCCTGACATGGCATCTCTGGTGCATTTTTAAAATTGCGCTGTGCTGACTCTAAGCCATTTTTGCTGTGGTTTTGTCCAAGCTTCCTGTCCCTATGGCCTGGCCAGGCGCCGCTAAAGAAAGGCTGTGGCTCAGGGACCAGGAGGGACCACGGGGCCAGGTCACCAATGGGATCGGCCTGGACAGATTTGAGTGACAGAGCAGAGCCTGGGAGCCGCTTGCCAGGTGACGGTCACTGGCAAAAGGCCATTTGTGGCTTATCTGCAGTGTCCAGATGGTCGACATCATAAACAGAGCCGCTGACCTTCACTTATGCCAGGGTGAGAGCGCGTTTCAGACGCCCAGTGGAGGGATCAGGTGTTTCTTCACACTCGGGCACGAGGTCGAAGGGTCTCGAAGGGTAAGTGATCTCTTCAAGCCGGTTCAGAGCGAGAAAGAATTCCGTGTCCTTGGGAACATCCACCTGCCTCCGACTTGAAGCTGCGATGCAGTAACGAAGGCGCTTCGCTGCTGGCTCCTTAGTGCTTCCCGGGGCCTGGAATGACTGCCCGAGGGTCTTGACCAGGGCAAGGGACCAGGCCCGAGTTGTACAGTGAGAGGAGTGTTCAGGGTCTCAGTGAGTGGGTTTGTCAGGAAGGGCGGCGAAACCCCCCAACGCTGAGGGGCGATGTGGACACGGGAGTGAGCGGTGTGGCCTCTAAACCACAGGGGCGATTTGACTTGGGGCGGGGTTTCCCATGCTGGGAGGGCTGGGAGGGGCCCGCAGCCTAGGGAGGAAACGGATGGTGCTGATGGGGAAGTGCGAGGCTTTCTGTGAAAACTCAGGAAGTGGGTTCTGGGTCCACTAGGAGAGCCCCACTTTATACTCCCCCCTGAATTTCAGGCACCTCCACAAGTTCTCATTGCTGAGTAGTCTCAGGCAGGAATACAGACTCATTCTTTATTGTGCTGCTTGTTTGGTGAGGGACGGGATGAAACAGATTCCAACCAAACTGCACATGCAGCACTTAAAATTCACAGTCTTAAATGACTATGGGACCGAAGACGACTCAACGCTACAGCGGCGGAGAGGCTGAAGCAAAGACAACGCGAGCTCAGTGAGGGAGCCTGCGGCTGGCGGACGTGCTCGCGTGCCTGGTGGTTCCATTCGGCCGGCCTTCTCCCTTAGGCTTTCCAGGCGGTGTTTTGAAGGTGAAGCATCCATGTAGTTGTTCACATTCACACGTGTTTGTTCACTATGTCATGTCCTATATTATCCATCGGGTCTATTTGTCAGCCTCAGTCGCAGTGTGATGTGAGGGGTGTGTGTTGTGAGGACACACAGGGAAAGCTGTTTCCGAAAGAAGCTGTGGCTCTTCACTTTGAGAATGTTTCCTAGGATACAGCCACGCCAGATCGGATGACGCCACTTCCCCAGCACACCTGGGAAGGACTGAGGGAGCTGCTCCGAATATCGAGGGTCCTGGCAGGACAGGCATGGGAGAGTCTGGAACTAACATCTCAGGCCTCCTGGAGTCTGAAACAGATGCTGGATAGAGTTCCTGAGTGTGTTTTCATGATCTTGCCATGTAACCAGATATCTATATATTTCAAAATGGAGGGTATTTGATCAGTTTCTCTTTTTACATGAAAGCAACATGCATCGTTGCAGAAATAAGAAAATAGGATCATGCAGGTTGGTGCAGCCACAGTGGAAAACAGTGTGGCATTTCTTAAAAAAATTGAAAATGGAGCTTCCATTTGACTCAGCGATTCCACTTCTGGGACTATATCCTAAGAATCCCAACTCACCAATCAGAAAGAATATACACACCTTATGTTGATTGCAGTGTTATTTATGATAGCCAAGATCTGGAAACAGCCATCAGTAGATGAGTGGATAAAAAAAATGGCGGTACATTTACAGTACATAATAGAGTACTATGAGGCTTTAAAAACGAAGGATCTCCTACCCTTTGCAATAGCATGGAAGGACCTGGAGAGTATCATGCTAAGTGAAATAAGCCAGTCAGAGAAAGACAAGTCCCCCATGATCTCACTTGTATGTGGAATCTAATGAACAAAATAAACTGATGAACAAAATAAGTCCAGAGGCCTGGATGCCTGGAACAGACTGACAGGTCTCAGAGGGGAGGTGGGAGAGGGGCGGGAAGAGATTAACCGAAGAGCTTATATGCATCTATCTATGCACGGCCCATGGTCACAGAGAACAGTGTGGCGAGGGAGGGGGCTGGGTGAAGGTGGGCAAAGGAGGGGAAAATGGGGGACATCTGTAATAGTGTCAAAAAAAAAAAGAAATAAAATAGGATAAAGCAAAAAGCAAAAAGCAAAAAAAGGCAGGGAAGAGGGTGGGTGAGCGAGAACTTGTAGAGAAGATGCCATTAAGGACTCGGGCTCCTTTGTTCTTCCTGCTCCACCAGCCTTAGCAGGTAGATGATATTTTCCCCCCTCACGGTCACAGAATGGCTGCAGAACCTCCACGCATTTACTCTATATTCCAGGCACGGGGAATGTGGAATGGCCGGAACGCTTCCTTGCAAGGCTTTGCCTGCTCTGCTTGAGGAGGGACAGTGATACTCTTCCCAGGGAATCCGTCTGTGTCTTTATTGGCTGGGCTGGGAATTAGAATATTTTTCACGTGGGAACACTGAACAACAATATCAGGGTTTTTTGTAAGAAGGAAAAGGGGAAGGGATGGCTGGTGGGTGTGCAGCTTACAGATCTGCCACAAAAGGACCCCGTCTTGGTCTTCATCAATTTGTTTCCTTCATAGCATTTTCTACACATTATAGTTTAATAATAATTATTAATTCTTATCAGACAAAATGTATTAGTTTTTGTCTGTTTTCTCCACCAGGCAGGGACCGTGTCCTGTTTGTCACAGGGGCAGTAAGTGCTGCGGAGGGAATGGCTGTGCAGAGGCTTCCTGTGTCCTGCTCCGTGCAGCGGTCTGTGCTTTCTCCACTGTTAGCCGCCGAAATGGGTTTTGCCAGAATTCGGGCATTTCCCTTTTCACCATTTTCAGTCTCTGGCCAAAGGAGACGGAGAAGTTGAGATCTCTAAAAATGAGCTCTGACAGCTTAGATTCCCAGAAGTGGTTGGGGATGGAGGGTGTTGGGACAGAGGGGAACAGCCTTATCTCCCGGCTGCCCTTCATCAGCCTCCTGTAAGCCATCCCTCTCTCTGCCCTAGAAGTTCACGGCTGCTGGAGCGGCCAGCCCCGTGTGATGTTTCTTAGCTGTGCCTCTGCTGCACGCAGCATCCCTCCTCCACCCCGTGTGCGGTGTGTGGCGCTACAGGCACACCCACGGGATTTTTGTCCCTCAGTCAGAGGCTCGTTGGATTAGCAATCGGCTCCCAACAACTTGTGTGCAACTCATGCACAGGGTCTTGAATCACGCTCTCCCAGGTCCTTTCTGAGTCGGACCATTTTATCATAAAGAAAGGACACTTACTGACTTCCACGATTATTTTAAACCAGTGGGTCTCACCCTAACCGGTTTGGCTCACTGGATAGAGTGTCGGCCTGGGGACTGACGGGTCCCAGGTTCGATTCTGGTCAAGGGCATGTACCTTGGTTGTGGGCACATCCACAGTAGGGAGTGTGCAGGAGGCAGCTGATCGATGTTTCTAGCTCTCTATCCCTCTCCTTTCCTCTCTGTAAATAATCAATAAAATATATTAAAAAAAAATCAGTGGGTCTCAACCTTCCCAATGCCATGACCCTTTAATACAGTTCCTCATGTTATGACCCAACCATAAAATTCTTTTCGTTGCTATTTCATAACTGTAATGTTGCTGCTGTTATGAATCATAATGTAAATATCTGATATGCAGGATGTATTTTCATTGTTACAAATTGAACATAATTAAAGCATAGTGATGAATCACAAAAACAATATGTAATTATATGTGTTTATCCATGGTCTTAGGCGACCCCTGTGAAAGGGTCGTTGGACCCCCAAAGGGGTCGCGACCCACAGGTTGAGAACCGCTGTTTTAAATTGTGGAAAGATACATGTAACATAAAATTTACCATCTTCACCATTTCTAAGTGTGCACCCAGGAACGTCAAGTGCACTCACACAGCTGTGCGACCCATCCCCAGAACTGTTTGTCTTGCAAAACTGAAACTGTCCTCCTCATTAAACAAGGACTCCCCATTCTTCCTCCCCTCAGCCCCTGCCACCATGATTCTAATGTCTGTCTCTGTGATTTTGGCTATTCTAGGTGCATCATAAGTATTCCTATTTGTGGGTCTGGCTTATTTCCCTGAGCATCCTGTCTGTAAGGGTCACCCGCGTTGTAGCGTGTGTCAGGACTCACTTCCTTTTAAGACTGCGTACGGTTGTGTGGTATGGACACGCCACATCTTGTTTCTCCATGCACCCATTGACGGATACTTGGGTTGTTCCTGAAACCTTTTGGCTATTGTGGACAAAGCCGCTATGAACATGGGTGTACAGATATCTTTTCAAGTCTACTTTTAATTCTTTGGATAGATACCCAGAGGTGGAGTTGCTGGGTCATATGGCAGCTCTACTTTTAAGATTCTGAGGGATCTCCATACTGGTTTCCGTAGTGGCTGCATTCCAGCCAACGGTCTATACGCTCCAGTTTCCCCACGTCCTCATCAATGCGCGCTATCTTCTGTTTTGTTGTCGGTAGCCGTCTCAGTGCGGGTGGGGCCGTGTCTCATGGTGGCTTTGGTTTGCATTTCCATCCTGGGGAGAGATGTTGAGCATCCTTCCATGTGCTTATTGGCCGTATGTGTACCATCTCCGGAGAAATGACTGTTCAAGTCCATTTCTGTGAATTGCATTATCACGTCCGTATTGATTCAGGCAAGCCGACTGGAATAAGCTCTGGCATTTAGACTGATTTTGTGGTATTCTGCAAATAAATTGTGCCCCCAAATAACCTCGCCCTTTCTGGAGGCAGGCAGCGCGAGCACAGCTCCGAAGATAACTTTCTTTAGAAAAGGAAATTCATAGCAGTATCATGCATCTTCCTCGTTTGACACTAATGGAGCAATTTAATGTAATTTCAGAGGGAAGCAGAGCTGCTGGAAAGGCTTGTGCGACGAGGGGAGGTCAGCAGCTCCCCTGGCAGGCAGCGTGTGGGGGCAGAGTGGGGAGACAGCCCAGGGCAGGCCCCTGAGGGCTTGGGGCAGAGCCGGGGAGGGGCTGGCGGAAGGGGAAGGCGTCCTCAGGATTCCTGCAGGAACTGGAAGTGTCCTGCTCCAGCCCACAGACTCCATTGCCTGCTAGGTCCCCGACCGGAGGCAGTGTGCTCAGGCAGCATCGCAGTTAAGAAAACCACTCTGACAGCCTCTTCGAGTCTCAGTTTTCTCATCTTTCAAATGGAGACATTAGTAGGATCCACCTCACAGTGGTGTAGTGGGGTATAAATGAGAAAGGCAGGGAAAATGCTGGCCCCCAGGGCAGCGGTCACCAACCTTTAGGACCTCGCAGATCACCAGTGGTCTGCGGACCACCGATTGGCGACCCCTGCCGTAGGGAGTGACTCAGTGGTTCTTAAGGTGCTGGAGACTTGGTCTTTGTCGTGGAGAGTCACTGGCCTCACGAGGAGACAGCTTGGTCCCTACAAAACTGCAGTGCAAAGCTGGGAGGAACGAGGCTGAGATGTGATGTGCCCTCATATTATGAGAATGGTCGGAAAGAAACCATTTGTTCGGGACCAGAGCTCCTGGGCAGTTCTGGCATCATGCCCAAGGGGAAGGCATGCGAGCGGGATCCTGCAGACTCTGTGGGACTCCAGTGAGCGAAGGCTTAGGGGTCAGCGAGTGCCCGGCTGTTCGTGGCTAATGACCGACTGAGATGTTTGGTGCTGTGGCACATGGAACACTATTGGGAGATCATAGAAACATTGAAATCCAATGTTCAAAGAAGACATTGGCTGATTAAAATGGTATTTTTCGCCCTGGCAGGTGTGGCTAAGTTGGTTGAACATCATACTGTACACCAAAGGATCCCTGTACACCAGGAGGCAACTGATCTCTCTCTCTCTCTCTCTCTCTCTCTCTCTCTCTGTCAAAAAATGTAAAAAACCTTAAAATGCCGTTTTTCACATTCATCTGTGGACACATATGTAAGGTAAAAGGATTGTAAACCCAAATCCTGAAGGACCCAGGCGGGAGACCTACATGAGTGACGTGGGCTGCGTGTGGAGCGTGGACCTTGAGTGCCGGTGCCTTGGCCAAAGGGGCACCTAATAGTGAGCTCTGCTTTGGGGGAACCAAGCCCAGGGCTGCTGGCTCTTCTAGTTTTTCAAGAGAAGCCAGGAATCTGGATTTTATGTAAAAATTCCATTTTTTAAAGGAAGACATGTTGTGGACCAAACAAAGGAGGCCAGTGGAAGACCAGCACCTGTAATCCCGCCTCTCCGCTCTGCTGGGGTTTTTGAAAGGATCAGACAAGCTGTGCTAGGAGAGATACTTAGCTGGGAAGGTGCGATGACGCCTTCCGGGTAAGTGGGGATTGCAGGCCGCACGCGGACTATGCCGGCATCCAGCACGGTCTCTACACGGCAGGCAGCTCTGACAGCACAGCTCAGAAAGAACACCAGCAGCCCCCCTTCTTGCTGTGTTTTAGGACCCCCCCCCACTCCTACCCCCACAGCCCAGTGCTACGCCGTGTTGATGATCAGGAGATGGGGTGGGCTTTAGGTATGGCTGCCTCCATTGGCTAACATGCAGAGCACAGCCCTTACGGTAGGTAGCCGGCATAGGCAGGCACGCTTTAGATCTTCTAGGATCTGCCTGCTCTTTAGGGTAATACACTTTTCCCTCCTAAGCTACCTATGCCCTTTAATGCTGAGGGGGTCTAGCTAATGCTGACATTTGAATCCTAAATCTCAGGGTGGGATGGAACCTTCAGTTTTATTCCTTCCAACTACCCTGTGTATGAGGCAGGAATCTTGGAGATTCTTAGAGAAAACTCTAAGTAGCTTAACTCAGAGGGGAGTTTATTGCTTCATTTAACCAGAAAGTCCAAGGGCCCCTGCCTCTCCATATAGTTGGATCCAGGGGCCCATTGCGCCACCAGGGACAGTTTCTCTCCTCTCTACCCCCCTCCGGGCTCCATTCTCAGATAAAAGAGCCTCCCCTCCCAATGGCGGGTTGGCTGTGGAGGCTCCACCCACATTTCTTTCCTCTGCCTTCAAGTTCAGGTGAGGAAGAGCGCCCCCACCTCTGTGCTGACTCTCCCTGGGGCGAATGGCTGCCGGCCAGTGAGAAGCAGTGCTCCGAGGGGCAGTGCATTCTTGGAGTTCAGGATGGAGGTGTATGGGCCGAGAGTGGGAGGGATGGTTCTTCAGAAGGCTCTGTGCCACTGCTGCTAAAATAAGGTTAAGCAAGCACGCCGGGTCCTGCCCAGTGCTCCAATCCCCTTCCAGCGATCACTGGTGATACCCAGTGTTAGCTGCTGGCACCCGGCTCTCAGAGCGGAAGCCTGCACAGCTCTAGTGGCAACAGAGTCTCTCCTGGTGCTGAGCCGTGTGGAATCTCTGTAGAGCCTGGCGTTATTTCTGGTCTTAGCCATGATCAGCACGGTTTGGCTCAAATGGGGAGAGGAGGGGTTGCTCATTGTGGTCACAAAAGAGACCTGGCCAACAGGTGCTCTGACTCGAGGCTGCTTTCCTTGGCAAGTCTTGTAGTGGCTCTCAAAGCTCTCCCTGGACGGTTCCATCCCCGCCAACACACAGCACTGGCCAAGCAGGTTGCACGGCCACACTGAACTGCAAAGGGGCGGCGGGCCCCTTGCTGCCCCTGCTGGGACGGAGGGAGCGTCTGGTGCTCCTCTTGGGGACTCACTCGGATTCCTGTGGTGCCAGTTAATGTTTCAGCACCCAGACACACACTGCATGTTCATCTTCGTTTTGTTGCTTCCTAATAGACCACGATACCTCTAGATCCTGATTGTAAAGCCAAAGGCTCCGCTCGCCCAGCAGTTGCCTGCCACCCGCTCCTGGGTTAAGGTTTGGCTGCTTCAGAGGCAGGCTGTTGGCGTGGCCTCTTTCCTTGGACCCTTTGCAGGCCAGTAGATATGGCCTCCCAGGTCAACGTCTGACCTCAGTTAGTGCGTTTTGGGTGGAGTTATTTAACTGTTTTCATTGGCCTCAAATCCCAAGCACTCAATGGAGGAGGAAAGGAGGTTGAGAGATGGGGCGCAAGGGAACGAACAGAATGGGGAAGCTTTGAAATTGTCCTTTTTTGGGCTATTTCTCCTATAAAATCTCCGCCAGGGTGCCTTTCATCGGGGCCCCGCCTTTTGCCTGGGAATGTCTCAGTGGATGCCACCGGGAGGAGGCATCACTTCCCTTTCACGCCCACGGGGCTTCTCCGGCCACCGGGCATCTCAGGCCAGGGGCACCCACTCCTTTCCCAAGGTTGGCTCTTTCCTTGAAAAGAGAGCGCCTATTCCCACAATTTTAATAGAAGCTGAGGACCCTGTTCTTGCCACTGTTTCGTCAGCCCTGCAGTGCGACCCCCAGCATCCTTGCCTGAGACGTCCTGTCTCTCTCCCAAGTGGGGAGACTTTTTAAGAACTGAAATAAAGGCTCTCAGTCTGCCAGGCAGCTCCCCGTCTTCAGATTATTGCCCTGGAGGATTATTTTAATCAAGAGTTCACAAAAGCCTTGACGTGTGCAGTCATTGATTTATTTATCAATTGCAGTATTGATTGAATGCCTGCTGCACCAGGTGGGGATGGAGGCATCCAACAGTGAACATGATTGGCCATTACAAAAGTGTTGTCTAGTGAATACCACGGAGCAGGAAGTAGGCGGTAGTGCGGGATCCAAGGCTGGCAGAGTTGGGCGCCTAATTAAGGCATCAGGAAGCCTTCGAGGACTAAATGATTTTGAAGCCCAGCCTCAGAGCTGATAGGTTTTGCTAAGTAAGGGAGGGTGGGGGAAGAGGGAGAAGGCCGTTCCAGGCAGAGGGAATGGCGTATGCAAAGGCACAGGAGGACTGAGGAACCACTCGTGTTTGTCTTGCTGCCACAGTGTCTGTGATGATATATTTACGGGGCGGGGGGCGGGGGGAGGGGGAGGGTGGTTAGGTAAAGGAAGGCAGGACCCCGAGCATAAATGGTTCATGCGTCCAATTAAAAAACAGACTTTTTTCTGGGGTCCAGATGCCTTTTCTAATAGAGTGTTACTGACGAGATTGGCCTCTAGAAACCAGGCTGGCTGCAGTTGGAAATGGGTTTCCAGCTGGCAAGGCTGGAGGAGGGCCTTGGGTTGGGAGGCCTGTGAGCTTTCCACAAAGTCTCGCAGACTCTGGTGCGAAGGGAGGCGGCCCCAGACAGGGACACGGGCTTTGGGAATATTGTTGAAATGTGTAGAAGTGAAAGCGAACGTTGAGCAAGAGCTTGTGCAAGGCGCTGTGGAGCGTGGGGCCCTCAGGTGACGCAGGCGGGCCCTGTCAGGAAGTGACCGCTCCAGGGGCCGAGAAACTGCCTACTGACGCCCGTCCTGTGACAGAGCCAGTGCTGAGGGCTGGGGCAAGGTCGTCTGGAAAACACACCTCCAAGGGGGGCTGGGGGCTTCCGGAGAGGGCGGCTGTTTTAACCTGGAGCGGTGGCCTCAGGACACGATTTCCATGTGCCATCTGGCCTGGCATTGGATGTCGGTTACGCAGTAGTTGCTCTTTTCTCATAAGCAAGACCAAGAAGGTGACTTGCGTTTTGAGTATTTAAGGATCTCCTGTCAGATGGGGCTGGAGGTTCAGAGGGAGGAGAACAGGACAGAGGGTGGGAGGGTGCTGCCTGGAGGGTGGCCCAGGAGAGAAGTGGGGAGGACTGTCTTCAGGAAAAGTGAGTCGTTCCCCATGGCAGGCATCCCCGTGGCTTAAAGGCGCTTGTGGGGAATCGCAGTAGAAAAGAGCAGGGAGGGTTTACCCCCACGCTGCAGAGGTGGGGCCCACTGTGGAGGCACAAGACTCATGGAGTAATTAGAAACTAGAGGCTGATGTGGCCTCCAAGCTACTGGCTAAAAGTGCGAACTTTTTTTTTATCCTCACCTGAGGATTTGTTTTTATTGATTTGAGAGAGAGAGAGAGAGAGAGAGAGAAAGAGAGAGAGAGAGAGAAAGAGAGAGAGAGAGAGAGAAAGAGGAGAGAGAAACATTGATTGGTTGCCTCCCAGATGCACCCTGACTAGAGATCGAACCCACAACCTTTTGGTGTACGGGATGGTGCTCCAACCAACTGAGCCACCCGGCCAGGGTTTAAAATGTGAGCTTTAGAATTGGGTTCAAACCTGGGGTTAGATTTAGGAATGAGAAACCTCACGGGGTTGTGAGGAATGAAGTAAGATAATGTACTGAAAGCACTGGGCAGCGTCTGGAATAGAAAATTCTCCAGTAAACGTTAACATAGTACTTTATACATAATCAGACCTGCGAACACACGAAGACCATTGTATTATCTTGACAACTTGTTCACTTGTGTAGCCTCAGAGCCTGGAATAGTGCCTGGCATATGGTAGATGCTCAATAAATATTTCTTGGCTAAAAAATGGATCACACCAGTTTCTTTTTGGAAAACACCTATTTTTGTCCAAAGGGAAAACCACTTGGATGCTTTCATAAAAACCTCATGGGGAAGGTGAGCTTCCCTTATGTTTTCCGAGAGGAGCGCTGACTGTTCTGCGAAGCAGGAGGCCTGGGTGTTCCTGAGGCCACCCAGAGGAGGCGGTGCAGAGGAGAGGACCCGCGTGGTGGAGGGGACAGGGTTCTGTGACATGTGACTCCCCATGGGGCCCCCTGAAACCTTCTGTGACATTTTGCATCAGCAATGATTCTCTCCGCCATCTGCTGTGGCGGAAGTGGGATTTGTAGAGTCATGTGATTGGCACACCTCCTAGTAACTCTCTTTACGTGGGCAGGCAGCTGTCTGCCAGCCAGCTGGTGTCTTTTGGACGTGGGAAGCTTTCATCTGGGGGAAGACAGCAGCTTGAGGAACGACGGCAGGAAGTGTGAGTGTGGGGTATGGATGGGTCCAGTCCTGCCGATCCCGAGGCTGCTGCCCTTTGTGTGATGGGCAGGTGGTCCAGATGGGCGCTTCTTCTCCCAATTGAATTGGTGGAGTGGCTCCTTTGAAGAGCATTTCAATGACTTGTCTGCAGATTCTAGGGAAGAAGTGAAATTTGGTTTTCAGCCTCTGGTTTTCTAGATTTCTTCTAACTTGCTGTTGTCATGTCTCTAAATGTAAACATTTAGTGCTTAGTATGGGCCTCATGAGTTGTTATGAATGAATGCATGCAAAGCTCATATGTGTATAGGTTTTGCTAAGTAAAGGAGGGTGGGGGAAGAGGGAGAAGGCGGTTACAGGCAGAGGGAATGGCGTATGCAAAGGCACAGGAGGACTATATATGTGCAAAGGCATACAAGAATCAATACACATAAAACGTTTGTGATTATCATTGGTTAGCGCCAAGTCCATTGAATCCCCACAACAGCGTCATGGGGTAGGCACCGTCACGGTGTCAGTATTAGAGACACACCTTGACATATGGTTCTACCTTGGGCCGATGAACAGAAGCCCAGCCGCATGAAGGCATCTGAAGCTCACACAGTGTATGACCGGCTCAGGGTCACTCAGAAAGCAAAGGGGCAGAGCTGATTGCCATGGGAACCATTTCCAAGCATCAGTGCCCAAGGGTGGAGTTGAGGATTCTCGGTCAGGCATTGGCTGTTCCCCCATGACATTGGGAATGTCTGCTCAGAAAAGTAAAAGAAGCCATTATCTAAAAAGAAATTTATTGAAACATTTTTGGTGACACTGGTTAATAAAATTATATAGGATTCAGGTGTAAAAGTCTATAATATGTCATCTGTATATTGTATTGTGTGTTCACCACTCTAAGTCAAGTCTCCTTCCATCACCATTTATCCCTCCTTTACCCTCGTCTACCTTCCCCCACCCCTTCCCTCTGTGCAATCACCATACTGTTGTCTGTGTCATTGAGTGGTTTTGTGTGTTTTTTTTCTTAATCCCTTCACCTTTTTTACCCAGTTTCCCAACACCCTCCCCTCTGACAGCTGTCAGTCTGTTCTCTATAAGTCTGTTTTTATTTTTTGTTTGTTAGTTTATTTTGTTATTGGATTACACATTAAGTGAAATCATATGATACTTGTCTTTCTCCGACTGGCTTATGTCACTTAGCATAATGCTCTCCAGGTCCCTCCATGCTGTCTCAAAGGGTAAGAGATCCTTCTTTTTTTACAGCTGTCTAGTATTCCATGGTGTAATGTACCACAGGTTTTTTATCCACTCATCTACTGATGGGCACTTGGGCTGTTTCCAGATCTTAGCTATTGTAAATGGTGCTGCTATGAACACAGGGGGGCATACATTCTTTTTGATTGGTGTTTTGGGTTTTCTTGGATATATTCCCAGAGGTGGGATCACTGGGTCAAATGGCAGTTCCATATTTAATTTTTTGAGAAATTCTATACTGTTTTCCATAGTGGCTGCACCAGCAGTGCACGAGGGTTCCTTTTTCTCCACATTCTCACCAGCACTTGTTGTTTGTTGATTTATTGATGGTAGCCATTCCGACAGGTGTGAGGTGATATCTCACTGAGGTTTTAATTTGCATTTCTCTGATTAGTGAACTTGAGCATGTTTTCATATGTCTCTTGGCCATCTGTATGTCCTCTTTGGAGAAGTGTCTATTTAGGTCCTTTGCCCATTTTTATTGAATTGTTTGTTTGTTTGGTGTTGAATTTTATAAGTTCTTGATAAATTTTAGACAATTCCCCACTATGGCTAGGGGTAAGGGAAGATGCTGCCACCTTACTGTTACTGTCATCTCACTGTCCAAACCTTTTATCTTTCATCTCTTGATGCTCCCAATAGCCCCAAGAACCAGCCACGGGGGAGTTTTCTCCATCCACTGTGGGAAGGATGCCGTGGTTGTCCCAAGGTTCTGAGCTCATGGTGGGACCATGACCAGCCATCAGTTTCCATGTTTCCACACTCGTTTCTCCAGACAAGACAGATGGCAGACAGCTACAGGAGCTTAAAATAGACCGAGCTTACTTCTGAGGTGCACATGTGTGTGGAAAGTGGCTTGGGAGGCAGGGACTCCTGTGTGGGAAAGCATTTTGGCAAAGAGAGCCCGGAGTGGAGCCATGAATGCCAGGCTGAGTGTAGTTAGGTGGGTGCGAGGGTGTGAGAAGGGACCTGGGCGGGAGCCAACTTGAAGCAGAGCAGGGGGCAGGGAAAACAGGGTAGCTGCTAGGCAAGATGCTGTGTGTATCAATGTGGCTTCTTCCCTCCCTCCAGCTGTGCTCTGCCAGCTGTGCTACCTGCTGAGAGCTGAGAGGCTCAGGTGGTCATTCTGGGATGACTGCTGTGTTTTCCTTCCGATCGTCTGGCCTGCTAGGTCTTGCAGGCTGATGTCTAAGAGATTCCTTCAAAGAGAGCGCGTACCACCCTTTCAGGACTTCAACGCCTATGCATTCCCTGCATTTTGGCAAATAGATACCAAGGGGTGGTCCTTAGCTTTTATATTTGAATTGGCATTCCTGCCCATGGCTGATGGACCAGGCGTGGCTCCCGTTTCTTTCTCTGGGGCTTGGACTTAGCATTGAGATGCCAGCTACCCCCCATCAGCAGCAGACTGGAAGGCTGTGCCATCTCAGGGATTCGGCAATGTGCACCGAGTAGCAGAGAGAGCTGAGCTGCAGAGACAGTAGGGTGGGCTCAGAAGTCATGTGGAGCAGAGGTGGCGTAGCCGCCTTGGTTCCTGGTGATCCTGCAGAGAAGCCTGACTGTAGTCGCTGCCCTGGTTTCTGTGAAATCGCTTTTTTCTCCTCACCACTTCTTTCTGTGCTTGAGCTGGTTTTAGTGGAATTCTGTCATTTGCGGTCCTAAGTGCCTCAAGTAGAAGGCTGAGGAGATGAAGGTGGAAAACTTGGTTACAAAGGGAATGAGGTTATTGCAATCTCTCTGGAGGGCACATTACGGGAATTACGAGGGTGCAATTCTGATTGGAGGGGACCTTTTCGCTATCTGGGATTTGGAAGTGGGGACGGAAGGAGATGTTGGCCCACCCGACAGCCATTCCCTCTTGTTTCTGGTTTTGCTTAATGACGATGCACCCAAGGGATGAAGTATGAGTGGTCCGTGATCCTTCGATAGCCTTTCCGGTGACTGGTCTACTAGTGGGCAAGGGACCCGCTTTCGCCAGCGTAAGAGACGAGAACTTCCTTTTTACCCCAACCCCTTCCACAGAAGCCTAGAATTGCAGTGACAGCGACCTAGAGTGCTGACATCCTCAAGCCACTGATGCAGCCCCAGGAACCTTCTGCTTACGACTTTTTGTATGTGTGAGATTTACTGATAAGCCCCTTTTGTTTAAGCAGCACATTCTGTTAATCGAAGCCCGAAGCATCTTAATTGGTTCAGTTAGGCTTCATGACTTGGAGATTTGGGAAGGAAAGTAGGTAAAAGAGCATGTAGAGTTGGAGATAAAATCTTTTAAAGCAGAACATTAGCACTTTTAGCTCTGGCATTAGAGCCTTGTTTATAGAGCTCTGACTTTGAAAGTTGTATGAACTGTTATCCATCCATCCGGCCATCCATCCATCCAGCCATCCATCCATCCATCCATCCATCCATCCATCCATCCTATCATCCAGCGGTTCTCAACCTGTGGGTCGCGACCCCTTTGGGGGGTCGAACGACCCTTTCACAGGGGTCGCCTAAATGCATCCTGCATATCAGATATTTACATGACGATTCATAACAGTAGCAACATTGCAGCTATGAAGTAGCAACGAAAATAATTTTGTGGTTGGGGGTCACCACGACATGAGGAACTGTATGAAAGGGTCGCGGCATTAGGAAGGTTGAGAACCACTGCCATCCATCCATCCATCCATCCGTCCATCGATATACCATCTCCCCATCCATTCATCGTCCGTCCATCCATTCATACCTCCGTCCCTCCCTCCATTTGACTTTCTCTTTATGGAACGTCCCCTTTGAGCAGTGGAGGGTTTTCTTCCTGGCCCGCTTGATTCTGTCTGTTATCACTTTGGTATAAATGCTTTTCTTTCCCCAAGTAGGCCACGTGCAGGAAAATGGGATTAGGTGGCCATAGAGGGTGTGAAGGAAAATTTGCCGCAGCCTCTCTGTAGGGACACCTTGCCTTCTAAGTGTCCGGCATTTTTGAGAGAAGTGTTGATTTTTAGACGTCGGGGGGGAAAAAAGTGTTTCTTCAGTTTCAGGATATTAAAAGCTCCCATTTCCCCTTCTTTTACTCCCTGGAGCTTCCTCAAACTTCCTCAGGCGCTGTCAGCGTCGGGCATGGCTTTGCTGGCTGGAAGGAACCCGGGAAACCTTGTGGAATTGCTTCCTTCAGGGAATAAATGCTATTTAAATGGTAGTTTGAAGAAGATAATATTTATTTTTTGATTCTTGGGAACTGTGCTCTCGCATGTAAAGGGGCTGGTCTTTGTTACAATGATCAGGTCTATAAAATACGTTTAGCTTCTAAGGCCCCTTGGCCCTTCATCCCCTTCAGGTGAGAAACGGGGCGTGCTTGCCCGTGTGCCTTCCCCCTCCGGGCCTTCTTGCTCCTGGGGTGGTGGTGACGGGGGCTCGAGGGCGGATGTGCGCACCAGCGGCAGAGCGTGTGACTTCTTTTCTGTTTCCTCACTGCCTTTGATCAGGTTTTTATTCAAAATTAGCTATTGCCCTAGCTGGGTGGTTCATTTGGGTGTAGTGTTGTCTTGTACACCGAAAGGCTGCGGGTTCGATTCCTGTCAGGGAGCTGACGGGAGGCAGCTGATCTCTCTCTCTCTCTCTCTCTCTCTCTCTCTCTCTCGCTCTCGCTCTCTCCCCCCCCCTTTTCCCCCCTCCCTCTCCTTCTAAAATAAATAAACATATCCTCGGGTGAGGAATAAAAAACGTAGCTGTCCAACGCGATCTGACCTAATGGAACAGCAAATGTAAGCTTGTGCCGCAGGCTGCTTTCCTGCTGCGTGGGCTTCTCAGTGCGGGTTCTTGGTAGCGGCAGCCTTTTCCCACCGAAGGCTTCTGCTTCCTAACGCCCTCCCTCCCTCCCTCCCTCCCTCCCTCCCTTCCTTCCTTCCCCGCCGGGGTCCTTGCCTGGAACCCCCTTCTCATCTGGTTCGGCTTCTAGCGCTGCGGCTGCTTTACCCCCGGAGCCTGTGGGGCCTGCCGGAGCCGGAGCCGGTTTCCAGCGCATGGTCTTCACACGGGGTTCGCTTCGAGGTGACCCTCAGGGGTCGGGATCCTTCCTCAGGCCGCGGCGATGCGTCTTCTGGGTGGTGCTCGGAGCTTTTCAGGTTCTGCTCGGGCCTGTGTGGAGCGCCGTGCCGTGGGAAGGGTGTAGTTACTCTGGAGGGAGGCGGCTGAGCAGGTGCCACACGGACCATCCATCCACCTGGCGGAAGGCTCTCTCCGTTCAAACGCAGGCACGGCCCACATGCCCCCCAGGAGCCAGTCTCAGAAGCTCAGTTTGCTCACATGGCGCAGGGTGAGTCCAGGGTGTTTCTGAAGCCTTTCTCTGGTAAAATTTACCTTCATTGTCGGCAGTATTAGATGTCTCCCCCTTTTCCCTGATGGAGGCCTTCCACCCCCCCCCCCCCCCGCCCCGCGTCCCCCTCCTATTGTCTGTGCCGTGGATTATGCACATTTGCTACAAGTTCTTTGGTTGCTCTCTCCCACCCGCCCTCCCCGCCTTCCCCTGCAGCGTGGATGAGACCATTGTCCAGTTATAGACCCGCGAGGCCCGCTGGAGGTGTCTGCCGGCCTCACCTTGCCCTTGCCCACCCTCACGCGCCGAGAGGCACAGGCCTTTTTAACATTCCAGGCCTCAAGTTTCTTAGGAAGCAAATCCGCCTCCTTGATCTTCTCAGCCATCAGCCTTATCTTCAAGCAGCCACAGCAGTGCAGGCGCTGCCTCAGTGCGATGACCTTGAGACAGGACAGCGCTGGGGGCCGGGGCCCAGGGCAGAGCAGATGGCAGATCGCTGTGGTGGTGTTTGCTCTGGGTGCCAACGGCGCCAGGTTTTGGTTGGTGCACACAGGTGCCCCCACGGCACATATTTCCAAAAGCACTCGGGAGAGCGATGCGTCCTCCACCTCCAATTCTGGGCTCCGAGCCACAGCCTGCCACCCAAGGCTCGGCCCTGGTGTGATGACCTGCAGTTCGTGGATGGCTCAGAGCTGTCTGCGTTTTTGCACAGGTGGTGTGTTCAAATCCACAGTATCTGGTGGAAGGGGAGCCTTGCACACAGCAGGCAAGGTGATATTTTTGCCAGATGTCTCGCCTCTTTGGAGTACACGGGTCAGTGTGTGCCCTGGGGTCAGTGTGTGCCCTAGGGTCAGTGGGTCCTGGGGTCAGTGTGTGCCCTGGGGTCAGTGTGTGCCCTGGGGTCAGTGGGTCCTGGGGTCAGTGTGTGCCCTGGGGTCAGTGTGTGCCCTGGGGTCAGTGTGTGCCCTAGGGTCAGTGGGTCCTGGGGTCAGTGTGTGCCCTGGGGTCAGTGGGTGCCCTGTGGTCAGTGTGTGCCCTGGGGTCAGTGTGTGCCCTGGGGTCAGTGGGTCCTGGGGTCAGTGTGTGCCCTGGGGTCAGTGGGTGCCCTGGGGTCAGTGGGTACCCTGTGGTCAGTGTATGCCCTGGGGTCAGTGTGTGCCCTGTGGTCAGTGTGTGCCCTGGGGTCAGTGTGTGCCCTGGGGTCAGTGGGTGCCCTGGGGTCAGTGGGTCCTGGGGTCAGTGTGTGCCCTGGGGTCAGTGTGTGCCCTGGGGTCAGTGGGTGCCCTGGGGTCAGTGTGTGCCCTGGGGTCAGTGGGTCCTGGGGTCAGTGTGTGCCCTGGGGTCAGTGGGTGCCCTGGGGTCAGTGGGTACCCTGTGGTCAGTGTGTGCCCTGGGGTCAGTGTGTGCCCTGTGGTCAGTGTGTGCCCTGTGGTCAGTGTGTGCCCTGGGGTCAGTGGGTGCCCTGGGGTCAGTGGGTACCCTGTGGTCAGTGTGTGCCCTGGGGTCAGTGTGTGCCCTGTGGTCAGTGTGTGCCCTGTGGTCAGTGTGTGCCCTGGGGTCAGTGTGTGCCCTAGGGTCAGTGTGTGCCCTGGGGTCAGTGGGTGCCCTGGGGTCAGTGGGTCCTGGGGTCAGTGGGTCCTGGGGTCAGTGTGTGCCCTGGGGTCAGTGTGTGCCCTGGGGTCAGTGGGTGCCCTGGGGTCAGTGTGTGCCCTGTGGTCAGTGGGTCCTGGGGTCAGTGTGTGCCCTGGGGTCAGTGGGTGCCCTGGGGTCAGTGGGTACCCTGTGGTCAGTGTGTGCCCTGGGGTCAGTGTGTGCCCTGTGGTCAGTGTGTGCCCTGGGGTCAGTGTGTGCCCTGGGGTCAGTGGGTGCCCTGGGGTCAGTGGGTACCCTGTGGTCAGTGTGTGCCCTGGGGTCAGTGTGTGCCCTGTGGTCAGTGTGTGCCCTGGGGTCAGTGTGTGCCCTAGGGTCTGTGTGTGCCCTGGGGTCAGTGGGTGCCCTGGGGTCAGTGGGTCCTGGGGTCAGTGTGTGCCCTGGGGTCAGTGGGTGCCCTGGGGTCAGTGGGTACCCTGTGGTCAGTGTGTGCCCTGGGGTCAGTGTGTGCCCTGTGGTCAGTGTGTGCCCTGGGGTCAGTGTGTGCCCTGGGGTCAGTGGGTCCTGGGGTCAGTGTGTGCCCTGGGGTCAGTGGGTGCCCTGGGGTCAGTGGGTACCCTGTGGTCAGTGTGTGCCCTGGGGTCAGTGTGTGCCCTGTGGTCAGTGTGTGCCCTGGGGTCAGTGTGTGCCCTGGGGTCAGTGGGTGCCCTGGGGTCAGTGGGTCCTGGGGTCAGTGTGTGCCCTGGGGTCAGTGTGTGCCCTGGGGTCAGTGGGTGCCCTGGGGTCAGTGTGTGCCCTGGGGTCAGTGGGTCCTGGGGTCAGTGTGTGCCCTGGGGTCAGTGGGTGCCCTGGGGTCAGTGGGTACCCTGTGGTCAGTGTGTGCCCTGGGGTCAGTGTGTGCCCTGTGGTCAGTGTGTGCCCTGTGGTCAGTGTGTGCCCTGGGGTCAGTGTGTGCCCTGGGGTCAGTGGGTGCCCTGGGGTCAGTGGGTACCCTGTGGTCAGTGTGTGCCCTGGGGTCAGTGTGTGCCCTGTGGTCAGTGTGTGCCCTCTGGTCAGTGTGTGCCCTGGGGTCAGTGTGTGCCCTAGGGTCAGTGTGTGCCCTGGGGTCAGTGGGTGCCCTGGGGTCAGTGGGTCCTGGGGTCAGTGTGTGCCCTGGGGTCAGTGGGTGCCCTGGGGTCAGTGGGTACCCTGTGGTCAGTGTGTGCCCTGGGGTCAGTGTGTGCCCTGTGGTCAGTGTGTGCCCTGGGGTCAGTGTGTGCCCTGGGGTCAGTGGGTCCTGGGATCAGTGTGTGCCCTGGGGTCAGTGGGTGCCCTGGGGTCAGTGGGTACCCTGTGGTCAGTGTGTGCCCTGGGGTCAGTGTGTGCCCTGTGGTCAGTGTGTGCCCTGGGGTCAGTGTGTGCCCTGGGGTCAGTGGGTCCTGGGGTCAGTGTGTGCCCTGGGGTCAGTGGGTGCCCTGGGGTCAGTGGGTACCCTGTGGTCAGTGTGTGCCCTGGGGTCAGTGGGTCCTGGGGTCAGTGTGTGCCCTGGGGTCAGTGTGTGCCCTGGGGTCAGTGGGTACCCTGTGGTCAGTGTGTGCCCTGGGGTCAGTGGGTCCTGGGGTCAGTGGAGGAGTGCCCGCCAGAGCAGGGAGAGGCCCGCTGTCTCAGCCCTGCCGCTCCCCTGCTCCTGCCGGTGATTTCGGGTGGAGGCCTGGGGTGTGTGGGAGGACAGGAGGAAGAAGCGGGTGGCAGGAGTGTGAGCCGCATTTGCTGGAAGAAGTGTTGCATTCACTTAGAAAACAGAGTGGCCTCTGGGCCTTGGCGCGTGCGGAGCCCCTGCCGAGGGCGCTGAGACCGCGGGAGGGAGGGGGCTGTTTGGGCGGCAGGCACGTCTGGAACCGCTGGTCCCGAACTGGGCTGGCCAGCCTCCTGAAGGATGTGTTATTCACTCGGATTCGGAAACCTCACTCCAGAGCTCCAGACCAAGAGGCGCACTGTGGCTGCACGTTAGACTGACCTGCAGCTCTGAGAAGGCCCAGTGCCCTGGCCCTGCCCCTAACCAGTGAGATCCGTCTGGGTGGGACCCTAGCAGCAACCGGGTGAGAGCCACAGGGTCACCAGTGCCTCTAAGCCGCCAGGAGTCCGGCAGCTCTGAGCACCGCTGATGCGCCACAGCCACGTGCACTGAGGCGGCCAGGCTCGCCGCCTGCCTTACGCAGCAACCTGCGCACCCAGGGGCACGTGTGAGGCACACCCACCACAGGGTCCACGGGAATGTAGGCGTCAGTGAAATGACACCGGCCTGGCCCTGGCCAGTGTGGCTCAGCAGGTTGGGTGTCGTCCTGTGCACAGAAAGTTTGCCAGTTCGATTCCCAGTCAGGGCACATGCCCGGGTTGTGGGCTCCATTGATGCTTTGTTCTCACATTGATCTCTCTCTCTCTTTCTCTCTCTCTCACTCTCAAAAAAAAAGTCTTTAATAATATCACACTAGCCTTGGGCATATACTAGTATATCCCTCCTCCACATCGAAAATCTCTTTACAAAAAGGTTACTGTTTTAAAACACTATATTTTTTGGTAATGTAATCATAATTTGAAAAGTAGAGGAAAGTATATAGTTTTAAAATCTCTTGTTTGCCTCTTTCCTCCATCCACCCACTTCCCACTCCTGCTGGGTATTTTTCCAGAAGTTTCTTTGCCCAGCTCCATTGTTGTTATGTTCTCCGCTGTGTTCTCTCTCCCGATGCCAAGAGGAGGTGAGGAGGCCCCGGTGTGGTTAGCGGTGGCATTTGTTCTTCTGTCGGGTGTCCTGGCGGCTGGCAGGAGCTCCTGCCGTGCCAGCGTCATGCATTTCAGTGACTCCCTCCTGCCCTCGCCTGCAACTTGAAGACCTTCCTTATGCTTAAGCCAACAAGGACGGGGCACGTTACCCAGCTGGCCCTCTGGTGACGGCCGTAGATTGTCCCCGAGCTTTTACAAACGGTGCCCTTGGGACCGCGGTCCCCGCAGACCCTCAGATGAGAAGAAGCCACCTGTGGCCTTTCCCGAGTGCTTGTTGGCGAAAGCGCGTTGGCTGGAGCCCGGTCACCGAGAGGAGCTTGAGAAGGCGTCCATAGCCCACGGTTGCTGCGGCAGGGCAGGCACTCTGCCTCGCTGGCGTGGTGGCAGGCGCGGTAGGCAGGCGTGGTGGCAGGCGCGGTAGGCAGGCGCGGTAGGCAGGCGTGGTGGCAGGCGCGGTAGGCAGGCGTGGTGGCAGGCGAGGTAGGCAGGCGTGGTGGCAGGCGCGGTAGGCAGGCGCGGTAGGCAGGCGCGGTGGCAGGCGCGGTAGGCAGGCGCGGTAGGCAGGCGTGGTGGCAGGCGCGGTAGGCAGGCGCGGTGGCAGGCGCGGTAGGCAGGCGCGGTAGGCAGGCGTGGTGGCAGGCGAGGTAGGCAGGCGTGGTGGCAGGCGCGGTAGGCAGGCGCTGTAGGCAGGTGTGGTAGGCAGGCGTGGTAGGGGCAGGGTTGGACTGCTTCTCCCAGGTGTGCCTCAGGTGCGGCAGGTGTGCGGCCTACGGGCTCCGGCTGGTGGTTTTACAGGAGGTGCTCTGGTGCTGCAGTTCTCAGGCTGTGGCTGGACCCCCTGCGTGCACCCCCGCCCCCCATGTCTGATGAAAATGCAGACCCTGGTCTGTGGGAATCTTCGGGGAGGAGCCTTGCCAGCTTCAATAAGCTCCCAGCCTTTGCTATTGAGAGTGCTCTGGGCCTGGAGAACCCCGCTGCAGGGATTTGCTGGGGAGCAAGCCCTCCCGCGTGACTGGCCCGCAGGCCACCCTGGCTCGTCCAGGCAGGATCTGCCACTGCCCCCCCCCCCCCCCCCGCCCCAAGAGCTCTGTGATTCCAGGGGGACAGCCTTGGCATAGGTCAAAGTCCGCTTGGTTATCAGTCCCCGAGGCAGCATTTCCAGCTCTTCCCTCAAATGCTTGGGATGACAAACCACAGGAGGCACACGGCGGGGAGCACGGAGGACAGTGTGGCGAGTCAGTGAAATCTCCAGGTACTGTGAGGTGGGCGGGGCGGGTTTGGGTCCACTCACTCCAAGCATCACTTATGAAGCCGAGACCAGCTGGAAACGGCAGGAAGGCCTTTGTCCCTCTCCCATGGGTCCTAGACTAAGACCCATGTTTGCCCCCGTGAAAAATCAGCTTCCTGCTCAAGACTCACTGGACCAGAGGCCTCCTACAACCTAATCTGGCTGCATGCGATCGAGGGAAGGCGAGGGAGCGGAGGCTTACGCACTGGTTAGCGCAGGGAGCTGCTGGCGGTGGGCTGGGCCTTGAGCTGCCCAGAGGAACTGGTGGGAGTGCCTGCTGGGATCAGAGCCTGGTGGGGAGGAGTGTGGGGAGGAGGGCGGAGTGGCGTTAGGTCAGCAGAGCTGCTGGACACCTGGAGCGTGGGCCTTGTCCTGCCCTCCAGCCTGGGCTTGAGAAAGGGGGCCTGGCCGTCACCGACTGGGAACAGAGCAGGACCAGGGCCAAGGCACACACCTGTCTGCTGGCAGAGATAGGGCCTGGATGTGTATTTGCAACGAGTGTCATAGAACCTAAGACAATGCAGCTTCGCCTATCGAGTTTCCAAGGGAGCGTTATAATCTACGTATTTAATTCTCAGTCAAGCTGTTATTAATGTGTGAAGGCAACAGAAAAGTAGTTTTTGGTTATAAAAAGGCTCTGGAAATGTACCACCAGCGAAGGAGTCATTTGGTGATGCGATGATGCTCTCTGTCTGAGAGTGTCCAATATTAGGAATTTCAGGATGAGAAGCATGGCATAGAGCAGTGGTTCTCAACCTTGGCTGCACATTAGAGTCACCTGGGAATCTTTTTAAAATCCTGATTTCTGGGCCTCATCCTCCGAAAATTCTCTTTCTTTGTTACTAACGTTGTGGTCTCACCCCCTAACAAAGAAACAGAATTTCCGGAGGATGAGGCCCAGAAATCAAGATTTTAAAAAAGATTCCCAGGTGATTCTAACGTGCAGCCAAGGTTGAGAACCACTGCCATAGAGGAGCTGGGACAAACACGTCCAGTAATTAAACTTCCAATACTGCGTCCAGATGATTTCTGTAGGTCTCCTTGGCGGAAGGTTCATCAGGTGCTACAGATGTGCCCTCTGGCAGGAGGCGTTGGGAATGAGGGAGCTGAGCATGTATGGGGACGGGGAGTACATGGGAAATCTCTGCACCTTTCCCTCAATTTTGCTGTGAACTTTAAACTGCTCTAAAAATAAAGTCTTGGCACCCCCCGGAGAGGCATGCCATGCCAGGGTAAAAATAAAGTCTTAATAATAAAGTAAAATAGATGGCAGATGTCAAAAATATTTGTGAATGAAAGGTAATATGGCATAAAAATAACTTTAATCTATTTGAGACTAAATTCCCAGCTTATGTTAATGAGACTTGAAAGTAGAGAGTAGGGGATTGAGGGTAAGGAAAATTTACTTAATTTATTGCCTTTTATGTGAAAGACTTAATTATAAAATGTCATCGACTTTTTCTTACTAAGAAGAAATAAAACTAGAAGTGAATAATAAAGGTTATGAACCTCAAGAACTTAAAATACTTTTCTTAATAAACCTGGGATGTATTCAACCTAGTGCTGGGTGTTCTAGCCAGTTCTAAGCACTGTAATAAGGCAAGAAAAGGAAATAAAAGGCATACAGATAAGAAAGGAAGAAATTAAACTGGCTTTATGTACAGATGGCATGATCATCTATACAGAAAATTCCAAGGACACTAAGCACACACACACACAACCTCTCCTAAAACGAATGAGTTAGGCAAGGTCGCAGGGGACAAGAATAAATTGTATTTCTATATACCAGCAATGAACATGGAAGACCCAACATACAAGAGATGTCAGTTCTCTCCGATTTGATATACAGGTTTGATGCAATTCCTATCAAAATCCCAACAAAAATACTTTGTAATTTACTTAAAAGGCTAGACTAGCTAAAACAGTTTTGAAAAAGACTAAAGTGGGAGAAGTAAGTCTTATCATATAGCTACAGTAATCAGGGCTGCGTGGTATTGGAGGTTCACAGAGATGAACGGAACAGAACAGAGAGATCCACGCGAGGGTGCCCAATGGATTTTGGACAAACGCACAAAAACAGTGCAATTGAGGAAATTATTTTGTCTCAAGTTCCCTTATTGCCCTTGTCAAGGACTCTCCCCCGCTCCTCACTGTCCTGCTCAGTGTGACCTGGGGATTGTGCGCTTCGGATTTATCCCCCAGAAATGAAAACTAAGGCTAACACAGAGGTCCCTCTGCAAAGGCTCACAGCAGCTTTATTCATAACAGCCAAAAGCTGGGACAGCCCCACGTCCTTCAGTGGGTAAGTGGCTAAACAAATCGTATTATGGCCACACCACCGAATACTAGACAATAATAAAAAGGAATGGACTGTCGATGCGTGCTACAACCTGGCTGAATCCCCAGAGAATTATGCCAAGTGAAAAAAGCCATTGCCAAAGGTTATGTACTGTATGGCTGTGATGACAATTATATAACATTTGTGAAATGTCAGAATTATGGAACTGGAGAACAGATGAGTGATTGCCGGGAGGCAGAGGGGGTGGGGCGGAGAGCAGTGGGTGTGGCTAACAGGGCAACTGGAAGGAGCCTTGGGAGTTGTCGCTCTCTCCCCTGTGTCCAAGCCAATATCCTGGCTGTGATGTCGTGCTACAGGTTTTTATTTTTTATTTTTGTTCATCCTCCCCCGAGGATATTTTTCCATTGGATTTTAGAGGGAGTGGAAGGAAGGGGGAGAGACACAGAGAGAGAAGCATCGATATGAGAGAGACACATCAATTGGTTGCCTCCTGCAAGCTCCCTGACCAGGGCTGGGGATCCAACCTGCAACAGAGTTATGTGCCCTTGACCGGAATAGAACCGCAACCTTTCAGTCCCCAGGTCGACGCTCCACCCACTGAGCCAAAAAGGCTTGGACTGGGCTTCAGTTTTGCAAGCTGTTACCTTTGGGAGAAACTGGGTAAAGGACACATGGGATTTCTCTCTTGTTTTTTGTAACTGCATGGAAATCTATAATGGTCTCAAAATAAAAAGCTTAACAAAAAATATCTACTATAGTTGTTGATAAACTGTAGATCACAACTTATGAGATGGCATCTAATCAATACCCCAATTCATAGTCTTTAATACTTTTAAAAATATTAACCAACCAAGAAAGACTATCAATTAGATAAGCATTCCACTCAGGAGGTCAGGGCAACAAACTCTTCTAGAGAAGCCTGAGGAAAGTGGGTGAATGAAAACATGGCACCAGAATGGGTGATATTTTGCAGTCTGATGCAGGAGAGCACCAGACTGTGAAAAGCGTTGTGCTGCTAATTCTAAGAAGGAGTCCTAGAAAACAGGGCGGAGCAAAACAAACAAAAAGCCAATACAAGAGACCCACTTTTGACTAATCACATATAAAAATGAATCTGTATTAAATGTTGGTAAAAATGAACATATAATACATTTATGAAATAAATATATACTGCAGCTTATAACGTTTATAAAACGAGTAAGTAATGCAAACTAGGAGCGAGAAAGGACATGCATGCTGAGGTGGACAGAGCAGACCAGGACGAGACGCCGCAGCGGTGCCCAGCGCAGGCGGCGCTCCCGCTGCCCCGTGACCGTGGCGGGTCACCCCACCTCCCGCGGCTTCGTCTCTTCCTCTGAAATGGGAATCACAGCGCAGTGACGGTGGCTTCAGCACAACGACACTCGCACCTGCCCGGCCCATCGCCGGGCGCTCTGTGCAACTCAGATCGCAGCTACCGTTAATTTTTGGTATAAAATTGGAAAGTGTTAGGAAACAAATGCCCAAACTGTCAACCGTAAAAGGGCAGGGGTCGGGAAAGGTTCTTTTCTAAGGGCCAGAAAGCCTCTCGGGTTTGTGGGGCACTCATGGCAGCGAGTCAGTGCAGCCGCTCATCCAGTGCGTGCGGCCTGCAGGCTGCGGCTCCCTGGGCCCTGGCCTGACCAGGAGCAAAGAAGGAAATGACCACAGTCCTCAAACCCATAGGCAGAACCTTCAGGATAAGTGATCCTTTTGAATATTCTTTCAAAATATATTTTATTGATTTTTTGCAGAGAGGAAGGGAGAGGGATAGAGAGTTAGAAACATTGAAGAGAGAGACACATCCACCAGCTGCCTCCTGTACGCCCCCTACTGGTGATGTGCCCGCAACCAAGGTACATGCCCTTGACCGGAATCGAACCTGGGACCTTTCAGTCCGCAGGCCGATGCTCTATCCACTGAGCCAAACCGGCTAGGGCTGAATATTTTTTAATTATTATTTTTTAGTATATATATTTTATTTTTTCCATCACTCATTACCCCCCTCTACTATCCTCCACCTTCACCCACACCCCTTCCCTGTGCCCACAATCACCACACTGCCATCCAGATCCATGAGTTCTTTCTCTTTCTTTATCTTTTCTGCTCAATCCCCACCTCCATGCAACCCCTAATCCCCACACCTCTTCCCCAGCTATCAGCCTGTTCCCTGTCTATGAGGCTGCCTCTATTTTGCTTGATATTTCAGTTTGTTCATTAAATTCTACATATGAGTGAAACCATATGGTACTTGCCTTTCTCTGTCTGGCTAATTTCACTGAGCATCACCCTCTCCAGGTCCCTCCATGCTGTCGCGAAGGGGAACAGTTTCTTTTTCATGGCTGAGTAGTGTTCCATTGTGTACAGGTACCACAGCTGTTCTATCCAGTCATCTATTGATGGGCACTTGGGCTGCTTCCAAATTCAGATCCTTTTGATTTTTAAAAAACTTCTCTAAACGCTTGAAAAAGAAGAAAACTATCTCAGGTCTTTCCTCTGACCTAGCATCACACACACACACAAATATCCGACACACGTGACACCCAAACATGAGTGAGTGGTGGTCTCATCTCACTCACAGACACAGAGGAAGGAGCTCCAGGTAAAACCTGGGCAAACGGCCGCTGTTGGATGTTGGCAGAATAATGCATCTCCATCAAGGAAGGTTCATTCTAGAAAGACAGTGTGGCCTATTATTAGGAAGTCTATTAATAAATCCCATCAATATGTTCAAGGGAAAATATGATTGTCTTCACAGATGCCAAAAAAGCTTGTTAAAATTTTAATATTCATTTGCAGTGGAAACTCTCAGAGAAAGAACTAAGAATAAAAATATACTTTCTCAGCATAATAAATACTGTCTGTGGCCAACCAGTAGCCAAAAATATGCTGAATTTTGTGATGATCGAGGCATTAAAACCAAGAATAAATGAAGGCCAGCTGCTGGTAACACTGTTATTTGTTATTGTTTTGGATGTTCTAGTCAATGAAACAAGAAAAGAAACAGATATAAGTAGTAATTCATATTGGGAAAAAGAACGCCAAACCAATATTGGGCACAGGTGACATTATTATTTATTTTAGAAATGAAGGGAATCAGTTGAAAAACTGTTAGTACCTGTACTGATAAGAGAGTTGGGTAAGGGGAATGTTTACAAAACATAGTGACCACAATCAATAACTTCTTAGAGATCTGCAGCCCTAACTAGATGGGTGACATCATGGAAAAGCTATTCCTCTGGTCTCCAGCTGCCACCTCCCTGCCCTGGCAGCTTCTCCTCCTCTGTGCACGTGGCAGAGAGGCCGCGAGCTGTGGCCCTCTCGCAGGAGGAAATGGGCAACGTGAGTATTAACCACAGACGGGCAAAGCCGCCCTGCCCTGTCTGCAGGAAAGTGGTTGTTAAAGAGTCACACTCAGCACGCCAGGTCTCAGGTGCCATCAGAGCGAAGTTGGCATCCGTGGAGGTGCTCACCCACGGGCCTGTTGTTCCACAGACGTGTGGCCCCGGAGTGTGGACCGTCGGAGTCGGAGAGGAATGTGGGCAGCAACTGCATTCCTACGCCATTTAATCTTCTTTCCTGATTCTGTATCTTCAGCCAGTTACTCGCCTTCTCTGAGCCGCCGTAGCCTGGCCCACTTACTGAGGAAAGCAAGCCTCGCACCCAGGGTGTTGTAGCGTTAACTGCCTTTTGGGGGAGAAAGCATCTCCCCAACTGCTCACTAAAAGTTAAGTCCCTTTCTGCAGCCTTCCTGGGACTGGCTAATTCCCTCGTCCCTTTAAAATACCACGAAGGCCCTAGCCGGTTTGGTTCAGTGGATAGAGCGTCGGCCTGCGGACTGAAGGGTCCTGGGTTCGATTCCCGTCAGGGCACATGCCCGGGTTGTGGGCTCGACCCCCAGTAGGGGGTGTGCAGGAGGCAGCCCATCAATGATTCTCTCTCATCATTGATGTTTCTATCTCTCTCTCCCTCTCCCTTCCTCTCTGAAATTAATAAAAGAAACAAACACCAGGAAGCCAAGCGTAGATCCTGGGGTTTGCGGAATCCTACGGCTGCCGCCCTCTGGCTCGGCCGCGGCCTGCGTCTGAGCTTTGCTCTCGCCTCAGGAAAGGAGAGCATCAGTCACAGATCATTTCTTGGGGGCAGCGCTGTGCCTTCCACCTTCCTGTTTCCTCTGGAGCAGCCAGGGCGGCGCTGGGAGTAGGATGCAGAGCAGAGGGGCAGAGACCAGGCTGTGGGGGAGGAGGAAAGATGGGCCGGATGCTGTGGGGGTGCCTTTCAAGGCCGCGCCGCCCGCACGAGCTTTGCTGCGGGGAAGCTAGTAACCAGCCTGAAGCTGAAAGTAAGAAAACGCTGCCTACCTTAGGGCATCGCTGCAAAGACCATCATGTATGAATGTGTTTTACTTTAATCTGTTACGGACACATAACTCCATAGCATATATAATATACAGACTTTGTCTTCAAAAATGTAAACCTTTCTGAGATGCATCAGCCATCTCAGAAATGGGGAATGTATTTTTATAGGAGCAGTGATTGAATGGAGTGATTTAAACTTTTCCACCCAGCCACACAGACACAGCACTCGCATGAGACAGCGAGGGGAACGCCAGGCGGCCGAAGGCAGCTCCCCCACCCGCTGGGTCTCACGGCTGCTACATCTTCCTCAGGAATGTCTGCAAACCCAACCTTGGTTGTGGGTTCCTGGACGCCAGGCGCTGTGCTAGGACCTTTGAGGGAATTCACGTGTTCTTCCCAGCATGGGAGGAAGGAGGTCACCGGGGGAGCGGGCGGCTCTGAGGTCCAGCTTGGTTTCATATGAATCTATAGACTCATGATGCGTTTGGTCTGGTCTCCACGCGCACCTTCGCATACTCTCTTAGAAAGACTCTTACCCTGGGGGAGAGATTTGGAGTGGACGCTGACGCCCAAGGGCTCTAATCTTGCCTGAGGTCTCCGCTTACTTTCACTTTCCCACATCATCTCCGAGGGACTGTTAGGATATGCAGAAGGTGGGATGCCATCATAGTAGCAACATCCTGTGAACATTTCAGTGTGCCCAAAAGGTTGCCTGCAACCTCTATCGCCTCAAAGCCTCTATACTTAGAACTCCATGATGTCATCTTTGAGCTTTGATACAGCTTAAAATTATCCTTCTGTAGGTTGTTTCTTTCTGAAACATTTTAAATTTAGAAAATTAACTTGCTAAACTTTTTTTAAAGTTAAATCTTTAGATTTTTAAATTCGCTCTGCTGTGGGAGAGTTGGAATGACACATGCGTGAGTCATTGAAGTGAAATGCTAGGGCACACTGGGGAAGCCACGGACCCCATGGTCTCCAAAGGTTGTGTGTGCCACCCTTTCATCTTGGCAGGGCTGAGGGTGCAGGTGGGCTCTGCTGCAGGCCTTCCTCTGCCAGGCCCCTTCTTGCTGACACCTGTGTGGATGGCCGGTGGGAGGGACACCCAGTGTTCAGGGGTCAGGCAGGTCTTAATGCGCAAGACTCTGGAGGTTTCCTCCATCACCACTCATGCCCTCTCGTGGGTTCTACTTGATGCAGCTCTAGGTCAGTCTTGCAAAAGCCAATTCACTGAAATTAATGTGAATTGACTAGTTGCATGTCAGCATCTTAGGGAACATCTGATTTGTCTCTGTCCCTACTCCCTGTTGTAGACCGAGAAGCAACGAGAGGAGAGAATGAGGGGCTGAGAGAGAGGAGGAGACTGAGGGGTCAGTGAGAGGGTGCCGACAAGGGGGGTGAGGGGGTGAGGAAGACAAGGAGCATGGTGGGATTGCGGGGCCGAGAGTGGGGTTCTGGGGGGCTTGGGCAGCAGCTCCATCATGGCGTGACCAGATGGCAGAGGCCTTTGATGGTGCCAGCACCCAGGAGTCTCTGACATTTCTGGCTGTGAGAACACAAAAGCCTGGGTCTTTATTTCATGCGATTCCTGCTCAGTGTGGTGGGCGCGGGAGAGCCTGGGGGAAGGTTACCCTGCTGTCAGGAGGTGCTTTCACGGAGGGGGTGATGGGGAAGTGATGCATGTGATCCTTCCCCACCATCTTTGGAACTTACTCATTTTTTTCCCCCACCATCATAGTTGTGAAAACTGTTTTTCTGATATGACGGGTGACAGGTGCCAGCACCTGCACCCTCAGGGAGGGAGGCAGGATGAACATGCACATAGCAGGTGTCCGAGAGGCATCGGCTGAGCGAGTGAGGGCTCACTGTGGGCTTGCTTTGGGGGACGGTTGCAGAGTGAGCTCTCGGCTCTCTGGAAGTCACAGACGAGGAGCTGCAGAACCTGAGTGAGAGAGGTCCGACCACTCTGTGGATCAGGGAGGGATGGAAAAAGTGGCCTGCTGATAAATCCTCCTATATAATAAAGAGGCAATATGCAAATTGACCATCACACCCTCACACAAGATGGCTGCCCCCATGTGGTCAAAGATGGACACCTCCATGTGGTCACAAGATGGCCACCACAAGATGGCTGGCAGGGGAGGGCAGTTAGGGGCAATCAGGCTGGCAGGGGAGGGCAGTTGGGGGCGATCAGACTGGCAGGGGAGGGCAGTTAGGGGCAATTAGGCCTGCAGGGGAGAGCAGTTGGGGGCGATCAGACTGGCGGGGGGGGCAGTTGGGGGCGATCAGGCTGGCAGGGGAGGGCAGTTGAGGGTGACCGGGATGGCAGGGGAGTAGTTAGGCATCAATCAGGCTGGCAGGGGAGTGGTTAGGGGGTGATCAGGCTGGCAGGCAGAAGCTGTTAGGGGCAATCAGGCAGGCAGGCCAGCGAGCGGTTGGGAGCCAGTAATCCCGGATTGGAGAGGGTGCAGACTGGGCTGAGGACACCATCCCCCACACCCCCCCGCACAAATTTCATGCACCAGGCCTCTACTATTTAATAATTGGCTCTCTGCTCAACAGCAGAAACATAACCTGGTAGGAAGTGCTTGCTGATTGCTGATTTCCATGGTGTAAATTTCTCACCATGGTCAGTTTCATGTGACACCCTGAGCATGGGGCTGACAGGAGACACTGGCTCCTCTGGGTCCTGCTCACCACTGGAGGAGGAGTATGTCTGGGCAGGGCAACGGCGAATGCAAGAAGAAGTCACCCTGCTCTGTCCCCACACGATGTCATGTGTGTGACGTCCTCGTATGGAACCCAGAATTTACTTCCCCCTCTCACAGATGGGGAGACAGAGGCTCAGAGGGTTAACTGATGCATCTGTATCGTAAGCAGCAGCAGCATGGATTCAAAGGCTATGGCCTCTCTACTCACCTTACTGGGATGTCCACGGTCAAGGGGTGAGTTTCATAAGGCACCTTAGAATAACAGGGCTGGCTCATGCTGCCAGGAGAGTATGGGTGAGAGGCATTATCGGGGATAGCTTTGCTAATGAAGTTACCTAAGTGGCCATCCAGAGAATGAGTAGAGGTGTGTGGCCAGGTGGACCCAGTGTTGAAGGGTGAGTTACACCTCCTTTCTCATCCTTGTCTGTATAACGGGGCTCTTAAAGTTGACTTCAAGGGCCGGTTAAGAGGATTCAATGAGAGGATTCAATGCTCTAAGTGCGCATCTCATACATGGTGCACATCAGTGCTGACTCTCAGCAGCCTTTTCCTCTTGAGTTCGTTATGCTGGGACTGACTAGGGCTGCGTTTGTCAAATCAATGTGCACACGAACCACCTGGGGATCTGGGTAAGCGCAGAGTGTGACTGCAGCTGGGAGGGGCCTGCGGTGCTGCTGCTGCTGGTCTGGGGACCACGCTTTGAGTAGCAGGGGCTGGGACGCCCTGACCGCATTGCGTTCCTGCTGCTTCTCCCCACCACCTCTGAGGTCACGTTCACAGGGCAGTATCCCTTTGTTCCAGACGGGTTCCTGGGGAGGCGCCCCACTCAGCCCTGCTAAGGGCGCCTGGCTGCAGGCAGCACAACCCCTGTGGGAAAGTGGGACATGGGTTTCCTCTCCTTTTCATTTCCTTGATCGTAGTGTTGCTTCTGCCAGGGCTTAGCAGTGCGACCTTTGCCACACCCTTCCCCTCTTTTGGATCCAGTTTCTATGTTTGCAAAATAAGACGGCAGGACAGAGCGACCTTCCCTTAGGGGCGCTGGGAGGCTCCGTGAACCTGCGATTCCGGCTGGCTGGAGGAGCACTTGAGCCCATTGCCCGGGAGTCTCAGAAGGCACATGGAGGAATAGAGTTGGGACTCGGGAGGACGAAGGGGGAAGGACGAAGCGGAAGGTCACAGACGAGCGCAGAGTGGTGAAGAGGAATCTGTCGCACAGGAACCTCCTTGCTTTGGGAGCAGGAGCTACTTACTGAGCATGCGTGTGCCAGACGGTGTGCCGAGAACGAACGGGGGACAACTGTCACACTTTCTGGCCTCATCCTCTCGCATACCATTTTTATGTTTGGGAGTCTCCACCTTACCGACCCATGCCTCTGTAAAGCAGAATTCAGAGCCCTTTGGCCAGCCTCCCTGGCAGCGAGCACACACTGAGGCCTGGGGTCTGCCCATCGGATGCATCCCTGCCGGGTTTTGACGTGGCTGCTAGTGAGAGAAGGGGCGGACACTGTGTGACCCAACCCAGAGGGAGGCGACGGTCAGCTGTGGGAAGGCTGCTGGCGGCATTTGTCCCGGCGGAGTCTGTGGTGCAGGCTGCCCAGTCTGGACCCTGGAGTGGGGGCAGGGCTCCTTTCCTGGACGGCCCGGCGCTGTGGGTTCAATGTTGCTCCTGGCTGTGGCCTCCCTGCTTACAGTGGTTAGAGGGGGTTCTGTTGTTTCCCAGCCAGAATCCTGACTGTGTGCACCACTCTGTGTGCATTATCTCATTTACTTCTCACAGTAACCCAGTGAGGTGACAACTGGAGAAACTGAGTCATGAAGAGGTGGACTTACTTCCCCAAGGCTACATGGCTGGTAGTGGAGGAGCCAGGGGCTGAGTCCAGATCACTTGGCCTCAAAACACATATTTGAGGCACCACATGTCTTGTTGAGGGATTGTGGGCATGGAAAGGTGCTTTTCGGTTCCCGTCCTTGGTGCAGGCCCGTCCCCGGTGCAGGCGCCCACCCCTGGTGCATGCTTCGTTGGGTCCAGGCCCAACAACACATTCTCCCCAAGGAGTGGTAACAGAAGCAGCTGACAGGGATCAGGCAGACACTTGGCTTTGACCCAGAGGGGCACTGTGTGGAACAGGGACCACTTGTGTCTGCATGCTCTGGAGCAGGGGTCCTCAAACTACGGCCCGCGGGCCACATGCAAATACAAATATTGTATTTGTTCCCGTTTTGTTTTTTTTACTTCAAAATAAGATATGTGCAGTGTGCATAGAAATTTGTTCATAGTTTTTTTTAAACTATAGTCCGGCCCTCCATTGGTCTGAGGGACAGTGAACTGGCCCCTGTTTAAGAAGTTTGAGGACCCCTGCTCTGGAGTCTGCAGGTGGGGGCTGCAGGGAAAAGAATGAGGTTGGAACTCAGAGGAGAAAGAGACCTGTCCTCCAAGGCTTTCTCAGAGAAGAAAGTAAAAGAAGCTTCAGCTCAACCCAGGGACCCATCAGAGAGTGAGACGGCCACCATCCTCTGATCATAGCACTTGGTCCTGTTAACCAGGACAGGCAGTTGACATTCCTTTGGGCAAAGCTCCAAGGAGGCGCACTGGCTAACTGGTCAACCGCAGCTGCTTCTCATGGGCCGGGAACCTTCCTGGGGGTCCAGCTTCCTCCCTTCCTCTCTCGTTCTTTACCTTCTTTCATTTCTTCTGACCTCTCATATCTTTTTCTTCAACAAATATTTTTGAGCACCTGGGATTTAATGATTCAAGCAATATTTATTGAATGCATACCATGAACCACACATGGTGGTAAGTGCTGGAGATACGGCAGGGATGTAGGCAGGCACGCTCTCATACTTTCCAGTGTAGTGGCTGAGAGAGGTATGGTCCAGTGGGTGCCAGCTTGATTTAAGTGGTGGTATCTCCACTCTCACACACAGCCCTAACCCACTCCCTAGGAATACACCACTCTACCCTCATTTCACAGATGAGAAAACTGAGCCAGGGAGCTTGAGTCAACTGCCTGAGGGCTCACGGTTAGAGCCAGATCCCTGTGAGGGCTAGGAGTGTCCGAACCAAACAGCACCAGCTGAACCTGACTCTGCGCTGTGACTCAGCCTGGGACAGGACCCAGAGCTTGCCCTTCCTTCCTCACCTGGGCCCTGGGACCAGCCCCTAATGTGGCCACCACCCATGATGCCCCAGGAGCCGGGCTGCGGGCGGATGTGGCCTCCAGGTCTGCCCGCTTCCTCGCCGCTTCTGCCTACAGCAACGTCAGCTGTGGGATAAGTTCTTGTTGTTGTTGATGCCTCTAGGGGAAACCATGTGGTGGAGGGTGGTGGGCACATCCACACTCACTCAAGCTGGGATGTATCCCAGGTTCCAGAATCTCTGTGCCCAGGGTGGCAACAGTGAGTCCCTTCTGGGGCATCTGGCCCACTGAATCCCCCAGCGTGCTCCTGCTTTTTCTCGGGTGGGTAGATGCACCTCCAGTCCCCACCCACTGCTGGGCGGGACTTCCTCCTTGAGAGCTGACTTCCTGGTACTGGGCCAGCTCAAGCCAGGTGGTGTGGGGAAGAGCAGGGGACCCGAGTCAGACTGTCCTAGGTGGAATCCCAGCGCTGCCATCGATTGACTGCGCTGCTTAACCTCTCTGAGTTCCTTTGGAAAGCAGGCGCGAGGGTACCTGTGTCAGAGGCTGTAGAGATGAGGCGCCTGCAGGTCTCAGCTCAGCGCCTGGCACATGGAAACGTTGTGTGGCTACACCCGTTATGGACAGAGCAGAAAGGGCCTCCTGAGTCTGGCCCCTAGCCTGGTGCCCTTTTCCCTGCAGGTTCACTGGGCACAGTCACCTCCTGCTCTACACGGCACCTCGTCCCTTGGTCTGTTTCCTGCCTGTTCTCCAGCGACCACTCACATGCCTCTGATCCCCACTCTGCCTGCCAGGGGAGCCAGGGAGCTGGGGAGCTGAGTGTGTGCCCGGTTTGCCTTTGGTGAGGACCACAGTGGCCGTCATCAAAGCAGCTCTTTGGTTCCTGGTCGCCAGCTCTGTCCCAGTGCCTCTCCCACACCCTTTGCTACTTGCGCTCATCCCGGGCCCTGAACAACCACGGGAAGGGTGGGGAGTGAAGGCTGTGCAGCCGCCGGAGCTCGGTTCCCCGGGGGTTTCTGAGTGTGCCCTGCGCAGAGCACCCAGAGCAGGGAGGTGGGTGTCCCGGGAGGAGCTGAGGACCGCTCCCTCACTCAGGGGTGCTTCCCTACGGTTCCACTCATTCATTCCTCATTCACCCAACCCACATGTTTGCCAACACTGGCAATTATGACAGTCCCCCCCCCCCAATTTTTGACAATCTAAGGGTGAGAAAAACATCCCGTCTTAATTTGCTCTTCCCTCTGGCCATGAAGCTGGGGTGTCTTCATCTGCCTGTTGCCCATTTCTTACTTCCTTCTCTGGGAATCCCTTCTTCCTATTCTTGGTCCATTTTCCTTGTGGGCTATCTCTTACTGATGGATAGTCACTGTCTTCATATATGGTGAGCACTTAGTCCCTTACCTGGGACATATGTTGACAATCCCCCCTGGACTGTCTTGTGTCTTTCCTTTTCTTTGAATTCCTTTCTCACGCAGACACCACGCATTTACAGTCAAGTGTTCAGCTTCTGAATGTCGTCCCCTCTGGCAGCACCCCTCACACCTGTCTGTCTGTCTGTCTGTCTGGCGGAGACACCTGGGGCCAACACTGCATTTTACCGTGTCCGGCTCCTCTGGGGCCAGTGCAAGGCTGGGCACAGTTTTGTGCCTGAATGAGTTTGGTTTTTTTTTTCCTTTTCTGAGAACAGGTTTTGTGCCTGAATGAGGGAGTGAATGGAAAGCTGTGCGCAGCCCTCCCTGTAGAGATGGCAGTGATCAGGGCGTGAGTCACGAGTCACGAGCTCTTCCCAGCTCAGCTGACATTTCCGAAGCTCCCGCGAGTGAGCAGAGAAGCCCCTCCTTGCGGGACGCCCTCCTGAGCAGGCACAGGAGGCTGTGCTGTCACACACATGTGAGGGGATTAGCTCTCAAGACTCTGAGGGGCAGCGTGCTCTGCGTATGTGTGAACGAGGCGTAGGACATCTCGGAGGACCTGTGTGTGTGTGTGTGTGTGTGTGTGTGTGTGTGTATGCTGCGGCTGAGTGGAGAGGGGAGAGGGGTGAAGGTGCTAAGAACCTGCAATGTGTTGCATTTGCTCTGGGGAGGACGGGGTGGCTGGAGCGGTTGAGCATGGGGGGCGGGCATCCTTGTGAGTGGAGCCTCCATAGGTCCCATCACCTGTGGCCGCATGATGCTCCGTGTCCCCTGTTGCTGAGGGCACCCCTGCTCAGTCCCCACAGGCTTGGTTTCCACTGTCATTTTCTAAAGCAGCTGACAGTGCCGGTTAGATTTTATACCCAAATAACCTGACACGTGTGAGAAATAGTAAATATTGACCGGCCCTTTTGTGGAGCAGTTTATTGCCATGGAAATGCTGTGTACACGAATCTGCGTGATGGAGGGACGTGGCTCAGGAGCTGTGAGGGCAGGGCCCGGCGCTGCCGGAATGGGCAGGTTAGGAGGACCGTGGTTTAAGTCGCAGTGCAGTCGGGCGAGCCGTAACCCTGGTCCCGTCAGCCCGCACCGAGAGCATTTAGCTGTTGCTTCCCGCATGCGCCATCCTGGGCTGAGTGTCTGTGCGATCCTGCATGTGCCATCGCGCCAAGCTGGGAGGTGCCGCTACCCCTGGGGGCCTGGGAGGCACAGTTTGAACATCTCGCTGGGAGGGCCTCAGCGGTGAGTGCCAGCGCCCGGGCGGTTCTCAGAGCCGGTCTCCGCCACTCAGCCTCCAGGAACGTTCACCAGTCGGATTTGTGGCTGATGTTTGGAAACCATAGGCAGTGCCCAGCTTTGGAAGATGCCGATGGTCTGGCGAATGACTGGGTGGCACTGCCCTTTCCTGGTGGTTGCTCCCAGCCACTGCCCAGGTTAGCGGGATGGCAGCCCTCCAGGCGGCCCTGGGCAGCCCCCTGTTGCAGTTCCACAAGCTCTGGGCCTCACACGCAGGGCCTGTGGGAGTTCATTGAGGATTGTCTGCTGGGAGGTCCTTGTCCTGTTAGTAATTACATTAATTTTAGCTGCTGTCTCCACTTGCTGATGATTGCTTTTGAGGTTACTTGGTTTTCATCCTGTGGCCTCAAGACTTTGGGGGTGCTGAGTGAAGACCTTCAGGGCAGGCAGGGAGGTGCCAGCAGGAGAGGCTTGTGCTGTGCGTCCGCTCTCTCACTCCTCTGCTCATTTGCTCAACATATTCATTGAACATTAGGTGCTAGAGTCACAACAGTGAGTGCTGGTTAGTTTTTCCTTCAAGGAGCTCGTGACCTCACTAGTAGGACAGAGGTGAACAAAAGGGTGGAGATGCCACCATCGGGGCCCGCCAGGCGATTCTGAGAGTGTATAAGAAGACATTTGTTCACATCTTGGGGATAGGTCAGGGAGGGCTTCCAGGAAGAGGTGGTATCTGTTGAGACTCAAGGACAAGTGGACACAGTTAGCAAGGCAAACAGTAATTGGGGGAAGATTGCTTCAGGCCGAGGAATCCCATGTGCAAAGGCCGGGAGTGGGGAGCGGGATGCATGCGGGCAGTGCCTGGAGTTCAGTATGGCTGTAGCCGTGTGTGTGTGTGTGTGTGTGTGTGTGTGTGTGTGTCTGGAGGTACTCCAAGACTTGGGGCTGGAGAGGTTAGTTACTGCGAGCTGAGTCAATCTACAAGCGGAGCCAGACAGTTTCCAATGTGCTCTGAACCCAGCCCTGCAGGGCGCGGGGCTGCGGGGTGTTGGGGTGTTGGGGAAACAGCACCATGGGGTGCGGTAGAGCGGCCTCTGGGGCAGCCGTGAGGGCTGCGGAGGCCGCCTTACAGCTAAGGCCGCTGCTCTCTGTCTGGCTGATGGTTCCCCGATAGTTCCCGTCGCTCCTGCTGGGGTCTGAGGACGTTAGCAAGCCTCTTGCCTTGGCTCCCCTTTGCCTGGAATTCTGCGTCTTAGAGCGATTCCTTTGGCCCTCAGCTTGGTCTGACACGGGAATGTGGTGAGATGTCACTGGGTGCCAGCTGGACTCTTCAGGTCGCAGAGGAAAGCTGGTTGGGATACCTTAGATCAGCGGTTCTCAACCTTCCTAATGCCGCGGCCCTTTAATACAGCTCCTCATGTTGTGGTGACCCCCCATTTCATTGTTACAAATTGAACATAATTAAAGCATAGTGATTCATCACAAAAACAAGATGTAATTATGTATGTGTTTTCCGATGGTCTTAGGCGACCCCTGTGAAAGGGTCATTCGACCCCCAAAGGGGTCGCGACCCACAGGTTGAGAACCACTGCCTTAGATGGAGCAGGGTTTACCTGAAGGTGTGTGTGGGAAGTGGGCGGAGCCTTCACTGCAGGCGTGTGGGGGAAGTGGGCGGAGCCTTCACTGCAGGCATGTGTGGGAAGTGGGCGGAGCCTTCACTGCAGGCGTGTGTGGGAAAGGGGTGGAGCTTAACTGCAGGAGTGTGTGGGAAGTGGGTGGAGCCTTCTACAGGCGTGTGTGGGGGAAGTGGGCGGAGCCTTCACTGCAGGCGTGTGTGGGGAGTGGGCGGAGCCTTCACTACAGGCGTGTGTGGGGAAGTGGGCGGAGCCTTCACTACAGGCGTGTGGGGGGAAGTGGGCGGAGCCTTCACTGCAGGCGTGTGTGGGAAGTGGGCGGAGCCTTCACTGCAGGCATGTGTGGGAAGTGGGCGGAGCCTTCACTGCAGGCGTGTGTGGGGAGTGTGTGGGAAGTGGGCGGAGCCTTCACTGCGGGCGTGTGTGGGAAGTGGGCGGAGCCTTCACTGCAGGCGTGTGTGGGAAGTGGGCGGAGCCTTCACTGCAGGCGTGTGTGGGAAGGGGGGTGGAGGGAAATGGTCTCATCAGCCACATGGTTCCTCAGGACAGGAATGGGGCTGTGGACGTCTCCCCATGTAGATTCCAGCTCACCTGCACTATCTGCTCGTATTTCTTGTCTCTCCACCTGAGAGAGGCCCTCGGTGGGATTTTACGCTATTCAGTATGGGAAATTTATCCACATTATCCATTCAACCATTCATCCATCTGTTTACATTACAGCTGTTAATTGAGCACCTACTTATATGTGAAAGTCTACACTGAATTCTGGGATTTCAGCAACGGAGAAGACAGACATAGTCACTGCTCTCAGGGAGTTTTTAGTCAGAGGCCAGTCGGACATGAAAGGAGATGAGTGCTAAGAAGGAGCAAGGGAACACATGTCGGCGATTCACTGAGTGGGAGATGTGTGCTCAGCAGAAGGAGGCGGCGGGGGCCCTCCCTGCGTAGTCTCTGTGACCATGAGTGCTGTTGGTTTTATGTGTCTGGAGCCTCGGGGACGCGCAGCAGTTTCCTGAGGGGGCAGTGGGCCTGCAGCTGCTGTGCACCTCCTGGCCTTGCAGTACCCAGTGGGGGTGCTTCCCGCAGGACCCACGGCTAGACGTCTCCGATGGGGGTGACTCACTAGCTCCGTTCATGAGAGTCAGGGGAGATGAGGGAGTGAGAGGGAGGACGAGGGAACTTGGAGAGTTGTCAGTGATGAGCACACCCATGTGGCACAGGGTCAACTTAGCTGCACTGCCTACTGTGTGATATTGGGCTGGTTTCACACCTCCGTTTCCTTATCTGTAAATTGGGAAGAAAATACCCATAACATAGTGTTATTTTGAAGATTCCACGGTTGATGGAAGGCACTTAGAGCAATGGCAGGCCCAGGATAAGGTGCACTTAATCAACGCTAGCCACTCGCGTGGTTATTGTAAGGAATCAGTCTTGCTTGAGACTCAGTTTCTGGACAGCTCTTTCTTTGATGGACGGTGCCCTTCACACACACTTATGGTACCCAGCCTTCCCTATTTGACTACTTCAATTGTTTGCTGCCCCCAGGCAGGGCACATGGCCCATTCCTGTCCCCATCTCCACCAGAGAGCAGTGTCTTAGCCTGGCCCACTGTTCTGTGTCTGGGGATCTGTATTCATGGGCGGGTGGAGATGTTTTCTGTGGTATCACAGCCCTAATGGTCAAAGTTGCCTGGACATCACGTAAGCAAACAGAGAGGTAAGGTGCTGGGCCCAGTCTCTCGGGCTGGGGGAGAAGTGAGGGCCAGCCTGTGTGCTTGCTGGTGCTGCATGCTGCTGAGACTCTCAGGAGCCCGCGAGCCATTCACCCTCCACCAGGGCCAGCCTTGCAGGTGTCATCTGACCTCTCTCTGTCACCTTTGCCCTGCCCATGAGAGAAGGAACATGGTAGATGTGGGATGACCAGGACCAAGCAACTAGGGTCAGTTTGAGGTGGGTTTGATCCCCGCCCCAGAGGGGGCCGAGCTGGCCTCTGCACCCCAAGGCAGAAAAGCATCTTCCTGCACAGCTGGAATGACTCAGTGGTTGAGCATCAATCTATGAACCAACCAGGAACTCACGGTTTGATTCCCAGTCAGGGTACATGGCCAGGTTGCGGGCTTGATACCAGGAGTGGGGTGTGCAGGAGGCAGCGGATCAATGATTCTCTGACATTGTTGATGTTTCTAACTCTCCCTCTACCTTCCTTTCTGAAAGGGATATATATATATATATATATATATATATATATATATATATATATATATATTAGAGGCCCGGTGCACAAAAATTTGTGCACTGGGGCGGGGGGGGGTGTCCCTCAGCCCAGCCTGTGCCCTCTCGCAGTCTGGGACCCCTCGGGAGATGACCACCTGCTGGCTTAGGCCTGCTCCCTGGGGGTTTGGGCCTAAGCTGGCAATCAGACATCCCTCTGGCAGCCTGGCAGCCCTAGGGGAATGTCCACTTGCCATCAGGGAGCAGACTTAAGCTGCAGTAGGACATCCTTAGTGCTGCTGAGGAGGCAGGAGAGGCTCCCACCACCACCACTGTACTGGCAGCCATCAGCCTTGCTTGTGGCTGAGCAGAGCTCCCCCATGTGGGAGCGCACTGACCACCAGAGGTCAGCTCCTGCATTGAGCATCTGCCCCCTGGTGGTCAATGTGTGTCATAGTGACCAGTCATTCCCAGTGGTTCTGCTGTTAGGGTCAGTTTGCATATTACCCTTTTACTATATAGGATAGAGGCCTGGTGCATGGGTGGGAGCCGGCTGGTTTGCCCTGAAGGGTGTCCCGGATCAGGGTGGGGGTCCCACTTGACCTGGCCAGCCTGGGTGAGGGGCTGATGGCTGTTTGCTGCTGGTCACACCCTCTTTAGGGTGGGGGCCCCCACTGGGGTGCCTGGCCAGTCTGGGTGAAGGGCTGAGGGCCATTTTCAGGCTGGCCAGCAACTGAAGCTCCCAGCTTATCCTTTTTTTCTTTTTTCTTTTTTAATTCTGGAATTTATTTACCCTCTATAATTGAAACTTTGTTGCCGTCACTGGAGCTGAGAGCCGGCTCCTACTCGATCCCAGCTCTGAGGCCACAGTCTGCTGAAAGCAGGTATCTGGGGTTTGTTTAGCTTCTATAATTGAAACTTTGTTGCTTACGGAGCTCAGAGCTGGGCTGCGGCAGGCAGGGAACCTTGGCTTCCTCCATCACTGGAGCAAGCAAGCCTCCTGCTCACTTCAGCTGCATGGCTGCTGGCTGCCATCTTAGTTGGCAGTTAATTTGCATATCGCCCTGATCAGCCAATGGGAAGCGTAACGAAGGTACGGTCAATTACCCTTTTTGTCTTTTATTATATATATATATATATATATATATATATATATATATATATATATGAAAAGCATCTTCCTTGCAATGTGACCTTTGCTCCTACGTTGACTTCTTGTGCATGAGTTTCAGATAGGAGGACCTCACTTTGATTCAGAGGCTGTTTTCTGCTTTCCTGTTTTTGTATTTTTTAATCACCAAATATATTTGTGTTTTTGTCACCCAAAAGCACGAGAATATAACTGTATAACTGTGTAATGTAGGTAGAAAGTCTGCACCTTACAGAGGCTGCAGATTTAACATTGGCCTGTAATTTTTTATTTGGAAATTTTTTATTTGGACATATAAGCATGTAACCAGTTAACAAAAAATGAAACAGATCCTACATACACTTTTTGTAACCTATTTTTTTAACCTGTTAATTCTTGGACTTTATTCTATATCAATACCTTATTTAGACCAACTTATCTTTTAAATGTATTTCATAACATGGTGGCCACCATATTATTTATTTCGGTTTTATTTATACTTATTGTTTGACTGATAGTCTATTGATGGTCTTTGGATTGTTTGCATTTTTAAAAAAATTATGAGCAACGCAGCAGTGAACATTCTTGGGTACTTCAGTGAGGATTTCTGTGAATAATTCTTAGAAGTGGGGTTTTTAGGGCCAAGGAAGTGAACATGTTCAGGTGCAGTGGGTACTGCTAAATTACTCTCCAATTTATGCACCCACCAGCAATGCACGAAAGTGCCTCTCAGAAAGCCTTTTAAAAGATAAAATACCTATTGTTAAGCTATGAAACACATTTCAAATAATTGCAGAAATTTTTCCAGCTGTGGCATGAAGGGACTGAATGGGTCTTGGGGAATGTGGGAACGTAACGTATTAAAAGGTGATAGATATTTTGGGCTAGTGGGGAGGAGCGGTTTGTTAAATAAAAGGTGCTGACATAATTGGGGGGCCTTGTGGATGGATGCCAAGTTCGATTCCTAACTCACATCTTAGCAAAAACAAATGATAGATGGGGTGAATCACAGAGTAAAGACACTAAAGTGAAGATAAGAAGGAATGTTCGAGGAAACGTTAGGAACATAGCCCTCCATGCCTTGAGTGAGGAAAACCCAGAAGCGATAAAGGGGCAGATGAGACATTTTTGGTTCTATAAAAACATCTTCACCTTTTAAAGGATAATGTAACCTGGCTTGCTTATTTAATTAAGAAGTACTAGTAAAATAGAGCCAGCAGAAAATGTACCGTGGTTTCCAATGTGAGTAAGATGGAAGTTAACGAGGAAAACATATACAAGTACACAATCGGGAGACTGTGGCTGGGGATGGAGACTCCGCACCTTTTATTCCAAGTAGAGTTGACTGATGAACCAGTAAATGCGCGGCCCCCAAACCTAGCAAGCTCTGGACGAGTCGAGAAAAGGGAAGGAAATGTTTTCTGTGTCTTTATTTTTTATCATTTTCAGAAAGTTGAGTGCCCGCCCAAAGCCTCAGGTGTCCCAGGAGAGAGAAGGCAAAAACACCATCAAAACAAAATCTCCGGCCACAAGTTCTAGCCCTGGGCGCGCCGCTCACTGCCTCCACGCCTCCTTCCGCCGAGGCGCCCCTCCCTGTCCCTCTGGAAAGTCCCAGTCTCCAGGCTGTTCCGGGGTTTCAGCAAAGCCCCTCTCCCCACCCGTCACTGCAGTGTTTGTACCACCCTCTGCATTAGCCCCAAGACACCCCTTTCCTTTTCCCTTCCTCTGGCTCACCAGGGCCTGCAGGCGATGAACCGAGCGCATGGCCCTCTCTCCCGGAGCTCGAAGCTCCCTCATTCTCACCTGCAGGTCACTGCACGGAATTTTAGTAGGAAAGGCCTTGGAGTCAGGCGGCCCCGGGTTCAAATACCAGCTCTCCCACCCTCCCACTGAGCTGAACAGCCTCACCCAGATCCCAGGCCTCAGTTTCTTCATCTGTGAAATGGTGCTGCCTCCTAGCATTGATCCCATTGTTGTTGTAACTGTTACTATTACTTAGCACAAACCTGGCATTTAGGAAGTGCTCAGTAAGTGTTAGCTATTACTGGCTACTGGTATGTCTCTTCCTCCTCCTTCACTTCCTCCTTCCTCCCTGCTCCCCCCTCCTCTCCCTCCTCCTCCTCCTCTACTATTTTAAGTGCTGCCTTACCAATGCCCGAGGAACAGACCGATCTACCGTCAGGGCCTAGGAGTGCCGAAGCTCACTCACGGCCTTAGAGGCAGCAGAGCGGTGATTCAGAGCCAGACGCCGGACTCCATCTGCCTCTGTTCAAACCCTGGCTTTGCCCCTTACTGCCGTGTGCACCTTGCCAAGTTACTGAACATCCTGCCGTATTTTCTTCATTTGCAAGATGAGGCTATCAATGGAACCTACCTTACATGGTTGTTACAAGGATTAAAGAAGTTAATGGGCATGAAACACATGAGTGTCTGCCTCATTCTATGTAAATGTTAAAATAGTCACACGATAAAGTCTCAGACACTTCACGTACTCCCTGTGGATCGTGGCAGAGATGAGGGAAGCCTTCTGAACGTGCAGGGCGTACTGTGGTGATGTCACTGTTTGCCTGGCCAAGGCCCATTCTCCCGTTTGAACCCACCCCGCCATCTCTAAGGCGGAGCTCTGAGACTCGAGACACTGACACTGTGGGGCAGTTTCTGAGTCTCTCTGCCTCTCTGTCTGGTGTGCCTAACATTGGCACTGACGCAGCTTCGGGGCAGGACCAAAGCAATGGAGCGAGCGCACTGCTGCTCTGCTTCCGGCAGTGGGAGGGACTGATGTTGTCACAAAGGGTGGGTGGGAAGGCACCGCCTGGCACCAAGCCCTCTCGCTAAATCGAGGACTTTCGCACACAAATAGATACAAGTTTGCTTGCTGTTTAAATAGGGCATTAGCGATGATCACTTATCCAACCCACGTCTCCTGGCCTTGGTGCTACCTCAGATTAATGGTCTGCATTCTCCACGGCCACTAGCTCACTAGTCCTGCTTTCCATAACCCTGTGTAGACACCGCTCCCCCAAAGGTCACCAAAAGTAGACATGGTAGCGTGTGTTGATGAGCGCTGTCTGCAGGCGTGGGGCCGAGGACTGACAGGGATTTATCGTCACTTAATCCTCACAGCAGTTCTGGGTGATCCCCCCACTTCACAGATGAGGACACTGAGGCGCAGTGGCGTGAAGCACCTCCTGCAGCTGATGCTACGGGTGGTCCGCTCCCTGTCCGACTCCCACCTGGCAGCACCTGCGCCTGCTCGCCTGTGGCTTGCTCTGGCCATTGGCTTCCTCTGTCCATGTGTATGTTGGGCTGGGAATGTGGGAGTCGGGGATTCAATGCCCCCTGCCCCAGGGGCGGCCCTCAAGCAGTATCTGACGGGAGCTGGAGGGTAACTATCTCTGCGGCTTGTGTTTCTTAGTGTTCCCCATCCAGTTGCCAAGTGGTTTCATGCTTGAAACACATCCTTCCCAGGCTTCCTCCCCTCCCCTGTCTTACCTTCCCACCGGTGCGCCCCGGAACCCCCTCATTCTTCAGTCATCTCTTGGGATCTGCTTCTGGGGCTCCCCAAACAGGGCCGTTGCTCAAGGCCTACCTAAATCCAATAGCCTTTCACGCCTTCATCCTCCTGGTGCACTTGACACTATTGATGGCTTTCTAGTCTTAGAACTCTTTCTCTTGTGGGTTCTGTGACACCTGGTGTGATTCTCTCTCTACTGCCCATGGCTCCTCTTCTTCCTTGTTCACCGGCCCTCCTCCTTTCTTTGGTCACCCCATTTCAGGCATTCCTAGCATCTCAGTATTTCAGTTGTAAATGACAGAAAACCCAACCCAAACTAGTTTCAATAAATTATTGGATCATGTAATTGGAAGCCTTGGGTTGCATGGGCTTCAGGTAAGGTGTGATCCAGGTGTTAGGGGGATGATCAGCCCTCTGACTCTGTCCACATCATAACTCTGCTTTTCTCTGCATTGTTTCATTCTCACAGTTTCTTCTCTGATGAGACCATGGCAACCGGTAGGTCCAAATCTATCCTCCATAGTTGAGTTCCATGAGCGGAGCGGGAGTGCCTCTTTCCCGAGGATCACAGGAAAAGTATTAGTATCGCTCTCATTGGCCCGTCTTGGGACATGTGTACATCCCTACACCAATCCCAGAGGCCAGGAGATGTAGTATTCCCATTGGCCAGGCTGGGCCATCTCATCAACCTTAGAGCCAAATTTGGGCTAAGAGTCGGTAGAAATGGTTTTGTAAAGAAAAACCAAAGGGCTGTTACCTGTAGGAATGGATGCTGGATGGTCAGAAACAGCAGATGTCCACACACCAAGTCTCTGGGCTCTTCTCTGCCTCTTTCTCCTTATCTCTGCCCTTGCCTGCCTAGTTATAACCTCAGTTTCCCCACCCCCAGAGTTAGGCATTTCATTCGGTTGCGCCACCCAAACCTGAAGCTCAGCATGCCCCACCCTGGCCACCTCTCACCTAGTCTTCCCACTGTTCCTCTTTTTATCCTCGGTCCTGGCAGGGTTCCCCCTCCCCGACCCAGCCTGGCTTCCAGCCACATTGTGCTTCTTCTAGTTCCTTGCATGTGCCACACTCTCTCTCTGGACATTGTATGTGCTTTTTGAATTCTGGAACCCTCTTGGGCACACCCTTTGGTTGGTGACCCCTTCCCTACCATTGGACCTCGGCTCAGAAGTCCCTCTCCGGGACCTCCACCCTTGTCAGTCCTCCCTGCCAAGTCCAGGTTAGGTGTCCTACTGTGCTTCCAGCTCAGACTCTGATGACCCGTCCACTCTCTGTCTTCCCATCAGGGCATGGCCACCTCCGTCCTGTCGTCATCACGTCTTCAGTCCCGACTTGCCATGATGAGCGTGGGCTAGTGGCCGGCAGCTCAGGGTTTGAATCCAGGCCGCACCTGTCCTGACCTGTGAGCCTGTAGGCCAGTTCCCCGCCTCTTCCAGCCCCAAATCCCTCATCTCTGTCATGGGGATAAGGACAGCCCGGCCTTACCGAACTGCTGTGAGGAACCTGGCACATGGCAAGCACTGAGCCAATACAAATGATGGTTATGTCTACTTGCTACTAATATTATTTTACCTTATCCAGTGTCAGCGCACAATAAGCTTTCAACAGATGGTAACTCTTATCATTAGCCTAGAGCAGAACCTGAAACATGGTTGAAACTGTCATTTTGAAAATTAGAAGCTGAAAGAGCCTTTGCTGCTTCCTTTGCTGTCCATCAATCAGGAGCAGTGAGCCATTGCTGCCTGGGGCTGGAGGCCCCGCCCCCTGGTGGGAGGGGCCTCCTCTGAGGTCCCTGGGGTGCCAGGAAGGTGCAGTGTTGTGGCCCGTGTGCCTGTTTGATCTAAGGAGGGTGGCCTGGCCCTCCTGGGGAAGAGCCTGGTTAGGTTAGTGAGGGGTTTGTTTCTGAGCAGTTCCGAGGGCTGCCTGGGGCTGCCACCCAAGGCGTCCCCTTTCCTCGTGTTGTCTCAATTAGATGTCGTTGATCTCTACATGATGTCGCTCCCTCTCGCCAGCCACGGAGCAGGTCACCCGCGGTGCTGCGCATGGCGTGAGCACTGCCGTCATCCCCGTCACCATCACGCTAGTCCACACGGGGTCTGCTGGTGACCGGTGCTGGCGGTTCGAGCCTGGCTGCTCTGAGGGTGCAACGGGTTGCACGCTTCTGTAGCCTCACTTGTGATATGGCAGCCACAGATTTAAAATTTAACGTTAATTAAGCAAATGTCAAATGAAATGAAGGACTTCAGCCCCTGGGTTCCACTAGCCACCTTCCCAGCGTGCGGGGCAGCTGTGGGCGCCTCGGCCGCAGACCACAGACCAACCTGGAGGCTGGCCTGGGGAGCGAGTCGCTCAGCGATGGCGTGTGGCTCCGACTTGGAGCATGGCAGGTGGGGACGCGCCATGACCGCTGCCTTCCGTGGTGTCTGTGGGTGCTTTAGTGCTACCAGGATGGATCCCCGTGGCTGTACCCTGACTGCGTGGCCTGCAGACCCACGGTACTTACTCTCTTACCCTTGGAGAAGAAGCTGCCCAGGCTGGTCCCGAGCCTGCCTGGCCCTTGACAAGTTCAGTTTCGCCTGCTATTCCGTGTTGACGTGGAAGGAACATAGCTTTAGTTCTCGGTAACCTTCAGAGTCAGTACTGCGATCTTCACTGAAGAGGTGAGGGAGCGGGGCTGGGGTCTGCAGAATCCCTTCTGGGGGCCGGGCCCTCGTGTGCAGTCTCGTCCCTGAGGCCCGTGATGCGGGGCAGCGCCTGCAAATGCACCTGCAGCCCCCGCCTGGTGAGCAAGGAGAGGACAGATGGACACATGACTTGTGAGCAAAGATACACACTTGCTCAGCTCCTCTGCAGAGGGGAACAGAGGCCCTGGAAGTGACAGGCCGCATTGGCGGGTGTGCAGCTGGAGGAAGTGCAGAGCTGGGGCCTGTGCCCTCAAACCTTCCTCTGCACCCCACCACCCCGCCGCCCCGCCGCCTCCCTCTCCAGAACCTGCCGGAATGCAGAGCTGGGCACCGCCTCCCACTGCAGCCAGATGTGGTTCAGCCCGCAGGCCCAGTCTCCAGCACCAGCGCCAGCTGCTCCGCGTGCACAGGGCTCTGCTGCTCAGGCCCTTGGTCCAAGCAGGTCAGCCAAGTGCACGCGGTCTCGCCCTCGGCCACTGCAGCCGTGAGTGTGAGTGGCACCGTCTGTGGTTGGACACGCGTTTCAGCAGAACGAAGGAGGCCTGGGGGTATCGTTAGCCAGGATGCTGGAGGCAGACACCTTCTCAGATGGCCACTCGCAGGCATCTCCTCAGAGTGGCTTCCCGTGGAAGTAGCCGGAGGTGCATTAGAGGACTCCAGCCCGGCTCTGCTTCCCGCGGCGAATCACAGACCTCCGTGGGCAGCGGGAGTGGCTTCCTGGCCTGGCTCTCCCTCCTGCATCCTCACGTGATCACTTGTTATACCTGTGAGGCCAGACCGGTGAGGCCAGATGGCCTGCGTTTAAATCCTGCCTGCCCCCGCCTGTGACCATGCAGACTCGGACAAGTTGCTCTCTCCCTGTCCCTCACCCTGTTCTCGTGCCCAGGCCTGCCCCTCACCTTCCTCTCCTGCCCAGGCCTGTCCCCCACCTTCCTCTCCTGCCCAGGCCTGTGACCTACCTTCCTCTCCTGCCCAGGCCTGTCCCCCACCTTCCTCTCCTGCCCAGGCCTGTGCCTCCCCTTCCTCTCCTGCCCAGGCCTGTCCCCCACCTTCCTCTCCTGCCCAGGCCTGTCCCCCACCTTCCTCTCCTGCCCAGGCCTGTGCCTCCCCTTCCTCTCCTGCCCAGGCCTGTCCCTCACCTTCCTCTCCTGCCCAGGCCTGTCCCCCACCTTCCTCTCCTGCCCAGGCCTGTCCCCCACCTTCCTCTCCTGCCCAGGCCTGTGCCCTACCTTCCTCTCCTGCCCAGGCCTGTGCCCCACCTTCCTCTGCTGCCCAGGCCTGTGCCTCACCTTCCTCTCCTGCCCAGGCCTGTGCCCCACCTTCCTCTGCTGCCCAGGCCTGTGCCTCACCTTCCTCTCCTGCCCAGGCCTGTCCCCCACCTTCCTCTCCTGCCCAGGCCTGTCCCCCACCTTCCTCTCCTGCCCAGGCCTGTCCCCCACCTTCCTCTCCTGCCCAGGCCTGTCCCCCACCTTCCTCTCCTGCCCAGGCCTGTGCCCCACCTTCCTCTCCTGCCCAGGCCTGTCCCCCACCTTCCTCTCCTGCCCAGGCCTGTGCCCCACCTTCCTCTGCTGCCCAGGCCTGTGCCTCACCTTCCTCTCCTGCCCAGGCCTGTGCCCCACCTTCCTCTGCTGCCCAGGCCTGTGCCTCACCTTCCTCTCCTGCCCAGGCCTGTCCCCCACCTTCCTCTCCTGCCCAGGCCTGTGCCTTACCTTCCTCTGCTGCCCAGGCCTGTCCCCCACCTTCCTCTCCTGCCCAGGCCTGTCCCCCACCTTCCTCTCCTGCCCAGGCCTGTCCCCCACCTTCCTCTCCTGCCCAGGCCTGTCCCCCACCTTCCTCTCCTGCCCAGGCCTGTGCCCCACCTTCCTCTCCTGCCCAGGCCTGTCCCCCACCTTCCTCTCCTGCCCAGGCCTGTGCCCCACCTTCCTCTGCTGCCCAGGCCTGTGCCTCACCTTCCTCTCCTGCCCAGGCCTGTGCCCCACCTTCCTCTGCTGCCCAGGCCTGTGCCTCACCTTCCTCTCCTGCCCAGGCCTGTCCCCCACCTTCCTCTCCTGCCCAGGCCTGTGCCTCCCCTTCCTCTCCTGCCCAGGCCTGTCCCTCACCTTCCTCTCCTGCCCAGGCCTGTCCCCCACCTTCCTCTCCTGCCCAGGCCTGTCCCCCACCTTCCTCTCCTGCCCAGGCCTGTGCCCTACCTTCCTCTCCTGCCCAGGCCTGTGCCCCACCTTCCTCTGCTGCCCAGGCCTGTGCCTCACCTTCCTCTCCTGCCCAGGCCTGTGCCCCACCTTCCTCTGCTGCCCAGGCCTGTGCCTCACCTTCCTCTCCTGCCCAGGCCTGTCCCCCACCTTCCTCTCCTGCCCAGGCCTGTCCCCCACCTTCCTCTCCTGCCCAGGCCTGTCCCCCACCTTCCTCTCCTGCCCAGGCCTGTCCCCCACCTTCCTCTCCTGCCCAGGCCTGTGCCCCACCTTCCTCTCCTGCCCAGGCCTGTCCCCCACCTTCCTCTCCTGCCCAGGCCTGTGCCCCACCTTCCTCTGCTGCCCAGGCCTGTGCCTCACCTTCCTCTCCTGCCCAGGCCTGTGCCCCACCTTCCTCTGCTGCCCAGGCCTGTGCCTCACCTTCCTCTCCTGCCCAGGCCTGTCCCCCACCTTCCTCTCCTGCCCAGGCCTGTGCCTTACCTTCCTCTGCTGCCCAGGCCTGTCCCCCACCTTCCTCTCCTGCCCAGGCCTGTCCCCCACCTTCCTCTCCTGCCCAGGCCTGTCCCCCACCTTCCTCTCCTGCCCAGGCCTGTCCCCCACCTTCCTCTCCTGCCCAGGCCTGTGCCCCACCTTCCTCTCCTGCCCAGGCCTGTCCCCCACCTTCCTCTCCTGCCCAGGCCTGTGCCCCACCTTCCTCTGCTGCCCAGGCCTGTGCCTCACCTTCCTCTCCTGCCCAGGCCTGTGCCCCACCTTCCTCTGCTGCCCAGGCCTGTGCCTCACCTTCCTCTCCTGCCCAGGCCTGTCCCCCACCTTCCTCTGCTGCCCAGGCCTGTGCCTCACCTTCCTCTCCTGCCCAGGCCTGTCCCCCACCTTCCTCTCCTGCCCAGGCCTGTCCCCCACCTTCCTCTCCTGCCCAGGCCTGTCCCCCACCTTCCTCTCCTGCCCAGGCCTGTCCCCCACCTTCCTCTCCTGCCCAGGCCTGTGCCCCACCTTCCTCTCCTGCCCAGGCCTGTCCCCCACCTTCCTCTCCTGCCCAGGCCTGTGCCCCACCTTCCTCTGCTGCCCAGGCCTGTGCCTCACCTTCCTCTCCTGCCCAGGCCTGTGCCCCACCTTCCTCTGCTGCCCAGGCCTGTGCCTCACCTTCCTCTCCTGCCCAGGCCTGTCCCCCACCTTCCTCTCCTGCCCAGGCCTGTGCCTTACCTTCCTCTGCTGCCCAGGCCTGTCCCCCACCTTCCTCTCCTGCCCAGGCCTGTCCCCCACCTTCCTCTCCTGCCCAGGCCTGTCCCCCACCTTCCTCTCCTGCCCAGGCCTGTCCCCCACCTTCCTCTCCTGCCCAGGCCTGTGCCCCACCTTCCTCTCCTGCCCAGGCCTGTCCCCCACCTTCCTCTCCTGCCCAGGCCTGTGCCCCACCTTCCTCTGCTGCCCAGGCCTGTGCCTCACCTTCCTCTCCTGCCCAGGCCTGTGCCCCACCTTCCTCTGCTGCCCAGGCCTGTGCCTCACCTTCCTCTCCTGCCCAGGCCTGTCCCCCACCTTCCTCTCCTGCCCAGGCCTGTGCCTCCCCTTCCTCTCCTGCCCAGGCCTGTCCCTCACCTTCCTCTCCTGCCCAGGCCTGTCCCCCACCTTCCTCTCCTGCCCAGGCCTGTCCCCCACCTTCCTCTCCTGCCCAGGCCTGTGCCCTACCTTCCTCTCCTGCCCAGGCCTGTGCCCCACCTTCCTCTGCTGCCCAGGCCTGTGCCTCACCTTCCTCTCCTGCCCAGGCCTGTGCCCCACCTTCCTCTGCTGCCCAGGCCTGTGCCTCACCTTCCTCTCCTGCCCAGGCCTGTCCCCCACCTTCCTCTCCTGCCCAGGCCTGTCCCCCACCTTCCTCTCCTGCCCAGGCCTGTCCCCCACCTTCCTCTCCTGCCCAGGCCTGTCCCCCACCTTCCTCTCCTGCCCAGGCCTGTGCCCCACCTTCCTCTCCTGCCCAGGCCTGTCCCCCACCTTCCTCTCCTGCCCAGGCCTGTGCCCCACCTTCCTCTGCTGCCCAGGCCTGTGCCTCACCTTCCTCTCCTGCCCAGGCCTGTGCCCCACCTTCCTCTGCTGCCCAGGCCTGTGCCTCACCTTCCTCTCCTGCCCAGGCCTGTCCCCCACCTTCCTCTCCTGCCCAGGCCTGTGCCTTACCTTCCTCTGCTGCCCAGGCCTGTCCCCCACCTTCCTCTCCTGCCCAGGCCTGTCCCCCACCTTCCTCTCCTGCCCAGGCCTGTCCCCCACCTTCCTCTCCTGCCCAGGCCTGTCCCCCACCTTCCTCTCCTGCCCAGGCCTGTGCCCCACCTTCCTCTCCTGCCCAGGCCTGTCCCCCACCTTCCTCTCCTGCCCAGGCCTGTGCCCCACCTTCCTCTGCTGCCCAGGCCTGTGCCTCACCTTCCTCTCCTGCCCAGGCCTGTGCCCCACCTTCCTCTGCTGCCCAGGCCTGTGCCTCACCTTCCTCTCCTGCCCAGGCCTGTCCCCCACCTTCCTCTCCTGCCCAGGCCTGTGCCTTACCTTCCTCTGCTGCCCAGGCCTGTTCCCCACCTTCCTCTCCTGCCCAGGCCTGTGCCTCACCTTCCTCTCCTGCCCAGGCCTGTGCCTCACCTTCCTCTCCTGCCCAGGCCTGTCCCCCACCTTCCTCTCCTGCCCAGGCCTGTGCCCTACCTTCTTCTCCTGCCCAGGCCTGTGTCTCACCTTCCTCTCCTGCTCAGGACCTCCCACAGGCTGTGGTGAGATCGAAGGACTGCCGGGAGCTGGTCCATCCTTGCTGTTTCAAGGGACCTGGCATATATAGCATACGGTTCTTAATATGTTTGCTCACCTTCTTGGCGCTGTGTTTTAAGCAAGGTCACCTCTCCGAGAAAGGTTGAATCCCCAGGTAGGGATTTTCCCCTGAAGTTAGGGAGGGGATGAAACTCCTTAACTAAGTGCCAGGCGGGTAGTTAATCAATTTAACTACAAACAATCATGCTTAAACTACATAATCTTTTCTCCCTGGAATGGAGATAAGAAACGCCCTAACCTTTGTAATAGAGATTGATAGGATTGAATCAACTGGTATAAATACAGTTGTAACAAGACAGAATCTCAGAACTTAGAACAGAATCAAGAAGACAGAACCTACACGGAGCCTAGAGACAGAAGAACTTCGCTGGAGAGAGCATGCCAGAGGATCCTGGAGAGGGACTGGCCTCGGAGCCTAGAGACAGAGCCTAGCGGGAGAACATGGCAAGGAATCCTGGACTGAACCTGACTACAGAGATTGGCAGGAGAACCTGACTGGAACCTGGACACTGAACCTGACTGGAGAGCCTGGACAGAACCTGGCTGGAGATCCTAAGCAGAACCTCTCTGGAGATCCAGACCAGAACTTGGCTGGAGATCCGGGCTAGAGATCCTGGCTAGGCTGCTGATCATCTGAACGCTGTCTCCGTGTCCTTCCTTCTTTGCCGACTCCGTCCACACCTTTGGGGACCCCTGGACCTGCTGGGGTTGGACCCCGGCAAAGGACCAGCATGGAGAACACTGAGAGCACACTACCAGCTCTACATGTGATGATTACTGTTGTCGTTGTTATTATTCTCTCATCTAATCTTTCACTCCTGATGAGCAGGGGCTGTGCCTTGCCTGCCTTTAAACCCCACACTATAAATTGGGGCGTCTCAAACCCAACCGTCTGCAGGGCCAGGCAAGGAAATTGGGTGAGTGAGTTGAGCCAGGGGATTGCTTTGCAATGGAGAATGCAAGCTCATCTGAAAGGGAAGCGATTGCTTGATTGCTCGCTTATTCACACGTATTCATTGAGTACCTTCTAGGTGCCAAGTGCTGTTCAGACACAGGACATAGCAGTGCAAGGAGTGATGAACGCCTGCCCTCTTAGAGTTGACATTTTAGTGGTGAACTCGGGTCCAATTGCTCTGACACCACGTGACAATATGTACCCATTGTTGCTATAACTCCCGAATTTGGGTGGGAAAAAGCCAGAAACTTGGACTTTGAAAAACCACGAACTCTCCTACCTTAAGTATTGCCAATGGTTTCACATTGTTTTTAAAAGCACAGTGCAGCCCTAGCCGGTTTGGCTCAGTGGAGAGAGTGTCGGCCTGTGGACTGAAGGGTCCCAGGTTCGATTCAGGTCAAGGGCACATGCTTGGGTTATGGGCTCGATCCCCATTTGGGGGCGTGCAGGAGGCAGCCAATCAATGATTCTCTCTCATCATTGATGTTTCTCTCTCTCTCCCTCTCCCTTCCTCTCTGAAATCAATAAAAGTATATTAAAAAAAAAAAAGAAGCACATGTGGCCACCGGTTTGCAGCCCCCGCTGCCACAGGCTCCTGGAGCAGCCCTGGGAGGAGGTGTCTGCCCTGCAAGTCAGCAGCTGGTGCCAGGCCAAGATGGTGGGCTCAGAGGGTGCCGCCTCCCTCCCTGCCTGAGAGTCTCCTGGTGTTTGCTGCCCACAGGGCAGGCTGCAGGCCGTGGGTTCCAATGTCCCTGCCCTCACCCTTCCTTGGACAGCAGCCGTGGCTGGGTTCCAGTCCCCAGGAGGACCAATTAGCTTCCTATAGTCCCTGCTGGCCTGACGTGGAGAAGTGCTGTGGGCGGTGGGCTGGGAAGCCGGCTTTGAAGCAGAGAATGAATAGCTTTGCTGCCTGAGTTTGTGACCTTGGGGGACTGAGGGAAAGCCTGTGTGGGAAGGATTGGGACTAGAACTGGGGGAAAGACACTTAGGACACTAGCAGGAGCAATTCCTAGCAGCAGGAGGCTCTGGGAGAGTGGGTGGTGAGATTCCTGGGAAAATGGGATCTATCTGTCAGGATCCCAGCAGGAAACTCTCGCTGGGAAGCTTCAGCGAAGGGAGCTGATGGAGGTGTTACTTAGCACCTCCAGGAGGAAGGAGCAGGTAGAGGGAAGGGGGTGGGAAGGGGGCGGGAGCTCAGGAAGAGGGCCTGCTGGCAGGAACTGGTCTGGAGGGAGGCCGCTGCTCCCAAGGGCAGCATGGAGGCGAGGAAGAAGTGGGGCAGACGCCCCAGATTAATCCGCAGGGTGGCGTCCGGGGTCAGATCCCAGCAGGCAGGCGGAGTGGGCCCGGGGGAGACGGGGGCAGCCAGCGCACAGACACAGTCTTTATCTTGGAAGGAGAGGATAGTAGGCCGTTACCTCAGCAGGTTATTGGCGGTAACGCTGCTCACGGATGTGCCTGGTAAGTAGTAAGCGGTCCATGATGCTGAGGCTCTGGGGGTCTCAAGTCGTTCCTGGGACCTGAAAGAAAGCTGTTCCCTGCATTGTCTCCCCAGACAGTTTTAGGGCGAGAGACCGCCCTCCCTGCCCTGCAGTGTGGCCGGGATAAGTGCTATTTGTGGGGAGTATGAGGTGGAGGTGCAGCAGGTAAGAGCAGAGGCTGTTGGTTACTTAACTTCTCAGGCCTCGTTTTTCTCATCTGAAAAATGGGGATATTAGTGAGTCCCACCTCATGGCTGTGAGCATTAAATGAGTTGATCTATGTGAAGAGCTTAGAACAATACCGGGCACATAGTAGGCTGTTGTTGCTGTTGCCATCAATAGATGCTAGCTATTGTTGTTTCCACCGCCTTCTCCGATTCCTCCTCCTCCTTTTTCTTCATCATCATTTATTACCTCAGTGGGTTAACTCCAAGCAAAACTGACCTGTTGGCGGTAGAAAATACCCCCTCTCCGCCCCCCCCGCCCCCCCCCCCCCGCCCATCTGCCTACCCCCCTGGGTGGAGTCCACCCCACCAGCGCTTGGAGCCTCATTGATCACAGCATTATCTTCTCTTCCGCCCACAGGGAGGATATTTCAGGCATGATTGATGGGTGTATGTGTGTACGTGGGGAAGGGTGGGCTTGTGCCTGCCTCTGGGGACACAGGCCTTTGTTATGCAGAATAGCTTGCCTGTCATCCCACTGCGGGCCCTTCCTTGAAAAGTTCCAGGCTATTTTTGAAGCCTCGTGGCTCACATGTGCCTTCCCCACCGAGTCAGCGCCAGCAGGAAACATCAGGGCCTGGCGCAGAGCACAGAGCAGAGGGCTTTCAGCGAGTGACAGGGAGGAGGACGTGGCAAGAACGCTGCCTTTCGGGACTGGAGGCGGCGTGTGTTTGCATTTAGACCTGGGGCTTTCCCGGGAAATCAGTAGCGCTGTCACAGGTTAAGTTGGCTCTGAGAAGGCACCAAAGGGCAGAAGCACCTCTTGGTACCCACCTATACAGTCTACATTGTCAGTAAGGACGCCAGGCGTTGAGCAGGTGGTTGCCCCCGGGCAGCACCTGGGCTCTGGGCTCTGCAGGTGGAAGCACTGGGCGAAGGAGGGAAGCACCACAGAGCTGGTACCGGGAGCTGGCTGCTTTGCTGCTGACGGAAGCCACTCACTGGAGCCAAACTGCATGTTTGCAAAAATGTGGGCCTGGGAGCAAGGGCGCCAAACCCTCATCTTTGTACATGTGTCACCCTTCCTGTTATCCCCTGAAGGGCAGAGCGTGCCTTTGGAGACGGGTAGCCTGGGTTCAGATCCCTCCACTGTCTCTTGCTAGCCCTTTGATCTCTGGCAGGTGCTTTAAGGCTCGGGAGTCTCTTTGAGCCACCCGTTCCTTGTCAGGCAGGAACTGTTGCAGTCCTTGCAAGGCTAGCGATCCTGGTGTGACAAGACCCCCGGGGCTCAAAATCAGTGTCTGCTGGCCGCTCTGTTGCGTTCAGTTCTCCCAGTGGTCCCAAGGCGGGCCTTCACTATTTCACAAATGAACGAGGAGACGGAGGCGGGAATGCCTGTCCTCCCCACGCGGGGGAGCACTGGCCACTGGCGCCCAGCCTTCCGACCTCCTTGAGGGAGCACCGTGGGGAGTGGTCAGGGCTGACCAACCTCGGAGTCCCTTGGGCAGGTGTTATGAGCCTCTAAAGGTCTCAGCTTCTCTTAGACATGAAAGGGGAGAAGAACAGACTTCCTTTCTACGGTTGTTGTGAGGGTTGCATGAGATAATCCTGGACACACTTAGCGCGTGCTTGGATTATACTGCAGTGTCAGTCGCCCAGTGTACTGTGGTCTGAAAGTATTCACGGAAAATTACAGAAATAAACAATTGGTAGGTTTCACTTACACACCGTTCTGAGCAATGTGATGAGATCTCGCAAGTCCCTCTCCGTCCACCGGGATGTGAGTCATCGCGGTCCACTCTGCAGACACGCCGCCCTCAGTCACCAGTGGCTGCCTCAGCCATCAGATCGATTGTCCTGGGGTCACAGGGCTTGTGTTCCAGTGGCCCTTCTTTTATTTAGTAATGGCCCCAACGTGCAGGGGTGATGATGCCGGCACTCGGAGGTGACCCAGACAAGCTGTGAGGGAGAGGGTGTGAGGAGGAGGAGCACAGCACGCGAGGCTTCCCCCTCTCCTGTGACGCAGTTCTGCAGCCAGAATGGCCCCGAGTGAGCAGATCCCTGCTTCCTAAAGGTGACTTTGCCCAAAGAGATCCAAGCAGGACTTTCGCTTTTTACCCAAAAAGTCATTACTGTACTAATATAGGTCTCTTTGTTTGTTAGTTTGTTGTTTTTTTGTTAATCCTCACCTGAACATATTTTTCTATTGATTTTTAGAGAGTGGAAGGGTGGAGGAGAGAGAAACATCGATGTGAGAGAGACACAATGATTGGTTGCCTCCTGCACTCACCCGGACCGGGGGCGGGGATTAAGCCTGCAACTGAGGTACATGCCCTTGACTGGAATCAAACCCGGGATCCTTCAGTCCATAGGCCAACACTATCCACTGAGACAAACCAGCCAGGACATAATATAGGTCTTTTGTAGAAGCAAAGTGGTGTAATGTGAACTTGTGGAAAGCAGGTGGTTCAAGCATCTCCTGGGGGTCTTGTAACCTGTCCCCGTGGATAAGAGGGACCCCTGTAGCAAGCACCCAATAAGGTATTTGCCGCTGCTGTTGAGTCGGTGGTATTGGCAGTAGAGCAATCATAGTTGTGGTTATTGTTGTACTTGTAGTAATAGCAGTAACGGTTCCATCACCCAAGACTCAGGTTGGTTTGAGTGTTGACTCTGGGAACATTGGTAATCTTCTTGTTCTTTTTCTCACCTCCTCTGAGGACAGACAGTGTCTATTCCCTATCCCATGCCTTGCCTGGGACCACCCCTCTCCACCCTTCTCAGCCCTGGCCTTTGCCCGGAGGTGGACCCTGCTGGCTGAGCAGCGGGAGCCCGGAGGGCAGGAGAGAGGTGTTAGAGTATTTCCAGCCTCCGCTCCCTCCCCCACAGCTGGCCCCTCGCAGTGGCAGCTCCTGGCAGGCGGCCCTCTCCCTTGGTCCAGCTCTCTGCGCTTTTCTGACATTATTTCACAAGATTAAACCATAGTCCTAGGTGTGGTAACAGTTTCCTATGGTTGTTAGTTGTCAGTGTCTTTAATTGAACATCCAGGGTGGATTCCATTTCCTGCTGAGACTCCGAAAAGACATATGAGCCCATTAAAATAATGTATTGGATTGTTTTCATTCTAAAAAAATAAAGTGGCACAAGCATTCTGGAAAACAGTGGCAGTTTTTTTTTTTCTTTAAAGATAAACACAGAGTTAACGTATGACACAGCCATTTTGCTTCTAGGTATTTAGCAACATAAGTTAAATTACACGCCCACACAAAGACATATAAATAAATGTTCATAGCAGTTTTATTTTAATAGCCAGAAACCTGGGAAAAAACCCAAATGTTGATCAATAGATGAATGGATAAACAAACTTAGGATAACCATATATAAAAACTAACTACTGACACTGGCAACTGCAATTAATAATTAAAACATTATTCTGAGTGAAAGAAGGCAGACAAAATATACATGGTATGGTTCCACTAATCTAGAGTAACAGAGAGTAGATTGGTGGCTGCCCAGGGTTGGGGTGGGGCGAGGGGGTTAATTGTAAAAAGGCACAAGAGAACTGGGGTGGTGAGAGGGCCCATGTCTTGATTGTGGTGGTAATCACACGGGTGTAATACATCTGTCAAAACTCACCGAACTGTACATCCAAAATGGTACGTTTCCTTGTATTAAATTATGCCCGGTGAGCTGACAGTTTGCTTTGTTATTTTAGAATATGAGGGAAATACAGAATTACAGAAGAACAACAAAATCCTGATGCTCTTGTAATCAGAGATAACTATTGCCGCTGTCAACATTTTATGTGTTTCCTCCCAATTTCTTTCTGTACTTAAGTTTTCTAACCTCAATTGACGTAGTCAAATAAAAAAGAAAGCAAGTGGCACATCTCAGCATGAGGACGTTTTGCTGACTGTTCTGTGCCTCCGGGCACTGGGATGATGGTGAGGAGGCTGTGTCCTGGACGCTCACATGTACTGGGAGGGAAGGGAGTGTTTGGTGTGGAGAGGGGGGCATGTTGGAGACAGATCTGCACCGGTCAGTCATGGGAGGGCCCTGAGATCTGTTCTGTGCCACACTAGGGATGTGGGAGTGACCAGAGCCTGCGGTTCTGCTGCCTAGTGGAGGTAACAGTCGGGGGATGAAAGCTATTATTATTAGTAATAACAAGAACAAAAGTGATAGCTAATATTTCTGATGAACATACTTTGTGCCAGTTATTGTGTTAGGTTTATTTTTCTGTTAAAGTGTTTGATATGTTGTTGCATTTAATCTCTCAGCAACTCTATGAGTAGGAACTTTTTCTAAATTTTTAAATAATTTAAATATAGTTGGTATACAATCTTAAAACTGGTTATATTAGTTTCAGTTGTATAGTGATTTGACACTTTTATGCCTTACAATGTGATCGCCCCACTAATCCCAGTGATCATGTGTCACCATGCGAACTTATTACAATACTAGAGGCCTGGTGCAGGAAATTCGTGCACTCGGGTGGGGGTGATCCCTCAGCCTGGCCTGCGCCCTTTCACAGTCCGGGAGCCCTCGGGGGGATGTCCGACTGATGGCTTAGGCCTGCTCCACCGCCACTGCACTCGCCAGCTGTGAGCCTGGCTTCTGGTTGAGCAGCGCTTCCCCTGTGGGAGCGCACTGACCACCAGGGGGATGCTCCTGTGTTGAGCGTCTGCCCCCTGGTGGTCAGTGCATGTCATAGTGACCGGTCATTCTTCCTTTTGGTTGACTTTCATATTAGCCTTTTATTATATAGGATTATTGACTATATCTCCTCCCCCTTTTCATTCCTCCTCTCACCCCCTCCCTCTGGTAACCGTCCCTTGGGTGTCTGTTTTTATGAGTCTGTTTTTTTTGGTATTGTTTTTAGATTCCATATATATATGTGAAATCATTTGGAATTTGTCTTTCTCTGCCTATTTCATGGATCATAATAACCTCTAGATCCATCTATGTTATCACAGCGGGCAAGGTTTCAGTCTTTTTTATTGCTGCATAATATTCCATAACAGTCCATATACGTACCACACTATCTTTATTTATTCATCTAGCGATGGACACCTAGGTTGCTTAGTTAGAAACTTTTTTTACCCAAATTTTACTATTGAAAAAAATAAAGGGGCTTGGAGAGGTGAAGGCCAAGGGATGCACCTGGTCTACCTGGGCTAGAGGGCCAGGGAAGACTCTGAAGTGCCATTTAGTCTGAGATCTGAGGGACGGAAAGAGTCAGGTAAACGGTTGAGGGAACACAGCAGTGGCTGTGGGTTTTTGTGTTTTTTGTTAATCCTTACTGGAGGATTTTTACATTGATTTTTAGAGAGAGTGGAGTGGAGGGAGAGAGAGAGAAACATTGATGTGAGAGAGACATGCACCCTGACCAGGGCCAGGAATCGTGCATGCCCTTGACCAGAATCAAACCTGGGACCCTTCAGTCCATTGTCCGACACTCTATCCACTGAACCAAACCAGCTAGGGCATTGTGGTTGCCTTTTTACTGAGGGCAGTTGGCTGGTTCTGAGTGATCATTTGGGGTTGGCTTTGACAGGACTGGCAATTAGAAGTGAGGAGTGGTGGTGAGGGAGGAGTTGGGGGCTCCCAGGGAGAGTGATGCCGACTCATCCTGAGAAGTGAAACAGAAGAACAAGGACTTGGGTCAGTTCGGTGTCCGAATGATGGTGCTGAGGTAGGAGGTGGCTGGATGGGCATGGGGCTCAGGGGAGAGGAACAGATGTGGGAGTCACCAGCATGAACGGAGTGCGAAGCCTTATGGGTTGACGAGATGGCCTGAGGAGAGTCCACAGGGTAGAGATCAGCACCTGGGACAGAGTCTGAGGAATTCCAATAGGCAAGGGTGGAGGGAGCAGGAGGAGGAGCCAGGGAAAGGAAGGGGGGGCCCAGAGGGCAGGATCCCGGAGGCAAGGGGAGGCACGGGAAGCCGATGTGTGCAGCCTGAAGAACTTTCTAATATTAGGTTGTTTGAGGAGGGGGAGTGGGCAGTGAGAAGCTTGGTGACTCTCAGGGGTGTGGTGGGGAGGACGTTTGCATCAGCTTCAGAGGAGATCAGATGTCTTTAAATTGTCTAGGGTTGTTAGGTTTTGTAAACAACGGAAATTGAGTCTAGTTGTCTTATAAAATCAATGGGAAGTGTGCAGGGTTCTGTTCATGCAATGCCAAGCCTTAGAAAGTACAAGGTCGAGAGTAGCTCTTAGATTGAGTGGCAGGAACTAATGGGCCACCTTCCCATGGGGACACCATTGACTCAAGAAGCAAATTCACAGGAGAAAAAGTGTGATTGGCTGATTTTGGACATGAATTTGTCTCTGGGCTTCACGCCACCTAGCTTCAAAAGCACAAGTTGGTGGATAGAACCCATTGTCATGTCAAGAAAGGACTTGGCCTTGTGCTGTGTGGCCCCACCTTCATGAGCAAGAGCAGGAGCTGGGAACGGCAGGGGGTGTGAAGCTCTCCGAACTCATTGGCAAGGTGGATGCGCCGTCTCTTGAACAGAAGCCCAATCACAGGTGCCCGAGGGTCAGGAGGCCTTCAGGTCTAGCTCCTGGCTTTCTCTTACCGAGTGACGCCTGGATGAGCGGTGAGTCTGAGAGGCTGTGAGTCTGGGATTGAGGAGGTGTGAGGCGCTGCATCCCAGCTTTCCTGTTCCCCGGCGCTGATCGGATTGAGTGCTCTTACTACCGGAGCCCTGTTTGAAAAAGGAGAGAGGTTTATTTATAGGAACACATGAAGCACAGGGGGACACAGGGCCCTCACTGCCCACTCTCCTACTTCTAACCTTTGGTGTATGAGTCAGAAGTCTTGGGTCTCAAGAAACAAGCACTTCATTCAGTTGGTTTACTTAAAGAGGGATCTGTGGGCTCGTAGAAAAGTCGCGGGGGTCTCCCCAAGGCCTGGTGGGGTCAGGTGCTAGGATGCGGTCATCGGACATCTCTTCGCTCTGCTTTTCTCTGCTGGCTTCATTCTCAGAAAAGCCTTTCCTTCGTGAAAACGAAGCTGGCAGACTCACTTCCCTGGCAGCTTAGCAACACTACCGGGAAGGGCGGCCTCTTTCCTGATGATTCTGGCACAAGCCCCTGACCACACGCCCACCCTAAACATACAGTGCAGCCTGGATTTTATGTCAGGGGAGCCGGGGGCGGGAGGGGGGGACGAGGGTGGCCTTAGCCGGCTCACAGGAACTGGGGCTCAGAGAGGGTGACCCCCAAAGCAGAAGCACAAAGGATGGATGCTGCTCAGGCAGAAACGAGAGATGTCCCCCACTTGGTTTCAGGGCCCGGTCTTCTTCTGGCCCCCGCTCTGCATCTGGGTATGGCTGATATGGCTGGTGAATGAAGGGGTGTTGGTGTTTCCTCTTAGGCTGGTCGTTATGTCCTGCTGCCCCCACATTGGGGCCTGATTGAAAGCGGGAGGCCACGGGGTCAAGGGCAGTCCCCATGTGCTCCCCGAGCCAGCAGGGTGTCCCCAGCGGCTGTCCTGCCCGTGCTGCCTCCCAGGGTTGGTGTGGCAGAAGGTGGTGGTGGCAGGCGCCTTTCTTCTCACGGGTTTATTGACGTCTGAGGACTTCTTCACCTCTGCTTGGCTCCACCGCTTATCTTGCGTAATTAAATGAACTTGGGGACATTCTGAACAAAAACATTCCTGTGGTTGCTTGACCCCTCAAGGTTATTGCTTTTGAGTTCCCTCCCTAGAGCTCGGCTGTCGATAAACAAATGAGGTTCGCTCTCTCCCTCCTCTCCCGCGGGAGGACTGACAGACCCTGGAGGCTGCAGCTGTGGGGGCATGGGCGGTGGTTCTCGGGGTGCTGGGGTGGAGTGGGCCTGGCTGCATCAGTTTGGGGAAAGCATGCAGATAGCAGGCTCCTCAACATGCGATCACCGGGGAGCCTTTAAGTGCACCTGACCTCAGCCTCCCTCGCCAGCCTGGCTGGGAACCGGTGGTGCAGAGTTTGTGTCATATGGGACACAGATAAAACCCAAGAAGAAAACAGAGGATGTCCCACCACACACACACACACACACACACACACACACACACACACACACACGTATAGATTCACACCGATGCTCTCGTGTGAAGGATCTGGCAGACACTGGAGAGAATAGTCTCCTGCACTAATGGAGCAGAGCAGTGATTCTCAACTGGACACTCCTCTGCGATGTTTGAATGTTAAGCCATAAGCATGGGACACTGTTTAAAAAGAGATCCTTGCACTCAAAGCCGGCCACGCGGGCTGTGCATGACCTGCGCTCACGCAGCGCGACCTTTCCCTTGAGCCAGCCAGGGTGAGTGACTTCTGAGTGTGGGGCGGCAAGAGAGCCCACTCATTCATTCATTCATTCATTCATTCATTCATTGCTAATATATTCATTCATATTTTTACTAAGAATTAGATATGAGGCAGGCATGCACCAGGCATGTTAATCTGGTTTCTCCTCACAGCCATGTGTGAAGCAGGTGGCCTGTCCCATTCTGTGGCTGGGTTTTAGTTCGGAGATCCTGTGTAGCCAGATGTCCCCCTAACACCCCGCTTCTAAGTGGGTGCGGCTCAGGCGTCTCTGGATGGCCTGCACAGAGCTGTAAAAAGTCCTGTCCGGCCGCAGGACAGTGACCCCAGGGGTACTGTTGGATGGAGCGAGTGTCCCTGGGACAGGCATGTGCTCAGTGGGCCCAGCTGCACCCTCCGGGCCGCGCCACCCCAGCCTGCTTCACGGTCACAGCATAAGGGAGGTGGGACGAGGCGGGCAGACCTGTCCGGGGGCTCAGAGTTGGCTCAGCCTATGGAACATGCTGTTTTATGGCCCTCTGGCCGTCGGTCTGCTCGTTGGAGACCGGGCTCCTCTGCCTTGCATCTCCTATGTGGTCTGCACGTGACCATTCCCTTGTGGGCGTTCCCATGTTTCTGGAACAAATCCACACACCAGGGAATGAGTAAAACACGTTGTAGAAGGGGATGGATCCCGCCTGGCAGGCGAGGGGCCGTGGAGTGAGACGGGGGCTGTGCTGGCGTGGGTGCCAGGCCACAGGCTTGAACTTGGTTCTTTAGCCAGAGCTGTCCAGCAGCCTTCCTATGACCCGGGTCCATGGTCATCTCTAGCTACATGTGACTATGAAGCACTCGCAACGAGGCTAGTGTGAATGAGGAGCCAAGTTTAAGTCTTATTTAATTAGTTTGATTGACGTAGCCCCATGTAGCTGGTGGCAGCCACACTGGACGGTGCCGCTGGGAGTAGGCAGCGGTGACTGTTGGAGCAGGAAGCAGCACCAACACTGCTTCCAGAGGGAGTGTGCAGGCCGCCTGGCGTCCAGGGAAGAGGCAGGGATAACATGGACTAAACCTAGCACTCAGTAGGACTAGCTGTGTCCACACACCGTGCGAAGATCAACCCATTTAATCCTCATGGCAACCCTATGAGAAAAGTCCTGTTATTACTTCTATTTCACAGACTAGGGCACTGAGACCAGCGCGTCAGTGGGCTCATTCAAGGCCAGAGCTCACAGGCAGCTCGGCTGCAGAGCTGGGCCACGCGCCCCCTGGAGGGGAGTGAGCGAGCCTTCGTGGGCGCTGACTTTGTGCCCTGCTGCTGCTGTGCATTCACACACGACATAGCTCTCATGACGCTCATGTGACACTGGCCGTCCATCTTCACTTTGCTTCCTAGAGACGAGACCACGGTCACAGGCAGAAGGGAGGTGGGATGAGGCTTTAGTGCAAGACCCCACGTCTGAGGTGCCGAGGCAGCCAGGGAGGAATGAGTGGGGCTCGGGGCTCGGGAGACAGCGTGAAAGATGTTGGCAAAGGACGAATCCGTGGGAGCTTAGCCACCGCCTGGGTGGGGGGGCGAGGGAAGCGGGGAGCTTTCTTCGGGGCAGCGAGCTGGACGGTGAACGGCACTGTGGAAGCTGAGAGCTGCGGGAGACACGCCTGCTTCCCACACGGAGGCTGCGCTGACTGCCCGGACGCCTCAGGCAGACGCTGCTCTCTGAGCATCAGCGGCCCTGTCTGTGCCCCAGTACCCCTCCCCAGGCGCCGTATGCTCAGGTGAAGCAGGGATGGGAGAGCCCTTGGCAGTCAGGTGGCATGGCCACGGGAGTCAGGCGAGGGGTTGGGTGGAAATGGTGACCAGGCCTTTCAGCCTTGGTCATGGAGATGGTTCGGGAAAGCGCTTGGGGAAGCGCCGCCTGAGCGCGGACACTGAGTCAGCTCTGCGCTGGGAGCAGAAGGGGTCCCCCCTAGACACAGCAGAGCTGGATTGGCATGTGGCCCCTGCGCAGGCGCACGCCCGAGCACTTGGCCTGTGCTGTCTGTGTGAGCTTTGTTACTCCCACTGTGGAGGAGGAAACAGAATCCGAGAGGCGAAGGACTTGGGTGGTTCAGACCCGGCCCATCTGACCCCAGGGGCGTGCCTAGGGCCCTCCTTGTCCTCCACCCAGGAACCTGGAGCCAGTGCTGAAGTCCCCTCTCAGGTTGATGTGGATTTCGGGGCAAAGATGGTTTCCCAGAGATGTCGGTTTTCCACTAAGACCCCAGTGAGGACAGGGTAAAAGAGGTGAATCAACTCTAAAAACAAAACAAAAATAGAATTTTGATGGCTTGACAGTCCTTTCTGGACTGCGGTGGCTACGTGAAGGTGGTGGGTGGGATTTGGGGTGGGGTGCAGGGTGGTGTGAGTTGGGGTCCCTGTGCTTTCTTGGGGCAGATGCTCCCCAAGACTCGTGACTGTGGTTTTCTGCGTCGGGGCCATGCAGGTGCTCTGCTCCTTGGCTGGTGCATTCGGTTCCGAGGGCGGCTGTAACCACTGCCCACGGCCGAGTGGCTTCCAATGACAAGATGCCTGATCTCACCGTCCCGGAGGCCAGCAGTCTAACATGGGGCTAAAATCAAGGAGTCAGCAGGGATGGATGCCTCCCTTCCCGAGGCCTCTCCGGCTTCCGGAGCCTGCCCCCATCCGTCCTCTCCAGCAATGCAGCACCTCAACCCCCGCTCCAACTCCTCCTCCCACTGCCTCCCTCCGACAGGATCCTGGTGATCCCTCTGGGCCCACAGAGGGTCCAGGATGACCCCCATCTCAAGGTCCTTAATTGAATCACACCTGCGAAGTCCATTCTGCCACGCGAGGTACCATAGTCACCCCTGGTCACACGTTCCCCAGGTGAGGACGGGCATCTCCGGTGAGGTGGGGGAGGCACTGTTTTACCTGCCAAGCTGGCCTGTGGTCCTCATCTTACACTGAAAAAGGGAGGTGCAGGTGGATGGAGCTTGGGACGTGAGTTTCATTCTCTGCGGAGCTGAGTGGCAATTTTCCTGTTTACACAAGTCGCACATGTGTTCTCCCAGCGGAACCCCAGGCATTTGAGCCGGAGACCCCGTGTGCAGTCTGTGAAAGCACGGCAGGCTGGAGGAGAGGTGGGCTGCGAGCTTCCGCTCTGCCGAGCAAGGACTTGCCGCGTGAACCAGGCCCTCCAGGAATTCTGGGCTCCTGCCAGTGCCTGTTATGAGGACGACCTGGCACAGGTTTCAGCAGCTCAGTAAATGTTGCCTCTTATTTAAGAAAAGCTGGTCTTTCCCTGAATTTGCCAAACAGAAATGCGGGGGTGTTTATTTGTATCAGGAAAGGTTTGGTTTGTTTCTTTAAATAGCCAGCCGCACTGCTTCTCTTTAAAGTGTTCTGGTTAATGGGAAATGTGATCTGCACAGCTTCTCAGAAGCACATCGTGTAGAGGCGGTACCTGCACCAGAAGCTCATTGTCTTTCCCAAGTCTGTGCCCAGCTTCTCTGCAGCGTGTGCTGGTGGAGTCAGGTCACTGGGCCATTGATCCCACCTGTGGGCCGGGTGGTTTATCTCTGTAGCTACCGGCTACGGGGTGGCTGCCTGGTCAGTGGCGCGTGTGCGGCCACCCTGGTGCTGGAAGGTGGACGGCCATCAGGGATACATCTACCGTGAAGTTGGTCGGGTTTTCTTCCTTTTCTATGGCTTATGCCATTCATTTTTTTCATTCATTCATTCATTCACCAAACATTTATTTACCACGTATCAGTTATGTCCAAGAGTTGTGGTAGACACTGAGTAGCTAGAGACGAGCCCCCTTCCCTCCCACACAGAGAGGAAGGATGAATAAAATCATCGTTGATATTTTGAAGAAAGGTTTAGACTAAAGCAACTTCTGATAAATGAGGGTAGGGTTGCGGGCCTGTAACAACTTTCATAAGTAATTCTGTGTCAAGGAAGAAATGAAAACCATAATAGACCACTTAGAAACTTAAAACATTCCTAACCAATAAGCAACGCAAGGAATACAAATAAAAGAAGTAGGACAAAGATAATAAGCAGGAGAAATAAAAGTAAAAGTAGCAATTGATAAGTAGGAAAAAACCCAGTAGCATTGAAAAATACAGACATGATTTGCTTCCTTAAAATGATAGGATAATAAAATAGACAACAAAGAAGCCAAATCTGGGAGAAAATAAAAAGAGGAACTAACAGTACAATGGAAGACAAGATGGACAGTTTCCAAGGAAAAATATGAATTCCAAAAGCCAGTTTGAGAGACAGTGATGGACAGGTGGAGCTGGCGGAGACTCAAACAGGCGGGACTTCCTGCTGTTGTCCCCTCTATCCCATGCTGCTCAGAAAGTTCTAGGTGTAAAATATGGAAAAGGGAAAAAAGAGGCATTTCTATCAGAAAGGAAAAGAACATTCTGCGGAATAATGTGATTCTCTACCTGGAAAACTCAAAGGAAACTGAGAGCTCAGAAAAACTATTACGAGTTTAAAGATGCTTACAAAATAAACATACAGTACTGCCAACTCATTGCTTTCCTATTTGTAAACATAGCCATTGGTATTTTTAAAAGCTTGGCCATCTGATTCCAGAGTTCATTCGGAGCAGTAAACGTAGGAAATGTAGGATAATGAGGGAGGATCGCCCTGCCCGGATTGATACATTACAAAGCTACTGTAATTAGAACTTACGATGCTGTATCACAGGACAGACCCGGGGAACAGAGCGGAAGGCAGAGGCAGACTCCAGTGTGCAGAATTACTTAGCATCCAGTAAAGTTGGCGTCTGAAGTCAGTGAGGAAGGGACAAATTATTCAATAAAAGATGCTGGGACAACTGATTACCATTTGGAAAAATACGGCAAATTAGATCCCCATGCCACATCAGATACCAGGAAATTCCAGAGGATTAAAGAGCTCAAAATGCAAGTGATGCCATATAAAAGCAAAACAACAACAACAAAGAGTGACATTTATATGAACTTGGGGCGTACGGGGCTCTTTGGAAGTGTAGTTGGATTGTTTTCTTTGTCCAGTTTTATCTTTTAATGATCTGCAAGTTACACATAATCTTTCCATTCTTATTCTCAATTGTTGACACACATATTCAAACTTGTAATGTCCATGTGGCCTCTCTTAGTTCCTGTGATCTCCTGGGGAGGAAGACAGGGGTCTCGGCATTCCAGAGCCCTTCCACCCGGCCCCGCAGGACCCAGCCCCTCCTCACCCCTGGAGCTTTTTGTTCGCTCACCACTATTTCTTACGCCTCCTTTATTCACTTAAAAAATACAAACATTCTCTCTCTCTCTCTCTCTCTCTCTCTCTCTCTCTCTCTCTCATACTTCTTTTGTAGGAAGTAAAAATACTAAGTTCTTGTGCTCTGGAAATGTCTTTCTTTGTACTTTTACTTTAATGTTTTGTAGGTTCAAAATGGATTTTCCTTAACCTTTGAAGATATTGCTTGCTCTGTCATATTGAAGAATTCACAATTGCTAATGAGAAACCTGATGATAAAACCATTTTTTGTTTCCTTGTTGGTAACCTTTCCCCTTCACTCTTTCTGCCCAATATCAGTAATAATAATCCCTTCGCAACATCAGAATGAGTTTTTCCTGACATTATCTCATAGTTTTTGAACCAGCTGTTGCCTTTAATTAGGATCAAAAGCCCACATATTGCATTTAGTTTATATGTTTCTTAAATCTCTTTGAATATTTAAGTTTCTCCTCTGTCCCACTGTTTTCCTCTTGCAGTTTTGTTTTTAATTTTATGGCTCTTTTATTTATTTATTTATTAATTTAAATAATTAAAAAATATTTATTGTGAGAGTATTAGAGTTGTCCCTTTTCACACTGCGCCCACTGCCCCCCTCCACTAGGTTCCGGACCCACCCCAGGCCTTCATCTTCCTATTGTCTGTGTCCATAGGTATTGCATGTATGCATATAAGATCTCTGGTTAATCTCTTCTCACTCCCCTACCCCCTTCCCTCTGAGATTTGTCAGTCTGTTCCATGTTTCTATGCCTCTGATTCTAATTTATTCATCAGTTTATTTTGTTCACTAGATTTCTTGTTGGTTTATTTTGATACTTAGATTCAACTGTTGACAGGTATGTATTTATTGCCATTTTATTGTTCATATTTTTGTTGTTCTTCTTCTTCCTTCTTCTTCCTCTTCTTAAAGAATACCCTTCAACATTTCATCTAAGACTGATTTGGTGGTGATGAACTCCTTTAGCTTTTTCTTGTCCATGAAGCTCTTTATCTGACCTTCAATTCTAATTGATAGCTTTGCTGGGTAGAATAATATTGGTTGTAGGTCCTTGCTGTGTCATCACTTTGAATATTTCTTGCCGCTCCCTTTTGGCCCGCAAAGTTTCTGCTGAGAAATCAGCTGACAGTCATATGGGCTCTCCCTTGTAGGTAACTAACTGCTTTTCTCTTGCTGCTTTTAAGATTCTCTCTTTGTCCTTTACACTTGACATTTTAATTATGATGTATCTTGGTGTGAGCCTCTTTGAGTTCCTCTTGTTTGGGACTCTCTGCACTTCCTGGACTTGTAAGTCTATTTCTTTCACCAGGTAGGGGAAGTTTTCTGTCATTATTTCTTTAAATGGGTTTTCAATATCTTGCTCTCTCTCTCTTCTTCTGGCACCCCCGTAATGTGAATGTAGGAACACTTGAAGTTGACCCAGAAGCTACCTACACTATCTTCATATTTTGGAATCCTTTTTCTTTTTGCTCTTCTGATTATTGTTTTTTGCTTCCTCATATTCCAAATCATTGATTTGATTCTTAGAATCCTCTACTGTACTGTCAAATCCCAATAAATTATTTTTTGTTTCAGTTAATGTATGCTTACTTTCTGACTGGTATTTTTTTATATATATATCTTTGACATTCTCACTAAAGCCCTTGAAAGTCTCACTAAGTCCCTTGAAGCTCTCTTTGAGTCCCTTGAAGCTCTCATTAAGATCCTTGAGTAACCTTAGAACCATTGTTTTGAACTCTGTGTCCAGTAGTTTGCTTGCTTCCATTTCTTTTATTTGTAACACTAGAAGTCCAGTGCATGATATTTGTGCATTGGGGGCTGGGGGAGGGGTCCCTCAGCCCAGCCTGCACCCTCTCACAGTCTGGGACCCCTCGGGGGATGTCTGCCTGCCGACTTAGGCCCGATCTCTCCAGGGATCGGGCCTAAGCCGGCAGTCAGACATCACTCTTGCAGTCCGGGGCTCTTGTAGTCCGGGGCTCTCACTAGTCAGGGACCCCTTGCTCCTTACCACCCGCCTGCAGCAGAGGTGGGAGAGGCTCTCACTACCGCCACTGTGCTCACCAGCCAGAAGCTGGGCTCCCTGCTCCTTAGCACTGCTTCTGGCTGAACGGCGCTCCCCATGTGGCAGTGCACTGATCACCAGGGGGCAGCTCCTGCATTGAGTGGTCAGTGTGCATCATAATGACCAGTTGTTCTGCTGTATGGTTGATTTGCACATTTGCCTTTTATTATATATGATGTTTCTTTGTCTTTGCACTTTGGCTGCTTCCCTGTGTTTGTTTCTGTATATTAGGTAGAGCTATTATGTCTTCTGGAATTGGTAGAGTGGCCTTGTGTAGTAGGTGTCTTGTAGGGCCCAGTGGGTCAGCCTCCCCAGTCACCTGAGCTGGACACTCTAGGTGCACCCTTGTGTGAGCTATGTGCACAGTCTTGTTGTAGTCGAGCCTTGATTGTTCTTGCTGTCACTGGGAATTGGAGGAATTGACCTGCTGTGCAGGAGACACCCCTATGTAGCAGGAGTTGCTTCAGTGGAGCTCTGGTGCTCACTGAGTCTGCCCCTTGAGTGTGTTGTTGCTGTGAATGTATAGAGTTGTAATCTTGTATGGTCTGAAGCTGTCCACTGGGTGCATTGGCTATAGGGCCTTCCGGGAAGTGCAAAGTCAGCCACTGCCTGGGGCCACCCAGCAGAAGCTACAGAGAGATCTGCAGATGGCTGCTACTTGTATTGGGCTAGGAAGTGCCCAGATGAGTCCCAGCTGTGAAGCAAAACAGGCTGGTGCTAGTGCTGGGTCTTGGGCCTCTTATTGATATTTTGGGGCATGCTGACTCCAGCTGCTGCTTGTTTGAGTGGTTTTAGGAAAGTCTGAAGCCTGAGCCAGCACAGGCCATTCATATGGAAAAGCTGCTGCAAATAGCTTGGGTGGGGCTGCAAATTGGATGGGGCGGGGTCTCAGGGAATCACCAGAGGGAGCCAGCAGTATGGGCCACATTAAGGGAAACTCAGATATGGCTGCCAGTCTGCTCTGTGACAGGGGAGGTCCCAGCAAAGGAACCATGACCCCTGTGAGCACCCCTGTCTGGGAGAAAGCCTCCCCCGAGTTTCTGCCCCAATGCCAACAACCCAGTTCCTCCAAGTATGTTCGTTGATCCCCAAAAGCCACCACCCAGTTCGGGAACTCAGAGGGAGTGGGGCTGTGTAAATTTGTGCTCAGTCCCTTTGAGAGGAACTGTCTGGGACTCTAGCAGTCTCTGTGTCACTCAGGAAAAGTCCCTGCTGTGCTTTTTAAAAAAAATTATCTTTTATTGTTGATAGCATTACAGATATCTCTTATTTTTCCTCTTTCCCCACTTCCTCCCAGCCTTTCCCCCCAGACCCATACAGCCCCCCCCCCCCCCAGACTTCACCAACTTATCCCCTGTGTCTATGGGCTATGCACAAAAGTATATAAGTTCTTTGGCTTATCTCTTTTTGTCACCCCAACCCCACATTGAGGTATATCAGTCTGCTCCATGCTCCCCGATGGTTTTTACAGCTCAAAGTTACGGGAACTTCTCTTCCCAGCTTTGGAACCCTGGGCTGAGGGTCTGCTGTTGGGCTGGGCTGCCTTGCTCCTAATGGAAGGACTTTGCCATCACAATATCCCTCCAGATTAAAAACATGCCACACGTGGGTGTGGGACCAGCCTGTTCCTCGCCTCCACCCTTCCTATCAGTCTCGATGTGCTTTCTTCTCCAGTTGTAGGACTTCCATTCAGCCAGCTTTCAGGTGGTTCTGAGTGATGGTTGTTCTGTATTTTAGTTGTAATTTTGAGGTGGTTGTGGGAGGTGGCGAGTACCAGCATTTACCTACACCGCCATTGGCTCTCTTTGGTCGGGTCCTAAATAATTTTTTATTTTTCAATTCAGTTGACATACAATGTTATATTAGTTTCAGGTGTACAACCAGTGATTAGACATTACATAACTTACCAACTCGTCATCCAGATAAATTTCACATCCACCTGACACCATACAGAGTTATTACAACACTACGGACTGTATTCCCTGTGCCGCACTTCACATCCCCGTGACCGTTCTGTAACTGCCAATTTGTACTTCTTAATCCTTCCCCTTTTATACCCATTTCCCAACTCCCTCCCCCCGGGCAACCTTCAGTACACCTGAAAATAATGCAAAATAATACTGAATGTAAAATTCTTACTGAAAAATAGAATAAACTAAAATGGAAAGATGCTCTTCCTTTAACAGGGGCCTGTCCTCCAGGAACCCACAGTCTAGAGTTTGTTTAAGGTGATTTGAATAACAAAACTACAAAGGAAGATAGGAATTTAAAAAAATCTGTGTTATTTTGTATACATTCTCTGACTTCCCCTTTGCCCAAGTGATACAATCCCCAAATAGTAGAGTCATGCACTGATGCATTTAACTCAAACAAATTCAAATACAGAGTAAGTGTGCGTGTATTTGGTTGCAAATCACTAATGTGTTAGTGTAAACATCACAGCTGATTTCTCCCACTCTTCCACCTACTGGGTGAGATGGGGGGCGGGGGGTGGGCGCTGCCTCTCCTGCTCATTCTGTTTACACATGCCCTTCCTATTACCTGCCTGCCTATGTGCCATGCTAGTGTTTACATATACGTGTTTCTTGTGCATTATGAACCTGACACAAGCCAGCTACTTCTCATGGCGCCCCATCTAAGGAACAGCGCACTGTTCCCAAACCCAGCAACATAAGTGATGCTCAGCGAGTGTCATGTTGAGTATATGTGACTTTTGGACCCAGTTACTTTAGAAAGTTAACTAGTTTGCAAGACCTAACATCGTGTACCCAGTTTGACTTCAGCGAGGATAGGGGCAGAAGCAAAGGCATTGTTACTTTGCCATAGAGCCTTTACTTGCCGTGAAGCCAGGTTTTAACCATCTCTCTCTCCCTCTCCTCTCTCTCTTCCTCCCACTCTCCTTCTCCCCGCCTCCTCCCTTTGTTTTCTCTTTTGCAGTCTGCTGTTTTGTTGTGCACAAGCGGTGCCATGAATTCGTCACGTTCTCCTGCCCAGGCGCCGACAAGGGTCCAGCCTCTGATGTAAGTAACGGGCACTGGCCACCTCTCTTTGTCCACAGTCATCGTGAGGGAGGACCCTGAGAGAGAGAAGTTGGGATGGTCTCACGCCAAGGCACGCAGAGGTCCTCACAGCCTCTGGGACGTTTTTCATTGTAATGGAAAAAAAGGAAACATTTTAGACGGGGCTGTGATTGTACAGGAAACCTGCTAGTTCTCCTACTATGATGTTGCCAGATGTCTTTACAATTTTTTATTGAATTTATTGGGATGACATTGGTTAACAAGATTATATAAACGATTCATAAATGTCTCCTCATCTTGACAGTGGGGGCATGGAGAGTGGTGGGCGGGGCCGAGCTGTTCCCACTGCTGTGGAAAGGTGGTTGGAAGAGTACCTCCTTGCATGCACTTGATGGCTCTTTGCTGGGGAAATGCTGACACCAGGGCCCAGGAACTAAGAGGACATGACTTTGTCCCGTTACTATGCACCCCCCCCCCCCAGCATGACTACTGAGGCAAGGGATGCTTCTAGGTAAAACAGGCAAATAATTTTTGCTTTAATTGTTATGAATTTATTTTAACGTGGGTTGGAAAAATGTATCTAGTAGTGCCTTTGTAATAGGGATGTAAAATTTCCTACCTAAGTGAAGGTAAACCAAAGATGTATTGATTTAAGGAACATGTTAAGTCAGCGGTTCTCAACTTCTGAGCCGCGACCCCTTTGGGGGTCAAACGACCCTTTCACAGGGGTTGCCTAAGACCATTGGAAAACACATATATAATTACATATTGTTTTTGTGATTAAGCACTATGCTTTAATTATGTTCAATTTGTAACAATGAAATTGGGGGTCACCACAACACGAGGAACTGCATTAAAGGGTCGCGGCATTAGGAAGGTTGAGAACCACTGAGTTAAGTGAATGATGGTATGGATACTTTAAGGTTATGTATGGCAGAAGCCTTGGTATTAGGGGTTTTTTTTGTTGTTGTTTGTTAATCCTCTCCTGAGGGTATTTTTCCATTATTTTTAGAGAGAGTGGAAGAGAGAGGGAAAGACAGACAGCAACATCGATGTAAGAGAAATGCATTGATTGGTTGCCTCCTGCACGAGCCCTGACCAGGGCCTGGGCCGGGGAGGAGCTTGCAACCCAGGTACCTGCCCCTGACCGGAATCAAACCAGGGACCCTTTGGTCCACAGGCTGACGCTCTATCCACTGAGCCAAACTGGCTAGGGCTGGTATGAGTTGATGTAAAGTTTCGGTACCTTGTTGATTGCCTCCCGGCAGCCACTGTGGCCCTCACACTCTGGCACAGGCATATTTCATGCTAGAAGCTGAGATGCCTGGCAACTTGCTTTCCCACGGGCGTCTGTAGCTAGTGAATGAGCATGTGACCGAGCTCTGCTCAGTGGGGTGTGGAGCGGAAGCTGGGTAGGCTTCTAGGCAAGACTGTCCTTTCTGATAAGCGAAGACATCTCTTTCTTGTCCTGCTGGTGGTTGTGATAGCCCCTTTGGGTCGGTGAGGGAGGCGTGGCTGACATGCTGAGCACGGCAGAGAGGAAGGAACCCCAGGCACTGGTGACATTGATAAGCTAATGAGCCAACCCTGAGTTCCTATGCCAGACAGTGTATGTGCGATAAGAAGCTCAGCACGAGGACTTGTGAGTCTTGAACTTCTCAGGAGGACTTCCCACCATGGACAGTCCCCCCCCACCGAGTCATGAATTGTATTTAGGGTACCCACTGGGCAGCTGTCACCCTAGTTCTTTTATTTGTCCGGTTTTGGTTCACACTCCTGGAATTCTCTACATGGATTTTGTCCATTACTGGTCCTATTCTAACCCACTTAGGACCGACAGCTGCCTTCAGACTGGTGGCTACCTTAGGGCATTGGATTTCTTTGACTCTTGCTAACCTTTTACAAATAGTCACTTACCACCACGTCCCTGCAAATCAGAGGCATTTCTGTTGCCACAGCAACATGACAGCAGTTGCTCTGCTTGGAAACTGGTACTTGGGGTTAAGAACTCCAAGCATCACAGAGCCACCAGTCCTTACCGGCCTGTCTGCAGAGACGAAGATGGGGCAATTGTCAAGTTCCCCCAGAGCACGCTCCCTGGCCCTTCTAGTGCAATTGCTCTCTCATCCCCAGGAAAACAGGCAGGGAAGTTTGGGGGATACTGCTCTGAATGTTCCTACAGATGGAGGCTGGGTACTCGGGAGCAGCTAAGGGGTGGTGTTTCCATAGCCTGTCCATGCAGGTGGGCAAAGTCGTGTTACAGTCGGAGTACACGAAAGAGTTCACTCTTGTATTATGAATTAATTATCGTATTATTTTCCATACAAACAACTGTAAACCTACTTTTTCCAACTCCTGTATTTGTTGACTTTTTCGGTTGCCTAAGACAGAAACTTAGCTCAAACTGGCTTATGTGAAAGGGGAAATTCTTGGTCCCTGAAACTGAAAAGCCCAGTGGGTAGGCTGGCTTCAGACACCGGGATCCAGGTGCAGATGTGAGGTCCTCAGGACTCTCTCTGCATCTCGGCTCGGCCCTCCTGTCTTGGTTTCAGCCTCAGGGGCCTGTTTCTCCCAGGGAGTGTGATGGCTGCAGCTCCCCTCCTCTTATGTATCCTCATGGCTGCAGCTCCCGGGAGAAGAGCTGAAGTCTCATTGGACCGTGGGTCACATGCAGCCAGAAGGATGGCTGTGCTGATTGGCCGGACCTGTCATGTGTCTGCTCCTGGAAAGGAGGGCCCTGTGTGGGAGAGAGTGAGTGAGGGACAGGTGGTCACTTGGAAGAAAACCAGGGAAGAAATATTGAGAACTGGTTAGAAATCATACACCATGGAGCCGGCATTCGCAGGCTCAAATATCTGTGACCTTTGGCAAATTACCTAAGTCCCTTTGTGCCTTAGATTCCTCCGCTGAAGATGGATAAAATAAGGGCCCCTACCATATAGCACTTATGAGCATCTTATGTGTAAATATCAGTGACAGCACCGAGGACAGCCTGGTACCTGGCAAGAGCTGCGTGTGGAGGAGATGGTGATGACAGCAGGCAGCAAGGAAAGGTCCATGGCGTAGCGGGAAGGGTGAGCAGGTTCTCTGCTGCCACCTGGCAGTGCTTCCTGGCAGCGTGCGGCCCCATGGGGGGTCGGCATCCCTCTCTGTATGCGCGGCGCAGCGCAGCCACCCATCACCTCGCGTGGGGAGAGCAGGAAGCACCCTGCCGCCGGCAGGCATGGGATTGGCAGCCGACCTGGGATGAGCCCATCTCTGGGCATTGTTCCAAGAAGGCTGGTTGGCACCAAGGATGATGAATTGGTCCAGACAGTTGAATTGGTTCGATTCTCAGTTCATTGACCTTTCTCTGTCCATGGTCGGAGGCATGATTACAGATCTGTCCACACCTGCTCACCAACCTGGCCAGCCTCTCATTGGCTGCCCCTGAGGCTCATGCGGGTTTGGAGGAGTGCCCTCCTCCTGTGTGACCTTGGGGAGCTGGAGTGGCGAGCTCACGGAGCAGTAAAGCAGTCTCCATCCATGGAAAGGAACGTGCTGGGCTCTGCCCTCGACCCTCTGCTCTTCTAAGCCCATTCTGAGCTAAGGAACATGCTGGATCGTAGGACCTTGTCTTCTACAGACAGGCCCAAGTCACGGAACATCAGTCTGCCTGAGGAACTTTACGGACCAGGCACTGTCCCAGTGAGCCCAGCTACTGACCCAGTTATTCCGTGCCAATGGGAATCAATATACTAGTACATGGGCACCCACATCGGAGGACCTCCATGACAGAGTCCTGGCTGGTACTTCTGGTCACCTGCCAATACCCTCCTGGTTCCTGGCCCCTTCCTGTCTGGGAGCTCTCAGTCCCGCTGCCTCTTGGACCACTTCAAGCAGCATGTACGGACATTGCAGTTACCCATCATTTATAATGCCCATCACTTACAGTGCTGTCCACATACACAGCCTCCTGGGAGATCTTAGAGCAAGAGAGAGTTGTCTCTGAAGGCTGGGACTAGGGTGAGTCAAAGAGGTACTTGCCCTGGGCACCTGTGTTGGTGGCTATCTGTGGCTGGATGATCTAGGATGGCTTGCTCACAGGACTGGCAGTGAGCAAGTTGTTGGCCTGGGAGCTTGGTTCTCCATGTGGCTGCGTCCTCCAGCTGGCTGGCTCGGGCTTGTTCACGTGGTGGTTCCGAGAAGGGCTAGGGAGCCTGCCCCAACGCACTTGCTTTTCAGCCTGTGCATTGAGTTTGCTAGGTCCCACTGGATGGCGCAGAACTAGATTTCACTCCTCGTGGGAGGGACGGCTCTCTGGGAAACCTACTGCAGATCGTGTTGACTCAAAAGGCCACTGAGAGCACAACCTCTGACTTCACGGAAGATGCACAGGTTTTGGTGCCGTTCCGAGGGTCCTGTGTGGCCTTGTGAAGAGACGGATGAGCCACATCCACAATAGCGTCTGGCACCCAGAAGCCACTCCATGAGTGGGTTCGCACTCACTGTCACTGCCCGGAGGAGCGCCTCCTCGCTCAAGAAGGGCTAGGCCCCCTCTGACCTGCCAGGAGCAGTAGCTGATGATAATGCTTATTGAGTGGGGCTCTGCGCCAGGTGGGACAAAAGGATTCTTTAGGTTTATATAAAAAACAGTTTATTCAACATTTTATGGTTTTAGAAGTAACTCCTTATGATATATAATCAAGGTGCTGAATAAAATCCATTGTTGGCGCCCTGCGCCCTGCTGGCTCCATCGCTAGCTTGGCAGTTCCCGGCGGTGGGCACGCACGGGGGCGGGGGGCGCACCCTTTGTGTTTCTCCATCAGGTCCCGCTTCAGGGAGAAGTATTTAAAAAGGACAAATGGTGCCCCATGTTGAAGATTTAATAAAGGGAAAATAGAAGGAGCTTTAGAAAGGAGATGTTATATTTATATATTTAAAAAGGTATGTAGACAAATGCTAATGTGTTTGAAGATCTGGTGGAAATGAATGATTTTCCAGGAAATTTTAAATTGCCACTTTTGTCTGAAGAAGAAATTGAAAACCAGAATCGGGGAATAATAAAGAGAGAAATGAGAACATTGCCCAAGAAATGTTTTTCCTCCCAGGGCCACAGTCTAATAGTCTTCATGGGGAAATTACTTTAAACTTTAGAGGAATGAAGGATTTCTGTTTGTTTTAAACCATATCGGATCACAGAGAAAAAGTAAAGCTTCACGAGTTTTTTAATTGAAAGCGAGAGAATCCAGCTCTGATGAGGAGTAGAAAAAGACATTAGTTCCTGGGAAGGACGCTGGGGATGGGAGAAGAGCTGCCGGGACATGGAACAGAGGCTCCAGTGCTGGCCAGGTGCTTGCTCGTGACCAGTTGTGTCGGCTGCCTTTGCTGTGTAACAGACAATCCCAAAATGCAGTCACTAAAAACCAGCAGTCACTTGTTATTTCTCATGGGTCTGTGTGCTGCCTGGGGACTCCTCTGACCTGGGCCTGGGTAGCTGTTCTCTCTCTGCCAGGCTCTCACGTGTGTTGGCCAGCTAGTGACTTGGCTGGTGCTGGACCACTAACTGGGATCTGGTACCAATTCCCGTGGGTGAGGGAGGGCTTCCTCACAGCACCAAGCAATTCTCAGACACCCTTGGGTGCCCTGTGATTCAATTCAATTCTGACACTGCCCACCTGGGAACAGCATCAACCCCACAGGTTAGGGCTCCGTCCCTTCGCCTTCAGATGCCCATCGCAAACCCAGATTGATACCTATGCCTCTGATTACCCAGCTACAAATCAGAGGTTCCAACGACCCCCTCCAAACAGGATATCCGTTCCAAGTCCACGGTATCACCTTTACTTCCGATGGACTGGCTTTAAGTCAGAGGTTCCCACGACCCCCTCCTTGAATTCAATTAATTTGCTAGGGCAGCTCACAGAACTCAGGAAACCGATTTCCTTACCTACCAGATTAGCAGTTTATTATGAAAGAACACAACTCAGGAACAGCCCGATGGGAGAGCTGCGTAGTGCAAGGTACATGGGAAGGGGCACTGAGTTTCCGCGTTCTCTCTGGTGCCACTATCCCCGCATCTCCACGTGCTCACCAAAGCCCGTCCTCTTGCGTTTTTACGGAGGTTTCATCCCATCAGTGCAATTGATTTAAATTTTTGGCCATGGACGACTGAACTCAGTCTTCAGACCCTCTCCCCTCCCCGGAAGTCAGGGGTTGGGACTGAAAGTTCCAGCCCTGAAATCACATGGTTCCTCTGGCACCCAGCCCCCATCCAGGTGTCCTTCCTAAAAGTCACCTCATTAACATAACAGCAGACACCTTTATCCTGTCATCACGGGAAATTCCTAGGGTTTTAGGAGCTGTGTGCCAGACATGGGATGAAGACCTATTTCTTTTTATTGATCACAGTATCACAGTCTCCTGGAACAGCCTCAGTGGTATGGCTGACGGCTGGCAGGCTGGTGGCACTTCAGTTCTCCTCCTGTGGGCCACCTGGAGCTCGTCCACATACTGGTCTCAGAGTTCCGAGCACAGCAAGAGAGGGAAATCCCCAACGTCCAGGTGTTTTGAAGCCTTTATTTGTGTGTCACTGGTTATGGCCAAGACAAGATTCACCTCTGGTTTCCCAACACCATGCCCATACCTCTATAACTAGTCCTTCCATGAAAACTTTCTTTTTTTCCTTTTAAAATCTTTATTGTTGAGAGTATTACAGATGTCCCTCTTCCCCCCCATTGTCCCCCATTGTTCCCCTCCACCCAATTTCTGACCCACCCCAGGCATTCAAAACCCTATTTTCTGTGTCCGTAGGTAATGCATATAGGCATATAAGATATTTGGTTAATCTCTTCCCGCCCCTTTACCCCCACTTCCTTCTGAGATTCGTCAGTCTGTCCCATGTTTCCATGTCTCTGATTCGTTTTTATTCATCAGTTTATTTTGTTCACTAGATTTCTTTTTTTCTTTTTTTTTTTATTGCTTAAAGTATTACAAAGGGTATTACATATGTATCCATTTTATCCCCCCGCCCTAGACAGTCCCCTAGCCTCCCCTATCACCCAGTGTCTTATGTCCATTGGTTATGCTTATATGCATGCATACAAGTCCTTTAGTTGATCTCTTACCCCCCTACCTCCTGCCCCCCAACCCTCCCCGGCCTTCCCGCTGCAGTTTGACAATCTGTTTGAGGCAGCTCTGCCTCTGTATCTATTATTGTTCAAAAGTTTAGAATGGTCTCTATTGTCCATGAATGAGTGAGATCATGTGGTATTTTTCCTTTATTGACTGGCTTATTTCACTTAGCATAATGCTCTCCAGTTCCATCCATGACGTTGCAAATGGTAAGAGTTCCTTCCTTTTTACAGCAGCATAGTATTTCATCGTGTAGATGTACCACAGTTTTCTAATCCATTCATCTACTGATGGGCACTTAGGCTGTTTCCAGATCTTAGCTATGGTGAATTGTGCTGCTATGAACATAGGGGTGCATATATCCTTTTTGATTGGTGTTTCTGGTTTCTTGGGATATATTCCTAGAAGTGGGATCACAGGGTCAAATGGGAGTTCCATTTTCAGTTTTTTAAGGAAACTCCATACTGTCTTCCATAGTGGCTGCACCAGTCTGCATTCCCACCAGCAGTGCACAAGTGTTCCTTTTTCTCCACATCCTCTCCAGCACTTGTCGTTTGTTGATTTGTTGATGATAGCCAGTCTGACAGGTGTGAGATGGTACCTCATTGCTGTTTTGATTTGCATCTCTCGGATGATTAGTGACTTTGAGCATGTTTTCATATGTCTCTTGGCTTTCTGAATGTCCTCTTTTGAAAGGTGTCTATTTAGGTCTTTTGCCCATTTTTTGATTGGATTGTTTATCTTCCTTTTGTTAAGTTGTATGAGTTCCCTATAAATTTTGGAGATTAGGCCCTTATCAGATATGTCATTGGCAAATATGTTTTCCCACACAGTGGGTTTTCTCGTTGTTTTGTTGATGGTTTCTTTTGCTGTGCAGAAGCTTTTTATTTTGATGTAGTCCCATTTGTTCATTTTTTCTTTAGTTTCAAGTGCCCTAGGAGCTGTATCAGTGAAGAAATTGCTTCGGCATATGTCTGAGATTTTCTTGCCTTTGGATTCTTCTAGAATTTTTATGGTTTCCTGTCATACATTTAAGTCCTTTATCCATTTTGAGTTTATTTTTGTGTATGGTGTAAGTTGGTGGTCTAGTTTCATTTTCTTGCATATATCTGTCCAATTTTCCCAACACCATTTATTGAAGAGACTATCTTGGCTCCATTGTATGTTCTTTTTTTTTTTTTTTATTTATTTATTTATTTTTTAAATTTTTTTTTTAAATTAAATCTTTATTGTTCAGATTATTACATTTGTTCCTTTTTTTTTCCCCCCATAACTCCCCTCCTCCCAGTTCCCGCCCCACCCTCCGCCCTCACTCCCCACCCACTGTCCTCATCCATAGGTGCACGATTTTTGTCCAGTCTCTTCCCACATCTCCCACACCCCTTTCCCCCCCAAGAATAGTCAGTCCATTCCCTTTCTATGTCCCTGATTCTATTATAATCAACAGTTCATTCTGTTCATCAGATTATTTATTCACTTGATTCTTAGATTCACTTGTTGATAGATGCATATTTGTTGTTCATAATTTGTATCTTTACCTTTTTCTTCCTCTTCCTCTTCTTAAAGGATACCTTTCAGCATTTCATATAATCCTGGTTTGGTGGTGATGAACTCCTTTAGCTTTTCCTTATCTGTGAAGCTCTTTATCTGACCTTCAATTCTGAATGATAGCTTTGCTGGATAAAGTAATCTTGGTTGTAGGTTCTTGGTATTCATCACTTTGAATATTTCTTGCCATTCCCTTCTGGCCTGCAAAGTTTCTGTTGAGAAATCAGCTGACAGTCGTATGGGTATTCCCTTGTAGGTAACTCGGTTTCTTTCTCTTGCTGCTTTTAAGATTCTCTCTTTGTCTTTTGCTCTTGGCATTTTAATGATGATGTGTCTTGGTGTGGTCCTCTTTGGATTCTTTTTGTTTGGGGTTCTCCGAGCTTCTTGGACCTGTAAGTCCATTTCTTTCACCAGGTGGGGGAAGTTTTCTGTCATTATTTCTTCAAATAGGTTTTCAATATCTTGCTCTCTCTCATCTTCTGGCACCCCTATAATTCTGATGTTGGTACGCTTGAAGCTGTCCCAGAGGCTCCTTACACTATCCTCGCATTTTTGGATTCTTTTTTCATTTTGCTTTTCCGGTTGGATGTTTTTTGCTTCCTCGCATTTCAAATCATTGACTTGATTCTTGCGCTCCTCTGGTCTGCTGTCGGGCGTCTGTATAATATTCGTTATTTCAGTCTGTGTGTGCTTAATTTCTAGTTGGTTCCCCAATATAAGATCGAGGGTCTTATTAGTTTTCGTGTAGATCTCATTAAGTTTATCGGCAGCTTCTAAACAGTTCTTGAGAGACCTTAAAAGTGTGGTTCTGAACTCTATTTCTTCCATTGACAATTTTGTCCCGTTTCTTTGTCTCCGCATTTTGTTATGCTTCCTTGGTGCACCCCCTAGTGGTCTTTGTTCGCAGTCTTATAGATAAATCTTGATTGTTGTAGCTAATTCCAGGGAGGGTTTGACCTCCAGGCCAAGTGGCTATGAGGATCAGCTGTGTCAGCAGTGAGAGAACTTCTGTCCTCTAGGGAGGTGCTAATCTAGCCTTTGCTTGAGGCTATCCGGCAAATGCCTTTGCCTGAGGCTATCCGGCAAATGCCTCTGTGCAGGGCTTGGGCGGGGCGGGTCGCACAGGATCAACAGGGTGGGCCGGAGAGAGCAGTTATGGCGGCTCTCAGTCCTGTCCCAAGGGGCTCTGCCTCTCTGAGTCCCAGCACCCGCTGCAAAGCTCGGAGAGAAAGCTGCACTCGCTCTGACCGAAGCCAGGCAGTCCCGCTTCTCCCGTTTGAGTCTGGGTCCCTAAAGACTCGCCCGGATGTGGTGCTCAGAGTCTGCAACTCCCTCCCGATTGAAAACAACAACCGCGCCCTCCGCCGCCAGCCCGCTCCGCGCACTCCGCACCTCAGAATTTGACTTCAGCACTGCGCCTCCTCTGAGTGTCCGTATGCGTTTCTCTTTCCTCCTAGTTGTAGGACTTCCACTCAGCCAGCGTTCCTGTGGTTCTGGGTGATGTCCCTTCCGTTTTTTGGTTTCACTTTTGAAGTAGTTGTTCAAAGCAGCAAACTCCGGCGTTAACCTATGCCGCCATCTTGGTTCTCCCCTCCATTGTATGTTCTTGCCTCCTTTGTCAAATATTAATTGAGCATATTGGTTCGGGCCAATTTCTGGGCTCTCTATTCTATTCCATTGATCTATATGCCTATTCTTGTGCCAGTACCAGGCAGTTTTGAGAACAGTGGCTTTGTAATACAACTTGATATCTGGTATTGAGATCCCACCTACTTTGTTCTTTTTCAGGATTGCTGCAGCTATTCGGGGTCTTTTTTTATTCCAGATGAATTTTTGGAAAGTTCGTTCTAGATCTCTGAAGTATGCTGTTGGTACTTTAATGGGAAGTGCGTTGAATTTATAGATTGCTTTGGGTAGTATGGACATTTTAATGATGTTGATTCTACCAATCCATGAACACGGTATGTTCTTCCATCTGTTTATGTCTTCCTCTATGTCTTTTTTCAACGTCCTGTAGTTTTCTGAGTAGAGGTCTTTTACCTCTTTAGTTAAGTTTATTCCTAGGTAGCTTAGTTTTTTCGGTGCAATGGTAAACGGGATTGTTTTTATAATCTCTCTTTCTGAAAGTTCACTATTGGTGTATAGAAATGCCTCAGATTTCTTGGGGTTAATTTTGTATCCTGCTACATTGCCAAATTCATGTATTAAGTCTAGTAGCTTTTTGATGGAATCTCTAGGGTTTTGTATGTATAATATCATGTTGTCTGCAAATAAGGACAGTTTTACTTCCTCTTTTCCAATTTGGATGCCTTTTATTTCTTCTTCTTGCCGAATTGCAATGGCTAACACTTCCAGTACTATGTTGAACAGGAGTGGTGAGAGGGGGCATCCCTGTCTTGTTCCTGTTCTTAGGGGAAATGGTGTTAGTTTTTGTCCGTTGAGTATGATGTTGGCTGTGGGCCTGTCATATATGGCTTTTATTATGTTGAGGTATGATCCTTCTACTCCCACCTTGCTGAGAGTTTTTATCAAAAATGGGTGTTGAATTTTGTCAAATGCTTTTTCTGCATCAATTGATATGACAATGTGGTTTTTTTCTTTCAATTTGTTTATGTGATGTATCACGTTTATTGATTTGCGGATATTGTACCATGCTTGCATCCCTGGGATAAATCCTACTTGGTCATGGTGTATGATCTTTCTGATGTACTGCTGGATCCGATTTGCTAAGATTTTGTTGAGGATTTTGGCATCTATGTTCATGAGGGATATTGGCCTGTAATTCTCTTTCATTGTGTTGTCTTTACCTGGTTTTGGTATTAGGGTGATGCTGGCTTCATAGAATGAGCTTGGAAGTGTTCCTTCCTCTTGAATTTTTTGTAGTAGTCTGAGGAGGATAGGTTTTAGTTCTTCCTTGAATGTTTGGTAAAACTCCCCTGTGAAGCCGTCTGGTCCTGGGCTTTTGTTTGCTGGAAGCTTTTTGATGACTGCTTCAATTTCTTCCATAGTTATTGGCCTGTTGAGATTTTTAGATTCTTCCTGATTGAGTTTTGGAATGCTGTATTTTTCTAGGAATTTGTCCATTTCCTCCAGGTTGTCTAGTTTGTTGGAGTAAAGCTGTCCATAGTATTTTTTAACAATCATTTGTATTTCTGTGGGGTCTGTTGTTATTTCGCCTCTATCGTTTCTGATTTTATTTATTTGGGTCCTCTCTCTCTGCTTCTTGGTGAGTCTGGCTAGAGGTTTATCAATCTTGTTTATCCTTTCAAAGAACCAGCTCTTGGTTTCATTGATTTTCTGTATTGTTTTTTTGGTCTCTATGTCATTTATTTCTGCTCTAATCTTTATTATCTCCTTCCTTCTGCTCACTCTGGGGTTTTCTTGTTGCTCTCTTTCTAATTCTTTGAGTTGTAGAGTTAGATGATTTACTACCATTTTTTCTTGTTTTTTGAGATAGGCCTGTAGAGCTATAAACTTCCCTCTCAGGACTGCTTTCAATGTGTCCCATAGGTTTTGGATTGTTGTGTTTTCATTGTCATTAGTTTCCAGGATGTTTTTAATTTCTTCTTTGATCTCATTGGTAACCCAATCAATATTTAATAGCATGCTATTCAGCTTCCAGGTGTTTGAGTATTTTGGGTTGTTTTTATTGTAGTTTATTTCTAATATTATGCCATCGTGGTCTGCGAAGACGCTTTTTATGATTTCAATCTTCTTGAATTTGGGGATACTTTGCTTGTGACCCAATATGTGGTCTATTTTTGAATATGTCCCATGAGCACCTGAGAAGAACGTATATTCTCTGGCTTTGGGGTGAAGTGTTCTGAAGATGTCTATTAAGTCCATCTGATCTAGTGAGTCATTTAGGATTGCTGTATCTTTGCTGATTGTTTGTCTATAGGACTTATCCAGTGCTGTCAATGGTGTATTAAAGTCCCCTACTATGATTGTATTGTTGTCGATCTCTCCTTTGATATTTTCCAGGAGTTTTTTTATGAATTTGGGTGCTCCTACATTGGGTGCATATATGTTTACCAGGGTTATATCTTCTTGTTGTATTGATCCCTTTAGTATTATGAAGTGGCCTTCCTTATCTCTTGTTAAGGCCTTCAGTTTGAGGTCTATTTTGTCCGATATAATTATTGCTACCCCAGCTTTCTTTTCCTTTCCATTTGCCTGAAAGATATTTTTCCATCCTTTCACTTTCAGTCTGTGTGAGTCCCTTCTCATGAGGTGGGTTTCTTGTAGACAGCAGATGTATGGGTCATGTTTTTTTTATCCATTCAGCCACTCGATGTCTTTTGGTTGGAGCATTTAGTCCGTTTACGTTTAAAGTTATTATTGAAAGGTACTTGTTTGTAGCCATTTCTTTTTTTGTGTGGCTGTTTTCTTTCTGAGCTTTTTATTTCTTATTTTTATACCAGTCCCTTTAGCATTCCTTGCATTGCTGGCTTGGTGGTGACAAACTCCCTTAGTCTTTTTTTGTCTGTGAAGCTTCTTATTTCCCCTTCAAGTTTGAATGATAGCCTTGCTGGATAGAGTATTCTTGGATTCAGTCCTTTGCTTTGCATCACTTTGTAAATTTCAGTCCATTCTTTTCTGGCCTGATGTGTTTCTGTTGAGAAGTCATTTGACAATCTAATGGGAGATCCCTTGTATGTAACTTTCCGTCTCTCTCTTGCAGCCTGTAAGATTCTCTCTTTGTCCTGAACATTTGCCATGGTGATTATGATGTGTCTTGGTGTGGGTCTTTTCGGGTTCACCTTGTTTGGGACTCTCTGGGCTTGTGTGACTTTTTTCTTCCCCACCTCAGGAAAGTTTTCTGATATTATTTCTTCGAGTAGGTTTTCTAATCCTTGTTCATCTTTTTGTTGTTCTGGTACTCCTATTATTCGTATGTTGTTTCGTTTCATGTTGTCCCAAAGCTCCCTTAGGCTCTCCTCCTGTCTTTTAATTTTTTTCTCCAATTGCAGTACATTTTGGGTGTGTTTTGCTTCCTTGTCTTCTAATTCACTAATTCGGTCCTCCGCTTCTCCTAGTCTACTGTTGATACTTTCAATGGAGTTTTTCATTGCAGCTATATCACTCTTCATTTCTTCTTGGGTCTTACTTAGGTTGTTGATTTTTTCATCTGTTTCTTCTAGCTTCTTCCATATGTTATCGATTTTTTCATCTGTTTCTTCTAGCTTCTTCCATATGTTATCGATTTTTTCATCTGTTTCTTCTTGCTTCTTGCAGAGGTTGTCGATTTTTTCCTCCATCCGGTTTATGCACTCTAGGATCCTTATTCTGAATTCTTTATCTGTCATGTTGCATGCCTCTGTATTACTTAGCTGCTTTTCTGGAGAGTCCTCCTTCTCTTTCCTTTGGGGGTTTCTTTGTCTACCCATGTTTGATCTCACTGACATATCTAGACGTTGAGTTGTTCAGTGGTTGCTCCCTTGGTGGCAGTGACTCCTTGGTCTGTGGTTGCTCTTCGGGCGGTTGCGGTAGCAGCTACTCTCCGTTCACTAGATTTCTTGTTGTTTTATTTTGATTTTTAGATTTAATTGTTGATAGTTATGTATTTATTGCCATTTTATTGTTCATATTTTTTTTCTTCTTCTTCCTTTTCTTAAAGAATGCCCTTCAACATTTCATGTAATACTGGTTTGGTGGTGATGAACTCCTGTAGCTTTTTCTTGTCTGTGACGCTCTTTATCTGACCTTCAATTCTAAATGATAGCTTTGCTGGGTGGAGTAATCTTGGTTGTAGGTCCTTGCTGTGTCATCACTTCGAATATTTCTTGCCACTCCCTTCTAACCTATAAAGTTTCTGTTGAGAAATCAGCTGACAGTCATTTGGGCCCTCGCTTGTGGGTAACTGACTGCTTTTCTCTTTCTGCTTTTAGGATTTTCTCTTTGTCTTTAACCCTTGACATTTTAAATATGATGTGTCTTGGGTGTGGGCCTCTTTGGGTTCCTCTTGTTTGGGACTCTGCACTTCCTGGACTTGTAAGTCTATTTCTTTCACCAGATAGGGGATATTTTCTGTCATTATTTCTTCAAATAGGTTTTCAATATCTTGATCTCTCTCTCTCTTCTCCTTCTGGCACCCCCATAATGCGAAAGTTGGTATGCTTGAAGTTGACCCAGAGGCTCCTTACATTATCGTTATATTCTGGATTCTTTTTTCTCATTGCTCTTCTAATTGAGTATTTTTTGCTTTCTCACATTCCAAGTCATTGATTTGATTCTTGGAATCCTCTACTGTCGAATCTAAAGAATAAATTATTCTTTATTTCAGTTAGTGTATGCTTAATTTCTGACTGGTCTTTTTTTATGTCTTTGACATTCTCACTAAGATCCTTGAAAGTCTCACTAAATCCCTTGAAGTGCTCTTTGAGTCTCTTAAAGTTCTCATTAAGATCCTTGAGTAACCTTATAACCATTGTTTTGAACTCTGTGTCCAGTAGTTTGCTTGCTTTCATTTCTTTTATTTGTAACATGTTCCTTTGTGTCCACATTTTAGCTGCTTCCCTGTGTTTGTTCCTGTGTATTAGGTAGAGCTGTTATGTCTTCTGGAATTGGTAGAGTGGTCTTGTGTAGTAGGTATCCTGTAAGGCCCAGTGGGTTAGCCTCTCCAGTTACCTGAGCTGGGCACTCTAGGTGTACCCCATGTGTGGGCTGTGTGCTTGTTGTAGTTGAGCCTTGATTGCTGTTGGTGTCACTGTGAATTGGAGGAATTGACCTTCAGGCCAATTGACTGTGAGAATCAGCTGTGTCTACAATGGGAGAGCTGTTATGCAGGAGACACCCCTCTGGAGCAGGACTCACTTCAGACCTTTTTGAGCAAAGAATTTATTTGGTGCTCATTGAGTCTGCCCCTTGGGTGCGTCCCTTGTGGGTGTGTAGAGTTGCAGTCTGGTTTGGTCTGAAGGTGTTCCCTAGATGCACTGGCTCTGGGGCCTCCCAGGAGGTGCAAAGTCAGCCATTGCCTGGGGCCAAACAGCAGGAGCTACAAAGAGATCTGCAGATGGCTGCTACTTGTATTGGGCTTGGAAGTGCCCAGGTGAGGCCCAGCTGTGAAGCAAGACAGGCTGGTGCTAGTGCTGGGTCTTGGGCCTCTTATTGATAGGTATGGGACACACTGATGCCAGTTGCTGCTAGTTTGAGAGATTTTAGGAAAGTCTGAAGCCTGAGCCAGCACAGGCCATTCATATGGAAAAACAGCTGCAAATTGGATGTGGTGGAGTCTTAGGGAATCACCAGAGGGAGTGAACAGTGTGGGCCATACTTATGGAAACTCAGATATGTCTGGCAGTCAGCTCTGCGATGGGGGAGATCCCAGCACAGGAATAATGACCTCTGTGAACACCCATGTCTGGGAAAAAGCTGCCTCCAAGTTCCTGCCCTGATGCCAGACAGTCCAGTTCCTCTCCATATGTCTTTGGATTCCCCAAAAGCCACTGCCTGGCACTGGAACTCAGAGGGAGTGGGATGTGTAAGTTCATGCTGGGAACCTTTAAGAGGAACACCTGAGACTCCAGCAGGCTCCATGCCACTCAGCCACAATCCTTGCTCATTTTTACAGCCCAAAGTTACGCTGACGCCTCTTCCCAGTTCTGGAACCCTGGTTTGGGTTCTGATGTGGGGCTTGGACCCTCTTCTTCTCATGGTAGGCCTTGGAGATACTCCACACATGGGTGTTGGACCAGCCCCTTCTACCAGTCTCAATGTGCTTTCTTCTTTACTTCTCTAGTTGTAGGATTTCCTTGTAGCTAGAGTTCAGGTGGTTCTGAATGATGGTTGTTGTGTATTTTAGTTGTAATATGGATGTGGTTGTGGGAGGTGGGGAGTACTGGCATTTACCTGTGCTGCATCTTGGTTCTTCTCTGAAAACTTTCGGAAACTCTTTTAATTTGAATGTGCCTTCTGTTTCCTGCTGGGACTCTGACCGACAAGTCCTTGCCTCATTTGCTCCTACTCTAGACAGGACATGTCTGCAAATATGTCTGTCAACCTGGTTATAGTTGACCGGTTGGGAAGATAAAAGCCCTAATGGTAGAAGTGGCTGTCTTACTCCATGAGTTCAGAATCAGTCTCAGGCAAGGCTTCTCATTGGTTGGTCCTCTTATGTTAGGAGAATGTACTTTAATAATTTATCAGGCCTGGATCATGAGGCATATCTCAGAGAGCAGTGCCTGTTAGAAGAGGGGTGGGAAACTTTGATGAGCCGATAAAATCAATAGCTACCACAGTTTATTATTATAAGCTGACTTGACCACAGCTACCAGCATAGCCTAATAAAGTTGGCATAAAAAAGTGAACTATAGTAAACTCTGTGTCTAGATCAGCGATTTGCAACCCTTTTCATTTCATAAACTAATTACTAAAGTTCTGCTCACACCAAATATATATATATATATATCCTGACAAAGACCATGGGTATAATTTTGATTCATTGACAGTAGACGGCTATTGTGTTGGCTGTTGTCATTTTTTTATTTGACAATCTAAGGGGAAAGAGGTCAATGCCCCCACTCATAGTAAATAGTCAGGTATTGCAGGTTTTAAAAATTCTTGCAGCACACCAGTTGAAAACTGCTGGTCTAGATGAACAATTCTAAATAAAACATTTAATACTATTTAATTCTTAGCATAGATATATTGGTTTAAATAGACTTTTTTTTTTTATCTCTAACAGAGATAAAAGTAACAGAAAATTTTGATCAACATAACAAAACATAGGAATAAAGATAAAAATAAGCCAGCAAGGAGCTATAAAATCTGCAAAGTATAGATTGCGATGGTAGAAATGATAGTTGAGTGTCCATTACCTCATGATGTAAATGAGGTGACGTTCTCTGACCTCAGGCAATGGCCATCAGATTGGATGGACAATGTATAATTCCAGGCAAACTCTAAGAGAAATTTAGGACATGGGCTAAAATAAAAGGGGCAAAGATATACCACAAAATACACATAAATATAAAACATGGTCTTAGTAATAATCTAAAAAGAAATGGGACTCAAAGCAAAAGAATAAACAGGAGGAAGGGGAGGGAAATTCATTCTAAAATATTACTGGTGAGTGTGTACATTAGTATAATCTTTCTGAAGAGAAAATTACCAATGTGTATCAAAACCCATAATGACCTTTTTGAGCAAAGAATTGCAAAATCTAATCCCCTTTGACCTAAGAATCACGACTCTGGGAATGTTTGCTGAGGAATTATGTAAGGGTGGCGATCCCCGCATCAGCGGTCGTACTAACAACACTGCAAACAACCCGCGGCTGCCTGCCAGGTGGTGTAAGTCAAGTGCACCGGCGTGGCAGGATGCCGCGCGGCCGTTAAACATCCGATGTCGGGCCGATGGAGACGTCTGGGTCTGGATTGAGGGGGTGTCTGTGCAGGTGTCCACATTTCCCCAGACCCGTGAAGCAGCTGGACCACACTGGTGGTTCTTCCCATTGGTGTGGCTTGGGTGCCTGCGCCGGAAACTGTCTTGGCTTCACTCACGCTCGGAAGGCAGGCGTTGCACAGGGCCTGGTGAGCTACAGAGACCTGGAGGAGGACGGGCATCCCCACACCAGCTGGGTCTGATTTGCGTTCTTATGTTGCGTTGGTTCTAAATTCAGATTCGAGAAGGAGAGAGATGATCTGGCGGACCTCACGTTCTTCAGGTGTTCCCTCCTAGACTGAGGGCGCTGGGGAGGGTGCTGGGGATGTGAAGGGTAATGGAGGCACTCCTGCCAAAGAGGAAGCAGATGTGTAGAACAGATCAACACAGCACATGTCCACTGCGATTTCGAAAGCTACTTGCACAATGCTGACGGCTGAATGCTTAAAGATGACTCGGGGAGCCTGCTAACACCCGACCTCACCTGAAGATACAGACCAGGGCCGGGAATCGGTAAAGTCCTTCAGGGAATTGTGATGGGTCGCCGAGTTTGGAAATCAATGTAAGGGAAAATTATATAATGGTTGGGTTTGAATTCCAGATTTGCCACTAACGAGCTGAGTGATCTTGGGCCAGTTACCTGCCCTCTCCGCCTCAGTTTCCTCCTGTGTGAAAATAGGATAAGCCAGCGCCCTCGTCAGGGGGTCAGGTGAGGATGAAGTGAGCTGGTCCCAGGAAGGCCTTGTGCACTGTCTGAACAGGGCATGCGGAGTCACTTCATTACCACCGTGGTCCTTGTCTGGAGGGGGTGCTGGGACCCAGCCTCGTCTCAGGCACAGCGTGCAGCCATCCTCTTGCCACAGAACAGAAAGGCAGGCAGCTCCCATGGCTGCTTGGGAGAGTCGAAGGAAACGATGGTAAGGTGATGGATGCGATTCTTTTGACTGTGAGGTGCATTCACGTGGTTCTGCTCCCATTCGCCATGCATGACGATGGCTCGTGCAGGGCAGAACCAGCACGCACAGGTCAGCGCCGCTGCTGCTCTCAGCCCTTTGTCCCTCGCTGTCACAAAGACACAGAGCTTCCCACGGGGACGAAGAAGCAAATGTGTGACATGCAGCGTAGGACAGAAACCAACCGTCCCTCCGAAACCGACCGAAACCGACCATCCCTCCTGGCAGGCAGAGCGGCTGGGACTCGAGGGGGGAGGTGTCCTGTCCTGTGAATTGTTTTGGCGTCTCCTAGTTGGGGGTGGGACCAGCTTCAGAGCCTGAAGAGCAGTTTCCCAGCAGACCTCAGCCTGTGGAGCCTGCAGCCTTGGGGGAAACAGAATGGAAGGGCGGAGGACCCTGCGGAAAGGCAGCCCGGAGGGGTGAGGAAGGCGCTGGCCCCGCTAGAAGGCCTCACTTCCAGTCGTCCTCTGTCTCTGACTCAATTCCCGGAGCTCCCCCACCTCTACTGGTTTTGGATTCTGGGATTTTCAGGTTTTTATTTCTTAACAATAACATCCAAGAGCCGGTATTCATAGATACAATTCTGTGCTAAGCACTTTGCAGTAATACTCTTTATTCTTCATTCCACTCTATGAGTAAGTACCATTGTTATCATCCCCAGTTTAGATTAGGAAACCGAGGCACTCAGAGACTGAGTTACCCAAGATCACATGACCGGTGAGTGGCTGAGCCGGGACTCAAACCTCGGCAGCCTGGCCCCAGGCCACGTTCTCACTCCGTACCCCAGACTCGTCACCTCAGCCCTGTGCACCTGCACAAATCTAACGGGAGGAGACACCCCTTTCCCCTGAGAACTGCCTTTCCCGGGATGCACCCCAGCAGCTCTGGGACCCCACAGCCTCGGCCTGTTGGGCCGGTGCATGTGGGCTCGGGCCCCAAGCTTGAATGGCCCCACTCCCTCTTCTAGGAACTTAGAATTTGGATTTAAAGTTTCTGGTTTTAGTCTGGGCTGGGCACATGGTTTTTGAAAACTGTTGTTCAGGAAGAGTGCCCATCTGGATGAGTTCTCACACAGTGAACCTTTTCCTACAACCAGAACCCCCAAGGCCTTCTGTGCCCCCTTCCAGGCCCTACCCCAGCCCTGTCCTTCGAGGTCAGCAATGGGTTACCTGCTTTCTTTCCCATTGAACTGTTGAGTTTTATTTTACTTGGAAAGAACATAGGACATGAGCTATACCCGCCTTTCCTAAGTGCAGTACATTGTTGTTGGCTGTAGACACTATGCTGTACAACTTACTCATCTCCCTTAATTTAAACTTCATGCCCGTTGCCTAGTGACCGTCCAGTCCTTCTCCCCTGGCCCCTAGCACCCCCCTCCACTCTGATTCTGCGAGTTTGACTATTTTAGGTCCTCACAGAAGGGCATCAGGCAGTCTTCCTGTGTCTGGCTTATTTCACTTAGCACAGTGTCCTCCGGTTCACCCATGCTGGCCCATATTGCAGAACTGCCTTCTTTTTAAAGCTTGAACTGTATTCTGTTGTGTATCTACCCCATGTTCTGTATCCACGGATCTGCCAATGGCCGTTTAGGTTGCTCCCACCCGGCTGTTGTGCATTGCGTAATGGCGCTGCAGTGCTAGAACTTCCCTGATCCCGATGTCAACTCTTGTGGATAAATACCCAGAAGCAGGATTGCTGGATTATGTGGTCACTCCATTTTTTATTTTTTGAGGAGCCTCCAAGTGGGCTAGCGACTTGAATAGACATTTCTCCAAAGAAGCCATGCGAATAGTCAACAGGTACATGAAAAGGTGCCAGTGTCACCAAGCATCAGGACATGGGAATCAATCCACAATGAGGTCTCCCCCCACACCTGTTAGGGTGACATTTAAAAACAAACCCAAAAGACAGGTGTTGGCGCTGGCGGAGGAACGGGAACCTCCCACACTGGCGGGAGTGGGGGTGGCGCAGCCACTGTGGGAGCAGTGTGCTGGCTGCCTTTGAACTCTGTACGGAGGGGGTTATATAGTTGGCCTTCTCCTGTGTTTGGCTGCTTTCCCCAAAATTTTGTGTGTGGCCACGTGACTTTGAAATGATGACAGCATCGCATTTTTCTGGATGGTCGACTCCAAGCCAGCAGCGGGCCAGGCAGGTAAATGAATTAGTCACGTGTGTGGTGTCCGTCTGGTGCGCGTGCACCCTGTCCAAAAGGGGCAGCCGCCTGCTCGGCTCCAGTGGTTTTATTGCCGCTATTTAAAGGACCAGCGTCCAGATTTTCCAAGTTTTCAAGAGAAGTCTCCTGATTTTAGATGTTGGCAGATCAGTCGAGGATTACAGCTGTGGTGTATGTGAAGCACATTTACAGCTGGATTCATGTGTCTGCGTTAGCGGGTCAGACTGCCAGCGGAAGGGCTCCTTCACCCGAGCAGGGAGTAGAACACACGGATTGAGTCGAGCCAGCCTTCTTTGGGGAGTAGGGGGAGCAGCAGTTCAGGACAAGAGCTCTAAAAGCATGAGGAGGTCCCCTTTCCCAGCAGTGTGGCCCAGCTTTACGTTGGCTGGGCTTAGGAAGCAGCGGCCGCAGCGCCCCCTGCTGGACTCAGCACCTTCCGTGTCAGGCGGGATCTGCAGGCGGGCTGGCTCCTCCTGAAGCTCTCTGGCAGGGTCACTCAGCACTCTGCCTGTTTATAAGCGCCTGCTGCCGCCAGGACTGGGAGGCACCCGCGAAGATTCGCCGTGGCTTCCTGTGTTGGTCAGTCCCCCACGCCACCCACCGCCAGACGTAGCCACGCTAACTCCTTTCACTTGGGAGAATTGGGCCAGGCTGCCCTTCCCTCCAGAAATCAGGGACAGGTGACAAGTAAATGCCAGAAATGCTTCCAGTGGGTCTCCATGTAGAGAAAGGTGGGGCATGGCTGGAGGGAAGGGCTGGGCACTGTTTTAAGCTCTTTGCATATATCCATCCCTATGAAGTAAACACCTTATCACCCTCGTCTTGAAAATGAAGAAATAAGAACACAGAGAAGTTAGGAGACTTATCCAAAGTCACGTAGCTAGTAAGTAGCAGAGCCGGGGTGTGAACCCAGGTGCCATGCTCTTAATCAACACGCAAGACCCCAACCTGAGCCGGCACATGTCACCTTGCCTTCACCCCAAACAGCCACTGAAGGTTCCAGAAGGCTGGTGTGAAAAGAGGAAAGAGAGACGGGGAGAGAGATAGAAACGTCAATGATGAGAGAGAATCATTGATCAGCTGCCTCCTGCACACCCCTCACTGGGATCAAGCCCGCAACCCGGGCATGTGCCCTGACCGGGAATCAAACTGTGACCTGCTTCACAGGTCATGCCGGCCATGTCTGGCCTCTTTGACCACTCCCTTCCCCGCCTCTGAGCTGTCTTCTTTCACGCTCATGCCCCAGGATTCCTCCCACCACCAGGCATTTGCACACGCTGCCCACTGCCGGCCACAGCTTTCAGTGAGTTCCCCCTGAGTCAGTGAGTCTCAACCCTGGTTGCGTAGCAGGATTAACTATGGAGTTTTATAACCAAGTACTGATGCCTGGGCCCAATGTAGGCAGGTGAAATCAGAACCGGTGGCTGAGTCCAAGCCTCCCAGTGGGTTCAGGGTGTGTCCAGGGTTCAGACCTGGTTGACTCCTACACATCACAGGAGTGTGACATGGTGACAAAGAGCCCAAATTTAGGATCCAGATCACTAGCTATGTGACCTTGGGCAACTTACTTAATTTCTCTGTGCTCCAGTTTTCTCCCCTGTGAAACAAGGGTGATAATAAACCTGTTTCGATGATGGTCAAATGAGTTAATTATGTGTAAAGCTCTTAGTGCAATGCCTGGCGGTGTTGGCTGCTGCTATAGTACTAATCACCATTGTTATCGTCCCTGAAGGTGGGGTCGGTGATGGCTGCTGAGTCCCTCACAGCCACACGTGACACGGGGCCCTGAGAGCTCTTCGGAAACTGTGGAGCAGCGTGGGCCCAGTGAGATCTTGGTAGAGGGTGGCGGTGGGTGTGCACAGAACTCGTCTCCCCAGCGCGGCCTCGTCTCTGGGATCTTGCGTCTGGATGTCAGGATCGTTAGGATCGGAGCGTGCGTGGGGTGGTGGCATGGAGCCCCTGGCGCTGATGGTGGCCCCGGCTTTCTTCATGTCCTATGTGAAGGTTCTCTCTGCTCGTCTGAAAGGCAGACTTGGGTGTGCGGGGGCCTCCATGCAGAGGGAGCTGGGCACTGCTCTGCACCCGGAAAGCCAGCCCACAGTGCCTGTGCCCTGGTCTTGCCTTTGGGCGACCCCCACTCAGCAGGGAGAGGGGTGCAGACCATGTCTTGTCCCTCAGCCGGCTGCTGCGGGGAGCGGAGGCGGCCGGGGCAGGGATGTATGCTTGCTTTGCGGGTGCCTGAGGGCTCATTTCTAACAGGAGCGTGTGATCTGTTGCGGTGTGACTGCTCCTTGAACCCGCTGCTGTGCACTCTGAGCTACAGATTCACACTGTGGCCCCCACAGGAAGAGGCGGGTCCCTCTGTGAACAGCCTGGACCACCCAGGTTGTCAGCATTGAAAGCCCCCTGGGAATGCCAGCGTCACCCCTTTGTGTTCTGAAGGGGGAACTGAGACCAGAGCGTGGAAGTGACCTGCCCAAGGTCACAGATGGAGCTTTCACTCTCAGTTAGCATCAGGTGCTCATGCCCCGCCCTGTGCTAAGTAAGCACAGTGTAATCACGATTGTGTTAATCTTTCAAGTCTAGAACGAAGAAATGGTTCTTACATTCAGCAAACACCTGAATAGTATTTCACTAAGTGCCAGGCACTGTGCTGAGCCCTTTACAAATATTAACTCATTAAATTCTCATAATCCTATGAAGATTTAATGCCATTATTATTTTTACTTTAAAGCACAGAGAGGTTAGGTAAACTGCCCAAAGTCACACAGCTGGGCTTCAGCCCCACGCAGCCTGGCCTTGCAATGCAGGCTGCTCTTCTGCAGTGTCCCGCCACATGGGAGCTCTTGTCTCCATGTTAAAGGAGAGAAGATCGAGGCTCTCATGGCGTGTAGGTAACTTGCTCAAGGCCCATGATGGGAAGCAAGAGCTGGGGTTGCATCTGACCATCCAGCTTTAAAGTCTTATTATGAGCTCTCTACTCAATTTCCTCTCACAGGGGCTGGGGTCTCATAGCTTCAGGGCCTGAGCTGGGGACAGGGAAGCGGGGCTGAGGCAGAGCTGGGAGCCAGGCAGGTGGGGAGGGTGGAGGAGGGACTGGGGGTGGTGTCAGCCAGGCCCTGGCTTGAAGGAGGACCCCATGCAGCTGAATTGCTCACAGAGCCCCAGCCAGGCGGCTTGGGCCCCAGCTACGCCTCATCCTTCAGATCTTAGCTCAGGCTTCACCTCCGCAGGGACGGCTCCCAGACCTCTCTGTCCATCTGAACCCCTCGCTACAAACTCTCTCAGCCCCACGGGCTCCTTCCTAGCACTTGAAATTATAAATTTATTTGTACTTTTTTACTGTCTTCTTCCTGGGAGCTCAGGAGGGCAGACCTGTGTGTGATTTTGCTCACCCGGCACCTGACCACGCAAGGTGCTTGGCAAGTATTTGGTGAATAAATGATAAACACGTGATTGGCTCAGCGCTTTAGTGGAGGAAATTGGTGCAGAAAAATGCAGAGTGAAGTTCAAGAAGTGGGAACACATTTGGGGTTTATTGGGAAAAGTTACAACCCAGTAGACATAGGGATGCCTGGTCAGCAGTAATTCCCTATGAATGACGGTGAGCGCCTGCTGTTTACTGAGTACCTCCTCTCTGTCAAGCAACTGTTTTAAAGGTTTTAGTAATGCAGTCACTGTAACAACCCAGGAGTAAATATGATGTGATCGCTAGTGACAGAGAGGGAACTGAAGTGTGGAGAGTCCTGGCACGCGGCCAGGGGTGTGGCTGTGAGCCGGGGAGCCGGCGTTTGAATCCAGACCACCCGGCCGTGAGCCTCGCCCACTGACCACCTCTGCACGGTGCACTGCTCCTGTGCCAGGGGCTCCCCTGGCCAGGCCAGGCCTCACCTGCCGGAAAGGATGTGGCTTCTCAGACCTGGGGACCTTGGCATCGACGGGGCGGAGTCTGCAGGTCAAATGCCGGGTGCCTTGGTGCCTCGTAGGGTCGGGCTGGCTGGCACACGCACACAGCCTTCCAGGGGATAACCCGAGTGCTGAGAGCCTGAGGGCTCCCCTGCTCCGAGGCTGGGTCTGCCCCGACGCGAGGCTCAGCAATGGATGAGCGGCTGCTGCCTCGCTCTCCCTTGCTGCTGGGCGTTGGGATGGGGGTTACCAACTCAGATGCCCGCAGGGCCAGGCCGTGCCCAGCAGGGCTGGTGGCCAGGACTCTGCTCCACCCCAGGGCTGCCTTCGGGAGAGCGGGCTCAGTGCCGCCAGTGCTCAGCCACACCGTCCATCTCTGCCTTCTGGGCTGCCAGCCCTGGCTCTGTCCCACACCTCCCTCCACCCACCCACCAGCTCAGCTCCCGCACCCGGCACCCGGCACCCGGCACCCGGCACCCGGCACCCGGCACCCGGCACCGCACAGGTCCCTGTTGGGAATTCTGATGGGCCCAGCTCAGCTTTTATAAATTGCATGTCACTGACCAGACCTGGGCCCATCAGCATGAGGTTAGACACACTACTGCCCCCTGAGCTGGTGCTGTAGGTGGGGATTTTTCTAGAGGGGACAAGACGAAGGGTTGGCAAATGTTGGCATTTCCAATATATTCTGGAAGAATATGTGGGTGAGAATAACCATGGAAGTTTTGAAAGCAGACAGTAATGCTGGCAGGGGGTGGGTGGGTATAAATACATGTTTCTAGATGATATTATAAACCTATGCCATGTTTAAAGAGGATGGCACTGCGGCAGGAATGGAGAGACAGTCAGTGGAGCATAAGAGACGATTTAAAAATGAACAAGGATTCCTGAGAAAGTAGCAGAGGACAAAAGAGGCCTTTCAGATCCGCAGGCAGAAGAACAGCCCATGCAGTTTTTGTTACAACCGACTACACACCAAGAAAAAATTACAGGCCTTTCCCCGGAGCGCCTGCTACCATGGATGGCGAGGGAAATAATGATTTCAGAGCAGAAAGTGAAACGGTCAGAGAATGAAGTTACAGGGGCGTTACCGCAGCGGAGGCAGACAGGAAGGAAAGGGGAAACCAGAGAGAATTTGTTACCAGCCATTTAGAAAGAAACCAACCTGCATTTAAACCCGGACACAGGCTGTGGACAGAGTTCCTGACACACGGATAGTTATTAACTGTTTATTTCCACCAGTGACTCCGGGGCAGTTCCATGCAGTGACTCACCGAGTCTCCCGTCTTCTTAGGAACTGGGCATTGCTGTGGTCACTTTCCATTTCCACATGAAGAAACTGACATTTACAAGGGCTGAATGCCTGGCCCCCGATGGAGCAGCCCATGGCTGCCTGCCAGAGCTGCGTTACATGTGAGCACGGCTGTGGATTAACCCGGACGGGGACAGTGGCTCCAGAGCCCATCTTACCCCAGGAAACCAGACTTAAAGTGCCACGGAAATGTACATATCAGACGCTTGTCCTTCAAACGGAATCGTTAGTTATTTGCCAGAGGAGTGGGGCTGGAAGAGGGCGTGGTGTGTCAAACGCAGGAGCAAACAATTACCAGGCACGTGCTCATGTACACACACACACACACACACACACACACACACACACACGCCTTATCAGCTCTATTCCCTCTCCAGGGACAAATAGCAGTGCAATCACAGCTTCTAACATTACACACACTTCATGTTCACAAAAACCTCAGCCCACATGCTTCCCTGTCTCTTGGGAATTTTGGGCGTTTTCTGTGCACTTTGGGGCCCGGTGTAGTGGTACCTGCTGGGGGCGTTTTGTGGTTCTCAGAAAAACAGTCAAATGAGCTACTTAACATCTATACAAAGCTACCTCTTCCTCCCTGTCCACTCTGCCCCTTCGCCTCCCAGATGCGCATGGTCACTCGCCTCCGCTGCTCCCTGCCATGTCCCTCTGTGCGGGTCTGGGAGTACCGTGTCCCTCTGTACCGTGTCCCTCTGTGTGAGTCTGGAGTACCGTGTCCCTCTGTACCATGTCCGTCTGTACCGTGTCCCTCTGTGTAAATCTGGGAGTACTGTGTCTGTCTGTACCGTGTTCCTCTGTACCGTGTCCCTCTGTACCATGTCCGTCTGTGCGGGTCTGGGAGTACCGTGTCCGTCTGTACCGTGTCCGTCTGTACCGTGTCTGTCTGTACCGTGTCCCTCTGTACCATGTCCCTCTGTACCATGTCCCTCTGTGCGGGTCTGGGAGTACCGTGTCCCTCTGTACCGTGTCCCTCTGTGTGAGTCTGGAGTACCGTGTCCTTCTGTACCATGTCCGTCTGTACCGTGTCCCTCTGTGTAAATCTGGGAGTACTGTGTCCCTCTGTACTGTGCCCCTATGTACCGTGTCCCTCTGTACCATGTCCGTCTGTGCGGGTCTGGGAGTACCGTGTCCGTCTGTACCATGTCCGTCTGTACCGTGTCCCTCTGTGTAAATCTGGGAGTACTGTGTCCCTCTGTACCGTGTCCCTCTGTACCATGTCCGTCTGTGCGGGTCTGGGAGTACCGTGTCCGTCTGTACCGTGTCCGTCTGTACTGTGTCCCTCTGTACCGTGTCCCTCTGTACCATGTCCGTCTGTGCGGGTCTGGGAGTACCGTGTCCGTCTGTACCGTGTCCCTCTGTACCGTGTCCCTCTGTACCATGTTCCTCTGTACCGTGCTCCTCTGTGCCGGTCTGGGAGTACCGTGTCCATCTGTACCGTGTCCCTCTGTACCGTGTCCGTCTGTACCGTGTCCCTCTGTACTGTGTCCCTCTGTACTGTGCCCCTCTGTGCCGGTCTGGGAGTACCGTGTCCGTCTGTACCGTGTCCGTCTGTACCGTGTCCCTCTGTACCGTGTCCGTCTGTACTGTGTCCCTCTGTACCGTGTTCCTCTGTACCGTGCTCCTCTGTGCCGGTCTGGGAGTACCGTGTCCATCTGTACCGTGTCCCTCTGTACCGTGTCCGTCTGTACCGTGTCCCTCTGTACTGTGTCCCTCTGTACTGTGCCCCTCTGTGCCGGTCTGGGAGTACCGTGTCCGTCTGTACCGTGTCCGTCTGTACCGTGTCCCTCTGTACCGTGTCCGTCTGTACTGTGTCCCTCTGTACCGTGTCCATCTGTGCGGGGCTGGGAGTACCGTGTCTGTCTGTGCGGGGCTGGGAGTACCGTGTCCGTCTGTGCTGTGTCCCTCTGTACCGTGTCCCTCTGTATCGTGTCCCTCTGTACCGTGTCCATCTGTGCAGGGCTGGGAGTACCGTGTCCATCTGTGTGGGGCTGGGAGTACCAGCCGTGCACTCTGCGACCCTCCTCACTTTCTCACGATAAATGGTAACCCGCGACCCACACATTTCTGCACCTGGGTTTCTGTTTCCTTTCTCAGTTTCACTCACGAATACCCCGTGACGACTCCACACCAGCGCGGCGCTTCCTTTCCGTCGGGTGCGCCTCGGTCCCTCCGCGGGCGGTGCTGTGGGTTGTCAGCGGCCCCCCTCCATGGGCTGTTGGGGACGTTTGCTCGGACACCCTCTCCTTCGAGGCACAGCCGTGCCCAGTCCCATTGCTCTGCGCTGGGCTGGCCTCCAGCACAAAGGCCAGGCGGTGGGCTGAGGGTGCAGAGGGGGAGCCGCTTGGACGTGCGATGCGACGGGCAGATGGATGCTCTCGTTTTAAGCTTTCGCTCTAAGACCCGTCTAGTCCATGCCCAGGTGTAGGCGGGAAAAACATAATTTTCACATTGGTTTCCCGAGTTTACAATCTTGCGGAGTTTTGTTTTAAAATAGTTTTATTTAAGTAAAAATGGCATGTGAGTTAAAACGAAGTGCTGCCTAAATCATTCTACAGGCGGCACCTGGCCGTGCAACATCAGGACGGCTCCTGCGCTCAGCATGGCCATTTTCCCCACCACAGACTCTCCGGGGGGGCACTGGTGTTTCTCTCCATTTCACGGACAAGGAGCCAGAGGCCAGAGAGTGTCACTTGCCTGAGGTCACACGGCGACTCCAGAGCCTGTGCCATAGCCCCCTCTGTTCCGAGATGATTCCCGGCTGGGCCTGCCCTCCGCCTGCCCGTGGGCCCTGCGAGTGGCCCTTCAGGGCTTCTGCGCTGAGCAGTGGGGGTGGCACAGCCTGAACTCACAGCCTGAACCTCCTCCCCGACCTGCTGCTTCCATCAGCTTCCTTCTCCCTGCAGCTCGGCCTCCGCGCAGCCAGATTGCAGCCACCTGAGAGCAGGCCGCACGGCCATGCCGACCGGAGAGGCTGTTCTAGGCTTTGACTCAGCGGTTTGTCTCTGATCTGTGCTTCTCCCTTCTTAGCTGCTGTGTCTGGACTCAGGCCCTTGGTCCTGGGGTTGGGTGCTCACCATGTAGACTCTGGTCGTGGGGTGGGCGGAGGGCACCCCAAGTGGCTGTCACTGGCCGGTGCTGCATTTGTCCTCATCTGTAACCCCCTGTCAGGTAGGGGCCCCCTGGGGGAGACAAGGGGCAGGGGGGCAGCCAGGTGTTCTGCCCGCTGTCCCCACTGCTGGAGCCTGACACACTGGGCTTCCACGCCTGTCTCTCCCGTTGTCTTGCTTGGAGACTTGGAGCAGTTTCCTTTCCTAAGCCTCGCTGGCCGTCTGGACGTCCAGAATAACACTGTCCCCCTCCCCCCCTCCCCCCCCCCTCCCCCGCCAGTGGCCAGAGTGAGGGTTGGATGACATGACCTGGAGCACCCGGCGCTGTGTGTGGCAGGCGTCTGTGCTCAGTTCATGGTGACAACAAAAGTCACAGCAGGTGATTAGCATTTTGTTGTCATTTGTCAGTCTCTTGGCTCAGGATCACAATCGGAAGGAAACGTGGAAATGCAAGCTTGCCTAGGACAGAGCATGGTGGGCCTGAGCCACAGGAAATATGGGACAGGAGTCACTTCAGGGTCTAAGGCACCTGATTCCGGGGGTGGAGAGATGACCAGGGCCTGGACACCAGGTGGTGATGCTGTGATAGGGATACGGTGGCCTCGACCCTATCTTGGAGAGCATCTGGTCATGAGCCCAGTGAACTCACCCAGGACTTGAGGAAGTGTGTTCACATGTGGCTGGGTCCCTGTCAGTGTGCTGCAGGGAGAGGGGGTGGGTGTCTGGCAGAGGGGCCAGGTGGGGCAGGAAAGAGTGAGGCAGGCGTGGTTTGAGACAACAGTGAACGGTGGGGACTGGAGAACTGGATTGCATATCCCTTCCCCGAAGGGGACAACGGCTGCTCAGCCCGCAGCAATGTGTTAGTGTTGCCACTACTTGTGGTTTTTTTTAAAAGGAGCCAGAAATTTACATTTTGAGCTGACATTTCATGATTTTTAAATATTTTCAAATCAACGAAGTCAAATTTTTAAGAAGCACCATCTGGGCCAAAGGCAGCCTGTTTCCAAGCTCAGTTTGCAAGCATGGACGCCAGCTTGAGGCCCCTGAGCACGAGGGAGGCCCCGGGCGGGGGGTGGAGACGGGATGCAGAGGCCCCTCCGCCTGGCCGGGTGGGACCTGACTGTAGAACAGGATGCGGGAGGGATGGAGGTGGGCGCTGCACCTTTGAATGGGATCAAACAAGACGTGGGGAGCGTTCTGACTCGAGCTCCCTGGACCCCAGGGCCGGTCAGCAGGAGCCTCAGAGCTGGGAAGGGAAGTGTTTTGGTTAAAGACAGAGCTGACCTTTAACCCGTCCCACTAGCATAGGGTGCCAGCTGTGAAAATACTGACATGCTTTTCACCAATTGGTAAGTAGCCACTGGACCCATGAGCCTCCCCTTCATACCTTCTGCCCACCCTCTGCCCTGCTGGCCCCTCACCACCTCACCTCGCTATGACCGGCAATGAAAGGGTGAGCTCCCAGCACAGCCGCCCTGTTCCTCTGCCTGGTCAGTGGGCAGTGCCTGAACCCTAGGGCTGTAGCTCCCAGCCCTCCGCCCTGCTGCAGGTAGCGGCTGCCCACCTGGGTCGCTGACGCACGAAGGAGGAGGTGTAGAGGCCACGGGGGCGTCAGGTAGAATTGTAGGGCAGGTCCCCAGGGGACTGGCACCAGGCCCCATCCGAGGTCACGTGACCTTTGTCCTTGCTCCTCTCTCTTCCTTGGAGCCACCTCAGCCTGGGGCTGCCTGTCTCCTGGCCACCTGCGTCCCAGCCACTAGCCATGGAAGCCATTGGAGCCAAAGGTCACCCGCCTGCCAGTCACCTGTCCAGGGAGTGGGCCTCCGGGTGCAAACGCGTCCACCTCGGCGGTGGCACCACAGGGACAGGCACGGGCGGGCTCCCTCAGGGCTGTCCTGAGGCTCGCGGGTCCCGGGGACCGTGTGGCTGTATTCCGAGCTCTCCAGGTGGGAGAGGCGAGGGGCATGCCCTGCTCGGTCTAGTGTCTGAGGGACTGTGGGGTGGGGGGTGGAATGGGCACTGGCAAGCCTGGGTCCCCCTGAAAGCTAAGGCAGGGGACGAAGGAGGAGCCTCCACCAGCCTCCACGTGGACCGCAAATGAACTTCCCCGGCTGCTGGCCTGATTGGCTCCTTCCTCCTGGCCGGCTCTCGTGTGTCTGCACAGCTCTCCCCGCGTCGTTGTGGTTTTCTTAAGCAGCGCGTGCATCTGCAGGGCTCTCAGCGGTCAGGGGTGGTCTCAGCCCGCAGCTGCCACCACAGCTCTCCGGCTCAGCCGTGGCAGCCATGGCAGGGCCCTGCGCCTCCGCTCTCTCCGGTTCCTCACCTGTAAAGGGGGTGGGGGTGGGGTAGTAACTGGAACGTACTTCATAGGGGTGTTAGACGATTAAGTGCCTTCATGGCTGGTTGTCCCTGAAAATAGCTCCAGGCATGAGTCAAAGCTCAATAACTGAACTCTCGCTCTTTAAATATTTATCGAGCTCCTCCTCTATGCCAAACACAACATATGCCCCGGGATATAGCGGAGAGCACATTCCCTCATGATGCGCGCAGTCTGTCAGCTAGGGAGCTGGGTAAGCGGCTGTAACAAGTAGCCCTTAAATACGGTGACTGAAGATAGAAGGCAGGTTTTTTCTCAGGTGTCTGTCCTGAGGGACTAAGTCCAAGGCTAGTGAGGATGGTTTTATCCGTTCGACACCTGGCCCAAGTTTGAGTCTAGAGTGGTCACTTCCAGTTCTCACCGTCTTCCAGCTGGTGTGAAGGGGAGAGGGGCCCCAAGGGCCTGGGTGTTTAAACACCTCTCTTTTAAGGGAGCTGACCCCGCAGCGCGCATGTCCCATTGGCCAGAACTCAGTCACACCAGCCCACCAGCTGCAAGGCAGGCCGGGAAATGCGGTCTCTCACGGCGGCTGTGCTCTGCTGTAACTCCAGGATTCTGTTATTAAAGGGAAGAGCGGGTGTTGGTGGGAACCCGCAGTCTCCGCCACAGCCTGCGGACTCTTTATTGGACCTTGAACTTTGTTCTGCAGGAGATGAGGTCCTAGCAGAGGGCTTCATCCCAGATAGTGGTTCCCAACCTTCTTTTGGCCCCACCCCACCTCAGCATCTCTAAAATCCTGACCCCCCCCCCCCGCCCCGTGACATAGAATTCTTAATCTTCCAAAAGTGAGCTCCTAGCTCCTATTCACGTGGAGGAAGCCTAAAAGCCATTACCTTGGTCTAAACAAGCTTCCAAAGAACATGGCACCCATGAAAGAGAAAAATAAAAGAACGAAAGGACAGTTGAAGTACTGAGGAAGAGATCACTAAGAAATTGTTAAAAATATATTATATGAAAAAATCGCGAATAACATTTCAAGACATATAATAGAGAACTGAAATGCATAAATGTGTCAGTATATTTATAATAATAAAAGCGTAATATGCTAATTAAACTGGACAGCCGAAGACCTTCCGGATGACCTCTGGTTGAAGCCAGGGCCGCAAGGGCTGAGCCCCTTGCACGAATTTCATGCATCGGACCTCTAGTACATTATATACTGTATGTGAGGCCCCTAGAACCATAAGAAATGCAGAAAATGCACTGTTAATAACTCATTCTCCAATTGCCCCCCTTAAAAGTCAAATTGCCCCTGTGGGGCGTGTGCCCCCGTTGGGAACCACTGCACCAGAGGCCTGCTGAGAGGCGGAGGGAGAAGGGGAGCGAGTGCACGGTCTACCTGCCGTGGGCACTGTGCCTGCTGTCCCGGGAGTCCTTGCCGCAGGCAGGGACAGCCGGCTGGGTTCTCCGACGGAGGCCCCGCAGGCAGGCACAGCGAGCGCTCCTTGGCCCCTTCGGCCACTGGTTACCGGGCACCACGTGGGGCCCAGGCTCCAGCGAAGGTCCTGACAGGCGTGAGGCGTGGGGCGTGGGGCGGGCTCTCCAGGGACCCTGCAGAGGGACGCATGCGCTGACGCGGGCCTCTCCTCCTCTCTTGGCCTCAGGACCCCCGGAGCAAGCACAAGTTCAAGATCCACACCTACTCCAGCCCCACCTTCTGTGACCACTGCGGGTCGCTGCTGTACGGACTCATCCACCAGGGGATGAAATGTGACAGTAAGTACCCTGGCTCAGCGGCTCCACCTGCTGGCTGGCAGCACTTCCGGGCGAGCCCTGTCAGGGCTCCTGCTTATCTGCACCAATGGGAAGCCTTGGCCTCTTGCCCTCCCACCCCCCCTGCTGTGCTGGAGTGGGGGCTGCTGGGGTGTCAGCTTGGCCAAGTCCCCTCACGCACACCTTCCCTCACTTGTTCCCTGCCACCTGGTACTGAAGTTAGTGACTCTGGCTTCAGGGCCCGTGGGGTGTGTGGGGTGTGTGGGGTGTGTGGGGTGCACCCTTAGCCTTCGGGAGGCTGGACAAGCTCCACCTCCTCTGACCCTCAGGGTGGGGGTGGGGGTGGGGGTGGGGGTGGGGGTGGGGGGTGGAGGAGCCTCCTGGTGGGACCCAGCTGGCGGGCTGGCTGCGGCCAAGCTTGGGGGTCTCAGCCGCCTGGAAGGGAGGGGGGGAAGGAGGCCCCGTGCCTGGTGGGGACAGGCCTGCCACTCCCCGCCGACCCGCGCCTCGCCCCGCCCCCAGCCTGCATGATGAACGTCCACAAGCGCTGCGTGATGAACGTCCCCAGCCTCTGCGGCACGGACCACACGGAGCGCCGCGGCCGCATCTACATCCGGGCGCACATCGAGGGGCCCGTCCTCACCGTCCTCGGTAGGTGGCCGGGTGGGGGGCTGTTTCCATCACCGGCGGGCAGGGCCCCGCGACCGCCTCTGCTCCTGCCCCACAGCCCTTCCCCGCAGCACCTGGGGCTGGAGCTCAGGATGCACCCCCAACACCCACCCCCCCCTCAGTGTCTGTGGGTGTGCACCTCTGGCCCCCTTAGTAGGACAGCAGGGAAGTGGTGCTGGGCTCTTCCCATGCTTCCCGTGGGGAGAGGCGGGTCCCGATGAGAAACCCCGGGAGAGCGTCACTCCTGGGGCGGAGGTGCAGGGACTTCCCGTGCGTTGGAAGTATTTCTTTCTGGCACCTGACAGAGGCTTCGCTGGTCCCTGGTGCACACCCTCCATACCTTTGGTGCTTCTGAAATATTTCTAACAGGAAGGAGGGCCGCTCAGCCTGCTGGGGGGTGTGCAGTGGGACTGGGGACGAGAGAGCGAGGTGTCCGTCCTCCTGTCATGGGCCGTCCCAGAACCTCTGCCCCCCCAGGAAGCTCGGGCGAGGTGGAGGCCCGCTGTACGGCCAGCACGCGGCCACAAGCCGAGGCGAAACCAGCTCTGACCGGCCGAGCCTGGGATGTTATAGCTAACCAACGTAATTAGGGTTTCATCACTTGGTAACTTAGGAAATTGATCACGAAAGGGGCTGATTTTGCAAAAACTGGTCTGTGAGGCCCCAGAATGATTGATTCGGTAGCTCTGATGCGCTGGCCCTTGTAAAATACAATCCCTGTTTTAAGATGGGGGTCGTGACACCCGGTGCGCACCCACTGAATTGGTTTATCCTTTAAAAAGAAGGCAAGGGACACTTGGGGATTGTGGACAGGAGCCTGCAGTCACTTGTTCAAAAGTAGCTGATTTCCCAGGACTAAGCATGCGGGTGAGGGGGAAAAGTGAGGCCCTGCTGCCCTCTACTGTCACATTCTAGGAACTACAAGGCTCAAGTATGTGAAGGGACCTTTCAGCGGCGCCGCTCCCTTCAGGGTGGTCTGCATTGCTGGAGCTCATGAATGCAGGGCTCACACCCCGTCATCACGGTGGCCGAAGGCCCACCCGTTGTCCCCACTACAAAGAAGAAGTGATAGTTATGTGACGGGAAGGAAGGCAGCCGTCGTATTGCCATCTACAAGTGTATCAAATCCGCACATTGTACACCTTAAACTTGCACAGTGCTGCGTGTCAGTTATGTCTCAATTAAAAGGGCTGTCCATGTTCTCTTCCATTGCTCACCACAGCCTTGTGAATACCTATTATGCTCATTTTATGAAGCTCTGAGGCTCAGAAAAGTTATGCTTCCAAAACCTTACTCCATTAACAAGAAGAGTAAGAGTGATACAATAGCCGACCGGGCAGCAGGCGGAGAGGTGCCCACAGGTGGTCACGTGGGTCTGCTTGACCCTGAAGTGCACTGTATTCCAGCGCCCTGCACATCCACTGCTGTGGTTTAGTTGCCTCTTACGGGCATTCCTTGGGGAGTCTTTGTTCCAACTAATGCAATACAGTGTTCCTTCGAAGTCAAGGCCAAATCTTCCCCTTCGTTCCATGTTTGCTCTGGCAATCCTAGTATATGCCTATGAACATTCATTTCCTACAGCCGCCCCAACAAAATGCCACAAACAGATGGCCTAGTAGGACAGATACCCGTTCTCTACGTGATCCGGAGGCTGGAAGTCTGAATCCAAGGGCCGGCGGGGGAGGCTGGCTCCTTCGGAGGCGTGGAGGGAGTCTGGTCCCTGCCCTTCTCTGCGTTCCGGTGGCTGCCACCAGCCTCTGGTGTTCCCCAGTCTCTGCCTACATCACCTCCTGGTATTCCTTCCTGCATGCCTGTCTCAAATTTCCTCCTGTGAGGACACCAGTCACTGGATTAGGGACCCACCCTTCCTAGGATGGGTTGGTTACATCTGCCAAGGCCATATTTCCAAATAAGGTAATATTTACAGGTGCTGCGGTTAGGACTTGAATATATCTTTTGGGGGGACACAACTGAAATGGGAGAAGGGAGGAAAGTTGAGGTTCCTTTAAAGTGGGGGTAGAGCCCTGGCCAGTGTGGCTCAGTTGGTTGGACGTCATCCCATGCACTGATAGTTCACTGGTTCAATTCCCGGTCAGGGCACATGCCCAGGTTGCAGGTTTGTTCCCTGGTCGGGGTGTGTGGAACAGGCAAACCGATCGATGTTTCTCTCTCACATCGATGCTTCTCTCTCTCCCTCTCCCTTCCTCTCTCTCTAAAATCAATTAAAAAACATGAACGTGAGGGGCAGAGTATTTCCATGCTCAGAGTTCTGGTCACATTAATTGATAGCCACCAGCATTTGGATCACTCTGTGGTTGTCTGACTGCTTTGGTACTGGAGGGAGTGCTGCTGCTCTCACATGGAAGGGGAACTAAGACTCCGTGAGGCTGAGCAGCTCGCCTGGAGTCACGTGCAGGCCCCGGCCGCGGCACTCCGGGCACAGCCAGCCCTTGGCACGGGCTTGCTGATGGATTGGGATGGAAGAACCTTGTGCTTTGACTGTTGTTCTCTGAAAATAGAGCTAAGATGAGTTTCTTGTTCAAGCGATTCATGGGGCTGGTATGGGGCGAGGAGTGAGCATAGAGCAGGGAGAGGCTGAGTGGGAGCGTGGACGGCCGTTAGCCGCGCGGGGAACTTGGGCCCAGCATCCCCACCGTCAGCCCCTCCTCGGGCAAGAGGGCTGCACTGTGAGGACCGTCAGTCTCCCCAAATTCTGTCTCCCCCAACTCATATGTTGGAGACCCAACCCCCTGGAAGTGCTATGTGGAGATGGGTTTGGGAGTCCTAAGGGAGGGCTCCCCATGGGGTGAGTGGCGTTATGAGCGAAGGAGGAGGAAGAGCTCTCCCTGCCCTGGGAGGGCAGGACAAGGAGGCAGCCGCTGCCAGCAGGAAGCGGGTTCGCCCCAGGAGCCAATCAGCCTGCACCTCGAACCCAGACCCCCTCCACCGCCGTGAGAAACCAAGGTCTGCTGCTTGCGCCCAGCCCTGGTCAGTCTCCCTGCGGCTGCTGGGCTGGGCTGGGAGGGTGGCTTCTGTGTGGCTGCGGGATTATCCGGACACGAGGCAACTGTGGGCCTCCCCAGCCAGCACAGGGAGCAGGGCGGGGCCAGGGGCACGGGCGTGCCCAGTGATCTCCCGGGCAGCCTGGTTTCATGGTGGGGCCCCCAGGTCCCTCTTCCTTGATCTCAGCCGGACAGACCAGAGAGCTGAAGGCTGAGCCGCCCACGGAGGGGGCTCCGTGTGAGGACGCCTTGCCATTTGCTCTGAACACCACACGCGCTGTGCACACCAGCCCATCAGAGGCCACGCGCACTGTGCACACCGGCCCATCAGAGGCCACGCGCACTGTGCACACCGGCCCATCAGAGGCCACGCGCACTGTGCACACCGGCCCATCAGAGGCCACGCGCACTGTGCACACCGGCCCATCAGAGGCCACGTGCACTGTGCACTCCGGCCCATCAGAGGCCATGCGCATTGTGCGCACCGGCCCATCAGAGGCCGCACCGGCTGCAGTGCCTCTGAAGGGCCTGCCGCTTCCTGTGGCTGCTGACGCCAGGCCCGGCTTCCTCTCTGCTGCCAGGGGCCCTGCAGGTCTGGGTCAGAGTGGAAGCGGTCAGTTCTCCTGGTGACTCATCCCTGGCTCTCGCTGCCGGAGGACAGCCGGCTGGGTGGTCTCCCTCCTTTTCTTCCCGCTCCTTCCTCCGCCACCTGTGCCCTGGGTGGGCGGTCCATCTGCGCCATCTTCTTTCCTTCCCGCGGCTACGCCAGCTCCTCCTGTAGGTCCCGGCGTTCTCACCGTCAGGGAAGCCCCGCCTTCTCTGTTGTGGACGCTGGTGCCCTGGCCGCTGCCCGTGCCAGTGTGGGTTTCCTGTTGGGTGGGCGAGTGTCGCATCTCCCACACACTTTAAGCTCCACGAGAGCAGGCATGTGGCCCCGGCCCCGCGCTCTTCCGGCCCCTGGTGTGATGGGCCTCGCTCCGCACTAGTGACCGGCATGCAGGAAGGAGGGTGCTGATGGCGTGTAGGGAAGGAGGGTGCTGATGGCGTGTAGGGACGGAGGGTGCTGATGGCGTGTAGGGACGGAGGGTGCTGATGGCGTGTAGGGATGGAGGTGCTGATGGTGTGTAGGGACGGAGGTGCTGATGGCGTGTAGGAAGGAGGGTGCTGATGGCGTGTAGGGACAGAGGTGCTGATGGCGTGTAGGGACGGAGGTGCTGATGGCGCGTGGGACGGAGGGTGCTGATGGCGTGTAGGAAGGAGGGTGCTGATGGCATGTAGGGACGGAGGGTGCTGATGGCGTGTAGGGACGGAGGTGCTGATGGCGTGTAGGGACGGAGGTGCTGATGGCGTGTAGGGACGGAGGACTTCACAGACGGCCCCCAGCCACTGCTCTGCCATCAGGAGCGGCAGCTCACGTGGTCCTCCATTTCCCACCATTGTTTCCACAGGAAGGAGACCACGCAGAAAATCCTAGGGCCAGGTCCAAGCTCAGCATAAGTGTTGCTGAGCCCGGGAGCCACCCTCAGAGCCACGGCTCCCCTCGCTCCCTGGGTCTGTAGGAGGGAAAAGGCCCAGCAGTGGGACTTGTAGAAACGTATGGGCACCATCACGCCCAATGGGTACGGGAGCCGGCCATCCGGCGGCAGGAGCCCAGGTCGAAGGTGGGGAGTTGATGAAGCCCACGTCCTTACATATTTAATCCCTGGCAACCCAGTGTCTCCCTCTGAACGTGCAACAGGCATCCCGTCCTTCCCGTCATTCCCATCCCACCTCCATTGCAGCCGCTGCAAACCCTTCGCCACCCCCAATCCACACCCACAGTTACACGCACAGAAGCGGCGTTCCTGAGGGAGCTGAAGGAGTGCTTCTGTGTGGCTTGCTTGGGGCTTCTGTCGGGGTTCTCTGTGCGACCTTCCTAGCTGAATAGCTCCCGTTCATATCCACCCATTCTATCCAGCGTGTGGTATTCAGGTCCTTTCCAAGCTGTGACCTTCACTCGTCAGAATAAGGAGGCACCCACGAGACATCGTTCTTGATGGCCATTGGGGCAAGCTGAGGGCTGCACCTCCCCTACTTAGGGGTGAGGGGAGGTGAGGTAGTTTGGAGTGATTAGGTGTTTCCGGGCTGAAGGCTTTCAGCTTGTTGCCTGCCCCCCCCCCCCCCCCCCGCAAGCTGGCTCTCTGCTCTAAAGGGAAAGAGAAGAGGGGAGGAAAGGGGACTGTCATGGTGGTAACTCCTCATGTGTTAATATCTCAGCATTCCTCTGCGAGCCTCAGTGGGTCAGAACATGCTCATAAGGTAGGCTGCTGGCCACCAGGGGGCAGTCTTGCCTTGGAAGCGGCCCTCCCCGGAGGCTCTCTTCCAAGAGTTGCTCAGACCTGTGGACCACGGGGGGGGGGGGGGGGGGGGGGGGGGGGGGGGGGGGGGGCGTGGCAGAGGGGAGTACAGCGGCCCCCAGGGCCCTGAGGCCAGGGAGAGGAGGGCGCTTCTCCAGGCCACACGCCACAGAGCGGGGACAGGACCCAGCCCCTCCCTTAGACGTGGCCGGTTAGTACCCCCCACCCCCACCTTTTAGCATAAAAAATGTGCAACAGACAGCAGCGTTGAAAGAACCTCACCACGAACACCCGCTTGTCCGCCCTGGGCTTCTGCCACCACATTCGCTGCACTCGCCTAGTCCGCGTCCCTGCATCTCGCTCTCCCCCACCAGTCATCTCAGTTTTGATACCTTCTGAAGTAAGGTGCGGGCAGCGGGCCGCCCCCTGAACACTGCAGCATCACCTAGAACTCAGGGCTTGTTTTGTTTTTACTTTTGAGATTAAACGTAATAGAGTGACGCGCACACATCCGTGCGCAATGGCTGGGTTTTGTGAGATGGGTACCGCTGAGGGACCTCGCCCCTGTCTGGTTCACCCTCTTTTCTGCTGTCACAGCGGCCACTGGGGCTCTGGGACAAGCCACGCACGCCATCCCAAGAGCAACGCCCTGTGTGGCAGACATGCACCCCGGCCCCCACACTCACAAGCTCTGGGAACGGGGCCCATGGTACCCAGGATTCCTTAGAGTTCCTCATACTTGATGGTGGTTAGGTTTCCTTTTTTTTTAAAGAAATTGCAGTGCAGTGAAATCGGTGTATTGAAAACACTTCGTTGTGTCCTCACTGGAGAGAAAATTCCCTGAAACAAACTCGTTTCTCTGCCGTGGCTTTGTCATGAGGAAGCTGAGTGAAGTCATAGCTGCATCCAGGGCACGCTGACCGTCGCTTTCAGTGTGTTGTAGGTGAGGTCTGCACACCCCTGGGGCTGGGCCACAGCCCGCCTGCCCTTCCTCCGCGGCCTTGGGCCTGTGAAGCGGCCGGTCGGTGTCCTGGCTGGTGTCCTGGACACCGAAGGAGACGGGTTGATTTGAGGAGATGGAGGGAGCTGAGGTCTTTTTCTCCACGTTTCTTCTCTTCTTCCCTGAGTGTTAAAGACGCGTAAGAATGGTCAAGCCCAGCCACGGCCCAAGGCCCCAAGCCCTGGGATGTGCTGGATGCACCGTGGCTGTTCCTCAGAGTCCCTGCCGAACCGCGTGAAGGGGGCGGCCAGGCCTGCAGGGCTGCGCGGGCCACTGCCGGGGGGGGGGGCGGGGGGGCCGACGTGGTCCAGCAGTACTTGTCAAAATATGTACATATTACCCTTGGGAAATCTGTCCTATTGGAATGAAGCACCAGCACACAGGGAAATAACGCCCAGAACAAGTATGTTTACTGATGTGCAGTTCCCAGTGGCAAAGAGTTGGAGTTGCCCAGTGACGGTGTACCCATTCTGTGGGCTACTGTGACACAGTTGTTGAAAACCATGAATTAAAATGGGTGTGTGTGTGACTACGGAACTGGTCTGGACGTGGGAACTGGTCCCGCAGATGTACTCACTTTGTGAAAATGTATCAAACTGTGTCATTACGATTTGATACTTGTTATATGTATAGTATACTTCATATGACACTTTTATTATTTAAAAACTTAAATAATTAAAGTTCTAACTAATTAAAAACCAAACAAAACACCAAAGCATCAGAACTACAGCTAATGCCCTGCAGCAGGGGCTGGGAAACTATGGCCTATGGGCCAGATATGGCCCACTGCTTGTTTTTATAAATAAAGTTTTATTGGCACACAGCCACACCCATTCATTTCCATGTTGCCTCTGGCTGCTTTCATGATAGGCTGCATGGTCTGCAAAGCCTAACCTATTACTCTGTGGCCTTCCCTGGAAACATTGCCAACCCATGACATGGAGGGCCATCTCTGATGCACTAAGTGAGAGGCCTGCATTGCATAAAAATATATTTAGCTTGATCTCATTTCGAAGAAATAAGCAGCAGCGACAGATGCGTTCTGTGTGTGGAGTTATGTTTGTATTTTTGTCAGGGTGGGGAGCAGGGAGTGGAAGGCTGCAAACCCCGGATTGCAGGGAGGGCTGGGGAAGTGGGACTGGGAGGCGCTGGGTGGGGAAAAAACAGGAAAATTCTAAATAGGAAAAGCTCTCGTAACTAAACGTTCCACCAACCAGAGCAGGGAAACAAGTGGCTGATCCCACGACAGGTGTCGGTGACTGCGGGCTGGGGGTGCTCCCAAGCTTGGGCAGGGCCGGGCCCAGGTTCTGCCTGGTGCTTTCGGGTTCTTGCCGTCATAGTGTGTGTCTTGCGTGGCCTCCACCCCCAGAGCGGGGCCTGCTCACTGACCCTTGGTGTCTGCCACCTGATGGCTTTCTGCCGCCCTCGTCACGGCATCCCCTCACTGTTCCTTGCCTGGCTGAGCCCACCCGCCTCTAGGTCTGACCGTTCCCCACTGTGTGGCCGGCGCAGAGCTCTGGGGGAGGTTCACGCTTCCGAATAGGCTGGCCCTGGCTGCTGCGAGCGCTCGGGGACCAGCAGCAGCAGCGTCGCCGGAGCAGGTTAGAGATGCAGATGTCGGTTCCATCCAGACCTGCACAGTCAGAATCCACATTTCAGCCACCTCCCAGGCGATGTGTACGCACCCTGAAACGCCATAAAATTCCTTGCTGTGACTGACAGGGGGACAGGGGAGTGTGTCTGGTCTACCAGGTGGTGGCTTTCCCAGGCCCTGTTCCCGTAAGGGGGTGGGGCTGCCACGGTTTCGGGGATGGGTGGGAGGCGGTGGAGAGCCATCCAGCCCCACCTCGGCCTCCGAGAAGGCCCTGGCCCCTGGGCCCACGTGACGCTCTGGTGTCAGTACCCCGGGGCCGGAACCCCCTTTCCTCTGTGGCCGAACCACCCACGTGCCCTGCAGTAAGACCCAGGTAGCAACAGCCCCTGGCTCAGCCCTTCAGTGCAATGGCCTGAGCCTCCCTTCCCTGCTTTGCTGTGGTCTCTGCGCCCCCTGCCCGCAGAAAGCTTTCCTTACTCTCTGGCCTGTTCTGGCTGCAAGGCTCTACCTGAGCCAGGAGAGGCTGCGCTCACAGGCTTGAGCGGCCTTAGGACGCAGGCCGGAGTGAGAGTCCTGGCTCCAGCTGACCCTGTGAGCGAGCTGCACAGGCGCCTGCCCTGTGGCCCCTGTCTGCTTCCCAGTGAGGGAAATGAACCTGAAGCAGACAGACGTGATAAAGGCCTAAAGAAAGCAAAACAAAGCAGTGGTGTGCTTGAGGGCGGCCGGGGGTCATCGCCAGGGCCTTTGGTGGCGACCTGAATGGTGAGCAGGCGGGAGCCAGCTTGCTGGAAATCCAGGGAACAGCATGCCAGGCAGAGGGAACAGCAGAGGCAACGGCCCCGAGGGAGCAGCGAGGCCGTGTGCCTTGCAGGAGCGGACAGAGAGCGGAGCGGCTGGAGCCTAGTGATGAGGCCGGTGGGTAGACCGGGCCGCCAAGGCCTTGTGAGGGAGCAGTGTGGGCTGGGCGGGTCCCAGGTGGCTCCCTGGGGGAGGCAGATGGCACAGATAGGAGGCGAGCCTTTGTTACCGCGCTGCCAACACTTACAGGATAATGAAGCCAGGCCCCAGCAAAGCTGGTGGAATCAAGGGCGTCCAGAAGGCTCTCCCAGCCTCACATGGAACCCCAGCAACACCCTGTGAGATGCTTACTAGTTAGTGTCCGCTCCGTGTGACAGACAGGAAACTGAGGCAGCGGGAGGTTCAGTGACTCACACCGCCAGGAAGAGGTAGAGCCGGGACTCCCGTGCTCTGGGCTGGGGCACCGTCGACTCGCCTCCTCCCTCCTGGGGGCCGGTGGGGCAATGTTAGCCCCCTGTCTGCTGTGCTTCCTTGTGCGGAGGTCTTCCTCTCCGTGCACCCCTGGGGGCTCCCTGGGCCCTGCTGTTGGGGTGGCGCTCCCAGGCTGCAGGGCCGCTGCCCATGCTGGTGGCGCTCGTCTTAGAGGCTCGTGGACGCGGGGCTAGGGCAGTGGGCGCTGGACGCGGGGGCGGTGGGTGCTGGACATGGGGGCGGGCAGTGGTGTGGGCGCTGAGCGGCTCGTTAAAGTCGCACCGCTGTGAAGTGGCCGACCGGACCTGGGATTCCAACCCTGGGCTCTCTGACTCCAGGGCCCTGCCCCTGACCATGCGCCCCCTGCCTCCTTGAGTGCGGTGGGCGTGGGGGCAGCGGAGCTGAGGAATCTGGAGGGGGGAGGGCACTCAGCTGGTGGTGGGGGGGGGAAAGGTCACTGCAGTCTCCTGGGAGCTGCTCACTGACCATTAGAAGGTGCTCCCCTGGAAGCGTGGGGACTCACACGGGCGGGAGAAGCAAGGCCCGGGAGTGCTGAGAGGTCAGGTCCGAAGGTCAGGAAGGGCAGTGGCCCAGGCCGGTGGACTCGGCAGGGAATCCAGTAACCCCGACCCGCCGAGCTGATGAGCCCTGTGAAGCTCCTCCTGGATGGCGCCCAGCGGCGGCAGCTGTCACTCGCCCGCAGACAGGGCTGGGGCGCCCAGCCTTTCCGCTCCGGGAAGCTGCCCACGCCCTCAGCGCGGCTTCCGGCCCGATCCCACCGCCCAGGCCGCCCGCCCCACGGGGCAGAGCCACGCAGGCCCGCCGAGCACCCTCTGCCGCCGGAGCAGCCCCCCGATGGGCACGGTGCCAGGCGGAGGAGGGCCTTCGGGGGCCGAGGAGGAGGTGGGCGCCTCCCTCATTCTAGACCTGCGCCCCTCAGCCTCCCTCTGCGGCCCCGGTCCTGGTGGTCCTGTTCTCCTTCCTTCCAGGAAACGGGTCCTGGCTCTCAGCGCGTGTCACCGACCATGACCAGCAGGCCAAGACCCGCCCTGTGCCCAACGCCGCTCTAGACGAAGGCAGAGGGCATCAGTGGAGGACTAGACGGGTTTATTCCAGCTCAGGCTGCAGGCTTTCCTGCTGAGGCCCAGGCGGCCTTTGCGCCCCGGGGGTTCCTGTCCTTGCCGCAGGAGAGGCGACAGTGTCAGCAAACGGGTGTGACTGTGTTCCCAGGAAACTTTTCTAGTATTTGCAGAAACAGGGCAGCGCATTTGGCCCGCGGGCTGTAGGTTGCAGGCCTCTGTCCCGAGACAGACCGTGAAGTCGGTGAATAAGAACACCCAGCAGATGGGATGGAGGGTGCTGAGGGGAAAGTAGAGCAGAAAGAGGGCTGGGCGGGGACAGGACTTGCAGAGTCAGATGTGTGGCCGGGAAGCAGGCCCTGAGGCGGGGACATCGGAGCAGAGACTCTGAAGGAGCAGAGGAGGGCGCATGCAGCTCCTGGCGGCAGAGCATTCCAGGCCGAGGAGCAGCCGTGCAAAGGCCCTGTGGCAGGAGCATGCACAGCCTGCCTGAGGAAGTGGCAGGAGGCTTGGGAGTCATGGTGGGAGGGCCGAGGTGGCACGGAGGCAGCTGCCGTGGGCTTTGTAATTCTCGCTAAGGGATCTGAGCGACGGCACTGGGTTGCCATGGCAGCCTTCGTGCGTGGGAACCCATTCTCATGGCTCCGGTAGCTCTGACAGCTCCTTTAAGTTATAAACGCCCAACTTCATTTCTTGTTTCCTCAACTAGAGGCAGCATCGCACGGCTTTGTATTTTGTAAGAGGTACCAGCATTGTGCCAGGCACTTCACATGCACCATCATTGGGTCCCTCTGAGATCCATACAGCTCTTGCCCCCGTTCGACACAGGAAGGAAACTGAAGCTGAGAAAGGTGCAGTGACTTGCCCTCGGTCACACAGCAAGAAGGACCAGAGCCGGGATTTGAACCCAGTCTGCCTTCATACGGAGATCCCAGTGCCCACATTACACGAGGGCAGTGCTAACCCTCCAAGGGTGCTGTGTGTGTGTCAGTCAAACCCAACGGGAACCCTCCTGAGAGGGAAAGGCCCCCGTGGGAACCGACCACCTGCTCCGGCTCCTCCACGTGCTGTGGGCGCAGCTGGACCCTCAGCACCGGACTTGCGTGCAGCGGGTCCGCATTGTTCCAACACAGCCTCTTGGAAATACTTGGAGTTTTCTTGTCCGTCTCTGTGCATGATGTAACCACAGCTTTATTTAGTTGGCCATCCGTCCCGGAATAGTGTGCTCTCCATCTGTCTGCCTCGCTGTGGTCTGACTGAGGCCTTGTTTTCCTGGAGGGCGGAGGCTGCTGTGTGGGCTTGCTGTGCAGACACCCCCTCTCCCTCAGCGTACCCCCACCCCCTAATTGGGTGACAGAGCTGGGCTCCTGTTAAGTATGCAGTGCAAATGAGATGCAGATGAGGGCCTGCAGTGGCAGGGGCCCGGGGTCCAGCTCTGGGAGCTTTTGTCCCGCCTCACCAGGAGCCCAAACACACCCGAGAGTTCCTTCGCATCCCTTCTGCCACCCAAGGCCTCTTAATGAGGGCAGAAGTGGCTGCTCCCGCCACGGCCTCAGACACCTGGTGCTTGGGGGCTAGAGAGGCAGCTAGCTCCCCAGACACCTGGTGCTTGGGGGCTAGAGAGGCAGCTAGCTCCCCGGGCTGTCAGTGCCCTGAGTTATGTCAGCCGCCTGCTGGGCTTGGAGGAGTGCGGGAGGGAGGGAGGGAGGGAGGGAGGGAGGGAGGGAGGGGGAGGGAACTGGCTGCTATTGTCCGTTCCTCCTCCTCCTGGCAGTTGGGGGAGGCAGCCACGGATGGCTGGATTGGGGCTCCCGCGGCCCCCATGGCCCTCCCAGGTGCCTGCTTCTGCTAGAGATTGGACACTGCAGGGACTGAGTGTGAGCCTGTCTCCCCCGCCCCCAGTTGAGGATCAATGATCCTTTGATTTTATTTCTTTTCATCTAACCCCCTGTCTTCACCTGTAGCTTGACAACATCCCAACCCCAGTGGCCTTTGAGCTGAGAAAGCAAAGTGACCCAAACTGCAGGAAACTGTGGAGGGCTGGTGGGGTGCCCGGGGGACAGTCACAGAGCCAGCGGACGCTCCGCATCTCTGCTGCTCTCTCCTTGTTCTGTGGGGTGTGTGCCCTGCTGCTCCCCCGACATTAAAGTCCCCTCTAAATGTTAACATAAAACACACAACACAAGGGCCTTGGTGTGCGGCAGTGCTGAGCTCTCCCTGCACCTGCACCTGCACCAGCACCAGCACCAGCACCAGCACCAGGCCCAGGCCCAGGTGGGATGGGCTCAGGGAGCACGCTGATGGCCCCAGGCCCCGCGCTGGTGGTGATGGAGGGCTGGTCGGGGCCTGCTTGTCTGAGTCTGCAGGCCAGGCCCCCAGCCGCTGTGGCAACCGGAGGGTTTAGGGATTGAACCTGCGACTTGGCTGTGACGAACCTGCTTCCTTCCAGCCGCCCAGATGCACAGCTCCCTCTCCCTCCCCGCAGCCTGCCTCATGCTTCCTGACGGCTCCCTGACCCGGGCTGGCCACTGTCTCTGCCTCCATCGGCTCCAGAGACAGTCCTGGGGCTCGCGGGCTACCGGGTCCCTAGGCAGGACGGTGCGTCGGCAGCCCCTCCGCTGGGGGTGTCTTGTCTGCAGATTTCTTCAGCAGCAGCACTGCCCGCTGGGCCGCCAGGAGGGTGGTTGGCGGGGGCTTGGTGTCTGAGAGTCAGTGGGAAAGGCGCGTGCCCCTGGGCCTGCTGTCTGGCCTGTACTTGGAGAGATGAAAGGCAGCTTTCATGGGCGTTTGCCCTCTGAAATCCTCTTCTCACCCAGCGGAGGGAGGGGCCATCCTAAAAGGAGATCTCGAGGCTTCTGGGAGCCTTCACTTGAAAGCAAGACAGCCCCCCCGCCCCCCCCCCCCCCGCCCCAGAGAGCCTGCAGGCCAGTGCTCCCAGCCGCCCGCTCTCGCCAGCTCCTCTCTCTTTGCCCACTTGCCGTGATGTGTGATGTGGTCTCTGTTCCCTGTGACCTGGCTCCCTCTCGCCCTTGCTTTTCCTCCACGAACCGGCATCCTGGCCACTTCAGCATCTCCTACCCAGAAGGGCCACCCCCGAGCCTTTTCCAAAGAAGCCCCTTCCAGGCCCTCGGTCCCCTTCCCCGTCTAACACTGTTTCGTGGCGACATGCATCTGTCCTGTGTTTGTGCTTCTTGCCCGTCTCCCTGCACTGGATGGAGGGCAAGAGCCTACCTCAGTGTGCACAGCGCCCACTGGCACGTGCAGAGATGAAGTGCCGGCAGAGGGCTCGCTGGGTGGGCTGTCGGCGGAAGCAGCCACGCGGCGAAGGCCCCGGCGTGGAGGCGCGGTGCCAGGCGTGCTGAGCCCGCAGGGTGCAGCTGCGGGGACGCGCCCAGCCGGCAGCTCAGGGACATCCGGGAGCTTGGGTGTTAGTCAGTGGTAGGTGGCAGGGAGCGGCCAAGACTTGGTCTAGAGAAGAGGATTGTCAGGGGGATGGATGAGGTGTGCATTCGAATCCAGGAAGCGACAGCAAATGGACAGGCGAGAATAAATGGATGTGGAGGATGGGGGAGGATGGGGGAGTCAGGGATTAAGTGCGATTTGTGCTCAGGAGGATGTGTGGATAGTGGGTGCGACGCACAGTCAGGGTTTTGCCTGAGACGGTTGGGCTCCATGGGTGACTTGTGTCCAGTAGGCAGGGGGGGTCCGGCAAACGGAGCTGAGGCGGGGGGTCTGGATAGAGTGGCAGAAGCTGAAGCGTTGGGGCTGTCGGGTGAGAGAGGGGGTGGGAGGCAGCATGGTGGGGCCTGGGAGGGGCGGCCACTCCAGGGTGAGTGAGGAAGAGGAGCCGGGAGGGAGCAGAGAAAGTGCTCCGGGTGGAAGAAGGGGCCCGCAGGGCTGAGGTCACAGGAGCAGGGAGGGCAGAGGCCAAGAAGGCAGGTGCGGCCCCCACAGTTCAGGGGAGCACAGGCTGGGAACCCAGTCACTGGATTCGGTCATGCAACGTAGGGCCGCGCGGATCAGTGGCCCTGGCTGTCACGGAGGAAGTGAAGCGTGGACGATGCTGCGAGAACGTGGGCTCCTGAGTGGTGCTGCCCCCCCCCACACCCCTACCCCCCCTTTCAGGACTGAGGTGCCTCTGTGCAGGTGGAGGGGGCGTTGGCTGCCCAGCGCACAGCTCAGTCCTCCAGGGCGGCCGAAGGAGCTGCATCCGGCAAGGTTGCCCCTTCCGGGGAGCCCACCCCCAGGGGTCATGGGTTCCTGTGGGGGCTGGGAACCAAAGCACATCCCCTCCGCACCTGGGGGCACGTCTGGGGCCACCCCCACAGAGCTCCCTGACCATGGATGGGCCGAGGCCTTTCGGGCTGCACTGCTGTTGAACTGCTGGTCACCCTCCTTCCCTCCTCCCCTGGAGGTCCTCCCGGGGGTCCCCGGGGCCTCGCTCTCGTCTCCACCTCAGAGTCTGCTCCCAGGCCCCGATCGGACGCACCTTGCCCACTGTCTGGGCACTTCCCCTGCATGTGAGCTTTTTGAAGGCCCTGGCTATGGCTGGCGTGTTTCTTGTCATATCACCAGGCCTAGGCACATAATAAATGCTCATTAATTATCTGTTGAATCACTGAACAAACATGTTACTGGGACACACACACAGGAGCACCCCGACATTCAGTTCCCAGAGCTGTGAGCCACAGAGCGGGGCGTGTAGGAGTGCCTTTCTGTGGGTGCCCCCACCCCTCCCCCAAAGCCACCCATTCCTCTCGGAGGCTCTGTGTCCTCTGTGAGCGATTTCCAGTCGCCATCAGCCAGCGGTGGTCACGATTTATAAAACGCTCACACAGGCCATTTGGGCTGCATTCTACATCATGTTAGTACAGGGGGCTTGTTCCTGGAGGCCTTTAATTTTCTGGCTTTCATTACTGGGAGAGTAAAATGTATCACTTGCATTCCAAAATTGATTTTTATTTCCCGAAAGAAGCCCATAAAAATAAATAACTTCTCGGGAGGGGAAACAAAGAAAAGACTCTAGACTGGGCAATTTGTTAAAAAAAGGAAAGAAAAGGAATTCTGGAAGGGCAAAGCAATCTAAACGTTCAGCTTGCATCTCTCTCTTTGGTTTTTGACTTTTATTTTGTGTGTAACTTGAGGCTTCCTGGGCTTTGTTGGAAAGCTGCTTGGACCGCTGCCTGGGACAGGCGACAGGGGGTCCTCTGCGGGGCCTCACCGCCTGCCCCTGCCCCAGGAGAGGCCGCGGCGTTATCTGACAGCAGTCGTACCGGGGCTCTGCTGTGTAACACACCGCTCCACCTGCAGTGGGGGCGACGCACACATTTCCTTCAGGCCGTGGGTCTGTGGGAGGTTCCTCTCGCCGGCTGGCTGCGGGCCACCGGGGCTGGCTGGCCTCGCCTCCTGTCTTGTAGGTGCAGCTGAGTGACGGCAGAACCGTGGCTTGATCGCGTGGGTGTGGGCATGGACGCTCAGCAGCCAGTGAGAGCAGTTCAGTCCACGCCTCTGTTCACAGCGCTTTCCTGTTCAACAGACCCTTCCTGGCCGTGTGATAGGGTGTTGGCCACTTTCCAGGCACCCGAGATAGTTTGGTGAACAGAACAGAAATCCCCTGCCCTCCTCTAGCCTGCATTTCCGTGGAGACAATGAATGGAGAATACAGTCGGTAAACTATGAAGTATGTTGTACAGAGGGAAGTACTACGGAAGCATACATGTGACATCTTTACACGCATCACACGGAGGAAGCGCCTCGCGCGGAGGACACACGTGGACAGGCCTCGGGTGGCGCGGGGGTGGGTGATGGGCTAGTGTCTCTGGCTCTCGGAGCGCACACAGCCTGCCCTCCCCGTGGGTCTCGCAGGAGCCAGGAGGGCGGGTCTGCGGCTGAAGGGCTGGGGGCACCTGCTGCACCTGAAGGGCGTCTCTTCTGCACGAATCTGGCGCAGGGGCAGGTCTGAGGCCTGGAAGGAGCCTTTGGCACACAGAGCACAGTGTCCTCTCATCAGTGTGCCTTCTCGATGGGCTTGGAACCGAGAGAAATGCCTGGAGACCTTGGGCACTGCTCACAGTGGCATGACTCTGGGCTCTGTGGCACCTTCCCTGGTGTCCCCTCATGTGGAGGTCCCCGCATTGCTCCGGTGGGTGGGAGCCGGCTCGGGGTGACCGGCCAGCTGGGGAGGAGCTGCCCCTCTCCCCCCGACGAGGACATCTTAGGGACGGGTCCTTGCAGGGACCCTCTAGGGCAGTGGTTCTCAACCTTCTGGCCCTTTAAATACAGTTCCTCATGTTGTGACCCAACCATAAAATTATTTCCGTTGCTACTTCATAACTGTAATGTTACTACTGTTTGAATCGTCATGTAAATATCTGATATGCAGGATGGTCTTAGGCGACCCCTGTGAAAGGGTCGTTCGACCGCCAAAGGGGCCGCGACCCACAGGTTGAGAACCGCTGCTCTAGGACCTGAGATGCCCGCACTCGCTCTTCTGGGGCCGAGTGGGTCCTCCGAGGAGCCTGGGTCCTCGGGTCAGGCCAGCTCTGCCCGGGGCGATGACTCGGGTGCTGGGCTGTCTGACCAGTAAGGCTGTCATGTAATGTACTTCGGTAGTTTTCAAAGAAGCATTGCCACCATCATCGTCATCTTGTCCTGTTTGTGGAGAAGTATCTTGGGGGGTGCAGGAGGGCGCCCCACGGTGCCCCTGTTGGGGACCCTCTTGACAACCGCTTTGTCAGATGAACCGTGACTGCTTTTAAGGCACATTCTCAGGGCAGAGGCTGCCTGTCCCTGCATGCGGACGCGGACGGAGCGGGGCTCCACCCACCTGTCACCAGGGTTCTGCCACTCGATTCCCATTTCTCCTTCGACGTGGACCTGTTACGCAGCGCCTGGCGATCCCAAGCTTGACCAGGACCCCTTGAACAGCCTTTCCATCCTGGCTGTGTTTTTCTGGCTGCAGCCTCGAGGGACATGACTTCCAGTCTTTGCAGTCCCTGCCTTGCACGGGAGTTATCGCTGTTTTGAAATGAGCTGAGCTGAGTGTTCTGGAACCCAGAGACCCCCCCCCCCCCCGCCTTTCAGAGAGCAGGTCTCTGGCGTAAAGTCCGTATTTTCTGACCCGCCGTCATCCCTGCAGGCTCAGGTAGGAATGAGGCTCTGAGGTCTAAAGTCATTCATAGCAATAGCCTCAGAGACTCAACATCGGGGCCGCGGCTCTTGAACTCCGTGTTGGTAGTGGCAGATGCTTAGAAGCCCGGGAGATGCTTCAAAGGCCTCGAGAAAATTGACCTTTGAACTGGGTGATCCTGGACAGCCGGCTGAGCTGCCGTGCGACTGGCCGTCTGCACGAGGTTCATCCTCACAAGCTCTTCTCAGGACTCTGTCTGCATCACATGGGCTAGTGTGCCAGGGGCTAAAGCGAGTCACATGACCAAGCGCAGAGTCCGGCTGTGGAGAAGTAGACTGGCATCCTTTCCCTGGCATTTCACCTTCTCAGCCATAGAGAGGAGTAGGTAGGTAGGGGAGATACCAAGTAGTCTCATTTTATAGCTGACAAGCTGAGATCAGAGAGGTTGAACAGCTGGCCCGAGGTCACACAGCAGGCCAGCCGTGTAACCACCCCACCGTGTGTGATCACGTAACCACCCCACCGTGTGTGATCACGTAACCACCCCACCGTGTGTGATCACGTAACCACCCCACCGTGTGTGATCACGTAACCACCCCACCGTGTGTGATCACGTAACCACCCCACCGTGTGTGATCACGTAACCAGCCCACCGTGTGTGATCACGTAACCACCCCACCGTGTGTGATCACGTAACCACCCCACCGTGTGTGATCACGTAACCAGCCCACCGTGTGTGATCACGTAACCAGCCCACCGTGTGTGATCACGTAACCACCCCACCGTGTGTGATCACGTAACCACCCCACCGTGTGTGATCACGTAACCACCCCACCGTGTGTGATCACGTAACCACCCCACCGTGTGTGATCACGTAACCAGCCCACCGTGTGTGATCACGTAACCACCCCACCGTGTGTGATCACGTAACCACCCCACCGTGTGTGATCACGTAACCAGCCCACCGTGTGTGATCACGTAACCACCCCACCGTGTGTGATCACGTAACCACCCCACCGTGTGTGATCACGTAACCAGCCCACCGTGTGTGATCACGTAACCAGCCCACCGTGTGTGATCACGTAACCACCCCACCGTGTGTGATCACGTAACCAGCCCACCGTGTGTGATCACGTAACCACCCCACCGTGTGTGATCACGTAACCACCCCACCGTGTGTGATCACGTAACCACCCCACCGTGTGTGATCACGTAACCAGCCCACCGTGTGTGATCACGTAACCACCCCACCGTGTGTGATCACGTAACCACCCCACCGTGTGTGATCACGTAACCACCCCACCGTGTGTGATCACGTAACCAGCCCACCGTGTGTGATCACGTAACCAGCCCACCGTGTGTGATCACGTAACCACCCCACCGTGTGTGATCACGTAACCAGCCCACCGTGTGTGATCACGTAACCAGCCCACCGTGTGTGATCACGTAACCACCCCACCGTGTGTGATCACGTAACCAGCCCACCGTGTGTGATCACGTAACCACCCCACTGTGTGTGATCATGTAACCAGCCCACTGTGTGTGATCACGTAACCAGCCCACTGTGTGTGATCACGTATCCACCCCACCGTGTGTGATCACGTAACCAGCCCACTGTGTGTGATCACGCTCACCCTGCGCTGCCATAGTCTGTCTCTCCCACCGTCATTCCCTCCGCCGCTCCCTGTGGGGACTGTCAGCCCGGCTGGCCCCTCACTGAGCCTGGAATATGCTGTTCTTTATTCTCAGTACTCATCCGTGCCGAGGGGTGGCTGCGGTTAAGGTTTTGGGGGGTCCTAAGTTATATGTGGATTTTCGACTGCCGGGGTGTCAGTGCCTCTCACCCTCACTCCTCAAGGGTCAGCGGAAGTTGGCGGTCTGTCCCCGTGTTTGTAGACTGACTCTCCCCTCCACGTGTTTCCGATTGCTTGTCTCAGCAAGGGGAGGTGTGGGAGCGGAGCACCAGTTGGAAAATAATCGGTGCCCCCAGTGCCCTCTGCATCCTTGGCTCCTCAGCCCCTCGCCAGGACCCCCGCTGTGCTGAGCAATGAAGGGGTTCACGTCGCAGCAGCGGGAGCTGGGATCGCTTCCAGGCCCAGCACGCCCGTTCCAGTGGGTACGGCTGCTGGCTGCACAGCCTCCAGCCCTGTGGTGGCGGGTAGGATGCGAGTTCTAGATGTAAGAGTCTTTGCTAATCCAAATACCACCTCCCATTGCTCATCCGTTTGCATCCCACCTGCCTTAAACATTTTTACCATTTTTTGTTTGTTAATCCTCACCCACCCGAAGATATTTTTTCCATTGATTTTTAGAAAGAGTACAAGAGAGGGAGGGAAGGAGGAGGGGGGGGGGAGAGAGAGAGAGAAAGAGAGGGAGAGAGAGAGAAACATTGAAGTAAGAGAGACATATACATTTGTTGCCTCCCCCATGTGCCCTGACCGGGGCCAGGGATCAAACCTGCAACCCAGGTACATGCCCTTGACTGGGAGGCGAACCTGTGACCCTTGGTGTCAGGCTGATGCTCTGACCACTGTGCTGCACCAGCCAGGGCCATTTTTGCTATGTTTTAAATGTCTAAGTCTAAAGCTCAGTATGTTGTCCCCCATCATGCCCCCCGCCCCCCGCCCCCACGATGTGCTAGAGGGAAGGATGCTGTTCTGTGCTCTCTCCCTGAAGGAACCCAGACATCTCGCTACCAGAGAGCAGTGGCGTGTGTAAGACAGACGCTGCACAGAGCTTGTGGCTGTAGTTATAGATGGGAGGGCAGCCTGCGCCCACGGTCTCAGAGGCAGGGTCGCATCACGGTCAAGGGTCCATCTTCAGAGCCGGGGAACCCGAACTCAGATGCCGGCTTTGCTGTTGCCAGCGGCATGACCATGGACAAGCCCCTTAAGCCCCTCAGCCCTCAGTTTCCACACAGTAACATGGGGAGAACAGTACTGTTCACGTCATGAGCCTTTCGTGAGGATAACGTGAGACAACAACGCGGATAGCACGTAGGACAGTACTCGGCTCATCGTGAGAGCTCATGTGTCCCTAGCTATTATTATTTAATCTGTATTTCTATCACATTTTGGAATAAATCGTTTTTTGCTTCCTAAAAAAAGAACAGAAAGAACAGGGACTTAAATTCGGTAGGCAGTGCTGAGTCACCGGACTTTTTGAGCTCAGGACTGACATGATAAGATCTTCGCTTTGAGAAGATTAATTTGTCTGCAGCTCAGGCGGGCCTGGCAGGAGGGAGGTGAGGTAGCGGGCCCATTGGCGGCCGACACAGCCGTCCAGGCTGTGCTGTGCAGAGTGGCAGCCTCTAGCCCAGCCGTGGGCAAACTACGGCCCGTAGGCCGGATCCGGCCGGTTTGAAATGAATAAAACTAAAAAAAAAAAAAAGACCGTACCCTTTTATGTAATGATGTTTACTTTGAATTTATATTAGTTCACACAAACACTCCATCCATGCTTTTGTTCCGGCCCTCCGGTCCAGTTTAAGAACCCACTGTGGCCCTCGAGTCAAAAAGTTTGCCCACCCCTGTTCTAGACACACGTGGCTGTTGATACTTAAACTCATGAAGGTGCATAAGCTGAGTAACAGTTCTTCCGACACTGTGGCCGCCTTTCAGACACTCTAGTCACACGTGCAGGGCTTCTGTGCGCACACAGACATTTTCACTAGCAGGACGGCTAGTGAGGCCTCTGCCGGCCTCTGCTTTTCCCAGAGGCCGTTGGGAAGGAGGGTGGAGCAAGCTTCCAGAACCGGAAAGCCAAGGATTGCCGGGGTCCAACCCCAGCAGGTCCAGGGGTCCCCAAAGGCGTGGACGGAGTCGGCGAAGAAGGAATGACACGGAGACAGCGTTCAGTTGATCAGCAGCCTAGCCAGGATCTCCAGCCAAGTTCTGGTCTCGATCTCCAGAGGGGTTCTGCTTCAGATCTCCAGCCAGGTCCAGTCACCAGGTTCTAGTCAGGTTCTCTTGCCATGTTCTATAGTCAGGTTCAGTCCAGGATCTTTTGCCATGTTCTCTCCAGCGAAGTTCTTCTGTCTCCAGGCTCCGTGTAGGTTCTGTCTTCTGAATTCTGTGTTCTAAGTTCTGAGTGTTTCTGTCTTGTTACAACTGTATTTATACCAGTTGATTCAATCCTATCAATCTCTATTACAAAGGTTAGGGTGTTTCTTATCTCCATTCCAGGGAGAAAAGATTATGTAGTTTAAGTATGATTGTTCATAGTTAAAGTGATTAATTACCCGCCTGGCACTTAGTTGAGGGGTTTTATTCCCTCCCTAACTTCAGGGGAAAATGCCTACCTGGGGAAACAACCTTTCTCAGAAAGGAGACCTTGGTTAAAACGCATAGTGCCAAGAAGGTGAGCAAACATTTTAAGAACAGTATGCCATATATGCCAGGTCCCTTGAAACAGCAAGGATGGACCGGCTCCCGGCAAAGGATCTGCATCTTTGTCCCTTGGTTATGCCTTGATGACTTGCCCTGGGGCAAGCTGTGGGGTGTGGGAAGGCCTCTGGGTACAAGTGACAGAATTCCGTGATCTCAAATCATGACTTAAAACCTCAATCTGTTACCCAGCCGCCAAAGCCAGCTCCTGGCCCGAACTGCGGGAGGAGCATTCTCAGTGGGCAGGCGCAGCCAACAGGCAGGGTCCCCGATGCCCACCTGAGCAGCGCTTGGAGCTGCAGGCAGCGGCGTGGGGTGGAGCAGAAGCAGCGAAGCTCTGCACCAGCTGTGCATCCCAGTCACAGGCAGCCCTGGGGTTGGCCTGAGCGTGTGAGTGCGGTTAGGACGTTTCCCGGAACACGCCAGCAGTGTTCTGTACCCACTGGCGAGTAGCTGGGACCGCCTGAGGGGCTGTCCACCGTCCCTGCTGCTCCCCAGTCCTCTCTGACCTTTCCAAGCCCAGCCACTGAGTTAGCCACTGGGCTTATCCAGGGCCGCCAAGGCCCATTCAATGGGGAGGATGCCATCAGTGCTGTTCACTGGGACCGGGTGATGGCATTTGGAAATGTTTTGAACATAGCGTGTGTCTGTGTGTGTAAGTGTCTGTGTGTGTATATGTGTGTGTGTGAGTGTATGAGTGAGTGAGTGTGTCTCTGTGTGTCTGTGTGTGTGTGTCTGTGAGTGTGTGTGTGTCTGTGTCTGTGAGTGTGTGAGTATGAGTGTGCAGTGGTGAAGAGTGAGGGAAAAGGGGACTGTTATGATAATTCATAAGTGGGAAGGATGATAGATTCCTCCAGGCTTGTTAAAACCCGTGGCTTTAAACTGAGAAAGAAAAATATCACATGATCTCACTTTGTGGAATCTAGCGAACAAAATGAATAGACCAACAAAATAAGACCTGACCTCCATGTGGGGTTGGGGAGCCAGAAGAGATCAACCAAAGAACTTGCGTGCGTAGCCCATGGACATGGGCTGTAGGGTGGAGAAGACCTGGGGTGGGGGTGGGGGCTGGGAGGAGGAGGGAGGGGGGGAAATATGGGAGGCACCTGTAATACTATCAACTATAAAAAATATATTTAAAAAACCCAAAAAAGAAAACAAGGAAAAAACACACTCGTGGCTTTAATTGTCCATCCATTCATGCGTCTGTCCACCCACCCACTTTCCCTCCCGCCCTCCCCCCTCCCTCCCTCCCGCCCTCCTCCATGGACGGGTTGGCAGAAACCCTCTCCGCCTCATGCTCCGGGCCCCTGCAAAGGTCTGACGGTGCCTAAGGGGGATATTCCTCTGTTGGGGCTCCTCCTAACAGATGTTTCCTCCTTTTGTTTTCTGGAATGACAGTAGAAGAAACAGAAAACTCATCTTCAAATGACAGCCTTTTGTTCTGAGTGCCTGGGGGACATGACGTGAGAATGTGGCTGTCAGACCCGCAGCATTCCCTGATTCAGTGATGTGGTCAAAGCAGGGAGCCCATCGAAGCAGCGAGAAAACATGTACGTTTCTCTGGAGAAGGCAGGCCAGCGCCTTCCTGGAGCTGGGAGGCCCTGTCCGCAGCCTGGGAAATTAAACCCATCACTTACAGAGCCGACGGTGGCGCTTCTGGCCCAGCTGCTTGGGCTGCGCGGAGCTGCCGAGCCGCGACCGACAGCTCTGATTGAACGTCCACATTAAGCTGCCAGGAGCGATTCCGCAGCTCCCCAGGCCCCATGTTCGTGTTGATGCCTCATCTTTAAAAATAATCACATTGTGAGACAGCGCCCAAAGCAGGGTTGGCAGCCAGTGCCGAGGCCCTGAGCGTCTGCGTGGGGCTGCTGCTGCTTTTGCTCCGCACACGTGGGGGCCTGGAGTGGGCGCAGGTGTGGGCCGGCAGGTGTGGGCCGGCAGGAGTGGGCTGGTAGGTGTGGGCTGGCAGGTGTGGGGCTGGCAGGTGTGGGCTGGCAGGTGTGGGCCAGCAGGTGTGGGGCTTGCAAGAGTGGGCTGGCAGGTGTGGGCTGGCAGGTGTGGGCTGGCAGGAGTGGGCTGGCAGGTGTGGGCCGGCAGGTGTGGGCCGGCAGGTGTGGGGCTGGCAGGTGTGGGCTGGCAGGCGTGGGCTGGCAGGAGTGGGCCGGGCAGGTGTGGGCCGGGCGTGGGGGCTGCGTGGTCCTGTGCTGAGTGCGGCGAAGAAGCCATCGCCTCGTCTTTCTGGTTTCCTCTCAGCCTGAGGCAGGAGGTGGTCTCCAAACAAGAATGCCGCTGGCGTGTTGGGTGTCTTACTCCCAAACCTTCTGTCCGGGGACAGGGAGAGACCCCGGGCCGCCGGGGAACAGGTGTTCATGCACAGTTTACGCCTGTTTTCCAAGTTGGTCCCAAGAGCTCTTTCTCTGCCGGCCTCCAGCCCGGCACGCCGCCCCACGGCCCCTGGGAACGCAGCGGGGACGCTGCCCGCCCTGCTGTGGAGCTGAGAGGCTGGGCTTGTGAGATGTCAGAGGGAGATGAGCCCGGATCCCCCGTGGAGCTGAGCAGCCTCTGGACCTCTGGGGTTGAGGGTGGCTAGAGTCACAGTGAGCGTTTGCAGGACCGGAGTGACCAGGGGACTAGAGAAGAGGTGGCACGCAGCTGGGTTTAGTGGACTCTGGAGCCCCGACTTCCCCGGTCACAGAGCACAGCAGTTGCATGGTGTGTGCGGTGACAGACAGACTTGGGACGGGGAGTCAGGGCACTGGGTCTTGGGGACGTGCATGTTGTATCCAGTTCCAGTTTGTTTGGGACGATGTGCACAAGACTGGCCTTCCAGTAACCAGTGGATGCCATGGTCCTTTCTCTCAGATTTACAGGAACATTTATTTTTCTGATTAAAAAAGGAATTCATGCTCAACTGAGACTATGTATTTAACTTCTCCTTCTTCTGAAGTCCCACTGTATGGCTGGGAGTTAAACATGGGAAGCATTTCCCGGGGCTGCAAACTGGAAAGAGCATGTCGGTCACCTGCCAGAACCACTGAGGAATCTCTTTAGGAAACAGGTCACACAACATTAGCTCATCTCGTCTCCTCTTTCCAACACCTACGCCTCTCAGTGCTTTTCTGTAATTGCATTGGCTGGTACGTCCTAACAGTGTTCGGTTCCATGGTGATGGAGGGCTTTCTTAATTTGATGGCGGCCTTAATGGAACCTGAAAGGCTCGAGTGTTACCAGTGAGCCTGAGGAAGGCCTTGGTTAAGTTACTAAGCCAAGAAAAGCACCCACCCATTCCTCTTTTTCTAAGAGTTAAAAGTAAGAATGATTATCGAATTTTGTCACTTGCATTTTTGTCATTTTTAAAAGATAATATATGGCTTTTCTCCTTTGACGTAGTTTTATAATGAATAATATTAATAAGGCATTTTCTAAGACTATGCAGGGATTTGTTTAGAGGGTCACACTTATTGGACATCCAGTAGAAGCTGTCTGGTGGAGAGCTGTGTGCCATGTTCTAAGGCTTAGTAAAGAGTATCTAGGTAGAAGTTAAAATCGTGGCAGCAGAGCCCTCTGGAAAATGTGAAAATTAAAACAATCTTCTAAATAATCCATGGTCCAAAGAGGAAGTCTCCAGGAAAATTAGAAAATATCTTGAACCAATGAAATTAGAGCGTATCAAAATTTGTGGGAGCCAGATAAAGAAATGCTTGAAATAAAATTTATCTTGTGGAATTCTACCAAACATTTAAAGAGGAAATAACACTGATGCTTGAAAAATAGAAGGAACACTTTCTAACTTATTGATGAGGTTAGCATTAACCTGGTACCAAAACCAGACAAAAACAATAGAACTATAGATAAATGTCCCGTAAGAAAGTAAATGTAAAAATTTTCAACAATATCCTAGCAAATCAAATCCAGCAATATGTAGAAAGAACAATACACTGCAACTAAATGAGTTTTCTCCTGGGGAATGCAAAGCTGGCTCAATAATCAAAAAACCATCAGTGTAATCACCATGTTAATAATTTAAAGAAAGAAAAACCACAGGAACATATGAATTGATGCAGAAAAGACATTTTACAAAATTTAATGAACATTCCCAGCATACTAAAAATACAAGGGACCATCCTTGACCTGATAAAGGACATCTACCCAAAAACCAAAACAAAACAAAAAAAACCAAAATAGACAAAACTAACATGCTTAGTAGTGGAAGGCTGCATGCTTTCTTCATAAGCTATGGAGCAGGACAAGGATGTCTGCTCTATTCAACATCATACCAGCTTACCAAGCCAGTACAATGACAATAAAAAGAAATAAAAGATTGGGAAATACAGATTGGATAGGGAAATCAAACTCATTGCGTATACAGGAAACATTGTTGTATGTATAAAATTCACAAGAATCTACAAAAAAAAAAAAACACCCCAAAACAACCCTTCTAAAACTAATAAGTGACTTTAGATAGATTGCAGGATATAAGGTCAACACACAAAAAAATCAATTTTATTTTGATATATTAACAATTAGAAACCAAAATTTTAAAAAAACACCATTTACATTAACTCTAAAAATTTGAAATATTTAAATATAAAGCTAAAAAATAATGTCTAGGGTTTGTATGCTGAATATTACAAAACATTTAAAGATATCAAAGAATATCTAAAGAATGGAAAGACATATTCATGGATGGGAAGACTCAACATAGTAAAGATGCTAATTCTTACAGATTGATCCATAGACTTAATGAAATTCTAATCAAAATCTCAGCAGAATCTTGGTTGATATGGACAAAGTGAATCTAAAATTTATATGGAAAGACAAAGAAACTAGAAGGGCCAAAACATTTTTTAAGATGAAGAGTAAATTTGGAGGCATCACAAGTACTCGATCATATGACTTACTGTATAAAGCTTCAGTATTGAAGCAATGAGGTTTTGGCAAAGGGGTTGATTCCAAAAATGAATGAAATAGAATAGAGTTCAGATATATACTCATACAAATATATGGCTTTTTAAAAACAATGACTTTAATAAAGGACAATCTGTTAACAAATGCTATGGGAGCGGTTGGACATCCTACAAAATAAACCTCCACCTCCACCTCATTTCCTATACAAGAATTAACTCAAAATGGATCATAGATCGAAATGTAAACTGTGAATGTATACAATTTTAGGAAACATAGGTGAACAAGTTTATGACCTGGAACCAGACAAAGAATTCTTAGATCTGACACTGAAAACATGACTCATAAAAGGAAGAAAACAATAAATTCAACTTCATTAAAAAAATAAAAACTTTTGCTCTGCAAAAGACACTGCTACAAAATGAAAAGTCAAGTTACAAACTGCAGGAGAATATTTGCAAATCGCATGCTGACAAAAGACTGCGTCCAGACTAAAGAGCTCTCAGACCCATTAGTATGAAAGCAACCCCACTAAAAACATGGGCCGAAAGCTTGAAAAACATCCCCAAAGGCAGTACAAGGATGGCAGCTGCATCCATGAAAATATCCGGTATCCTTAGAGATCAGGTTAAAGCCGCAACGGGACGCCACTGCACACCTGCCGAATGGCTAAAATATGATGGCAGTGAACGCTGTTACACCATGTGCTGGCAAGGCGCAGGGCCCGAGGGCCTGTCGGTCACTGCTGTGGGAAGGCAAGGGGGTGCAGCCACTCTGGAAACAAGTTTCCTATCAAGTTAAACATACACTTAGCATGTAACTCAGTGATTCTGTTCCTAGGAATTTACTCTAGAGAAATGGAACGTATGGCAGCTCTATCACCAGAACTGGAAACCGGTCAAAGGCCCTTCAGCAGGGGAATGGGTGCACAAACTGGTGCGTCCACACAGTGGGATACTACGCACCAATGAAGGGAGTGACGAAAGACAGGGAGAAGGAAAGTGAGGGAGGGAGAGAGGGAGACAGACAGAGAAAGATTGAGAGAGCCGGGGGCAGGAAGATAAGGCAGTAGAAGAGATGAAAAAGGAGTTGGACAAGAGGAAGGCATAAGCAAGAAGGATATGTTATGATACTAAGAAGTAATTTAAAACAATAAAATAAATTAAAATGCACAGAAACACCCAATAGGGGAATGCCTCCTACAGAAAGTGTAGCCAGTGATATGGAAACAAGCTCAAGGAGTGATGCCAGGGGAAAGGGAACAAAGAAATGAACACGGTCATGAGAACTGCTAGATGCAGAGGCCAGCCGCGCGGTGTCAGGCATTGTGGAGAGGAGACCAGGTGCATGGAAAAGGCCTGCTCGCAAGGACAGTTTGAGACAAGTAAACTGTATCAAAGATGATGAAAGGTAAAATCTAAGACTAACATGCAGTTGTGAACCTCAAACAACACGGGGTCAAAATACACAAAACAAAAACGACTGGAGATGAAAGGAGAAATTTCTGGAAATACCATAACGAGAGGGTTTTAAATATGCTTTTGTCCATCTTTAACAGAGAAGATTGGTAAAAATATGGATATCGATACGTTAAGTAATATAATTGAAGGGAATGCCAACTATGTCTATCTTGAAGCTTGAACCCCTCCATAGGAGGCGCACCTTTTTTTCTAGAATCCACAAAACTGGTGATATATTAGTTTGCAAAGAAACTTCCTTAAATTCTCCCCCATATGCCCCAGAAGTTGCCCAGCTCACATTTTCTGATGAAAACATCATAGAGGTAGAAGTTTATGACACACGCATGTAATATGAGCGAGATGGACTCGGGTGGGAGCTTAAAATGATGAGCTCTTGACATTGCTTCTTAGTGAATGGGAGGGCCTGACTAGGGACCCCAAGAGGCTGCAGGCTGGGCGGGGGGCCGAGCTGTGTTGGAGGCCGTCAGTGAGTCTCAGTGCACTCTCCGAGTCAGACACCCCTGAGGCCCAGAGGTGTGCAGTGTGCTGTGGAACGGGCAGGAGGGTAAAGATGTCCAGGCCTCTGGCCAGAAGAGAGTGGAGGGCTTTTCCATATGGACGGGACAGGAAAGAAGTGATGCCACAGCAGTGCGCCCATGGCCCAGAGGGAAGGGGTGGGGATTGGGCGGGGGGAGTTGATGTGGTAAAATAAAATGGTATAAAGGGAGCAAGGAAATAAAAGGGTAGGGTATTATTGGGTTGTGTACAAGTGCTGGCGAGGATGTGGAGAAAAGGGAGTTCTCGGGCACTGTTGATGGGATTGCAGGTTGGTGCAGCCGCCGTGGAAAACAGTGTGGAAGTTCCTCCAACGGTTAAAATGGGACGACCATGTGGCCCAGAAATTTCACTTTTGGGTGTTGATTCAAAGAAATCCAAAAAGATACATGTACTCCTGTATTCATCGCAGCACTATTTACAATAGCCAAGGTACGGGAGCAACCTGAGTGCCCATCAGTAGATGAGTGGGTAAAGAGGAGGTGGTACATGCATACAATGGAATTAACTCAACTCTAAAAAAAGAGTAAAATCTTGCCATTTGTGACACATGGGTGGACCTAGAGGCTATTATGCTAAGTGAAATGTCAGACACAGAAAGACAAATACCATCTGCTGTCACTTGGGTGTCGAATCTAAAAAACAAAACGAAGAAACAAAATAGAAACACACTACAGGGAAACCTTGGTTCTCGAACTTAATTCGTTCCAGAAGGCTGTTTGAGAAGCGGTTTGCTTGAAAACCTGAATCGTTTTTGCTATTAGGAATAATGTGAATTGAATTAATCCATTTAATCTATAAATAAGCACTTCTTTTCCTAAACGCATGACACCATCCACCACTAGCCTTGCAGGAACCACTTTCTACACTCCTGCCAGGCTGTCTCTCAGGTCAGCATATGCACATCTTCTCTTCTCACGCATCGCTGCCTCGGATGCTGTCCTGGCTCACCGCTCTTTATGCAAATCAACAACAGGTTTTCTACGTCCTCAGCTTCCTGTGATCACTGCTTCCTGCACACGCTCAGCGCTCTTGACGGCCTCTCCATGCTTTAAAATTGTGCTCATTGTTGATTTTCCCAGCAGCAAAGGCGTTCTCTCCTTTGTTTGTTGCCTGAGACGCTTTTTGTCATGCTGAGGTGTCAGCCTGAAAGGGTTATCAGAAAACCGAGTTTGGTTAGAAAACGGAGACCTTTTTTTCTGTGAACAGCTTGGTGGAGAACTGAATTGTTCGAGATGGGAGACGGTTGAGAAACAAGGTTTGACTGTAATAGGTACAGTGGGCAAACTGATGGTTGGCAGATTGGAGGGGGTTGGGAGGTTGGATGAAAAGTGTGAAGGGATTAAGAGGTACAAAGCGGCGGTTGCAAAGTGGTCTGACGTGTAAAGCACAGCGTGGGGGGTGCAGTCACTAATACTGTAATACCTCCGCCTGGTGCCAGGTGGGGAAATCGAGGGGAACACTTGGTAAAGCGGATCAATGTCTACCACTGTGCAGGGAATCCACCGGAAATGGAGATAAAATAACACTGAATGTCAGCTGTAGTTGGAGAGTACGGGGTGACTGGCTGTTCAGAGGAAGTGCTGGGCGGGTGGGGGGCCAGCATGAGAAGGGCGGACTTTACATTTGGCTGCAGGTCTCTGTCGTTCCCATGCTGCCTCTGCCCACTGCATCTGTAGCAGAATCCCATTGGAGGGCACTCCTTTAGCCCTGGGACGTAGCTTGACAGTTACATAGCGGCATCCAAAGGCTCAAAGGGGAAAGGAAGCCGGCGTTGTTAGCCTCTGCCATGTGCTTCACATTCTACGTTAGCCCCTAGAATTAGGGTGACCATATAACTTACCGTCCAAACTGGGGCTCCTGAGAGCGAAAGGACAGCAGGTACAGACGGAGGCTGTTGTCCTGGTCAGGCTGCTGTGTGGTCAGCCAGCGGCCTCTGAGCTGGGTGTGGTTTTATCGCATTTTGGAGGCAGGGCCACGGAGGATTAGATGTTCTAAGAGCACCGTTAGTGATGTTAACGTAAAGAACCATGGAAAACCTGTAAAGACTTTTTGTGAGTTTATTTGAGCCAAACTGTCGACATATGCCGGGAAGCAGAACCTCAACAAATTGAGACAATACTCTGGAGAAGGGCGGGTTACATCTATATTTACACATTGCAATCAAAGGAAAGGGATGTGGGTGGGTCACACGAAATCCATTGGTGGTAGACTAGAGAGGTGGGAGGAAGCAAAGCAGGGAAACCCCTGGGATTGGATAAAAGGTAAAATGATAGACACATGCTTAGGTGGGTGTAGGAACAATTAACATGATAATGAAGGAATTTGTGGTATCTTTCCTGGCGCCCAGCACATTAGGTTGTGCCCCAAGGTCCAGAAAACGGGAAGTTACAAGTTACCCAGACATTTCAAGGGTGTTATCATAGATGCAAAAGGACGCATAGGCACAGTTACGGTAAAGGTTGACCTTGTCAGTGAAGATACCGGCCAAGGACATAACTGCCCACCAACACTGCTTTTAGTTAAAGTTTAATTTCAGACCATCCTTTGTGGTGACTTTAGGTCTGAGTTTGCAGGACCGCCACGCAGGCCTCCCCTGAGCTGCTTGTCAGGTTATCATGTGGCCCCTGATTCCCGGGTACCAGCTCTTCACCATCCTTTCAGTTGCCGTGGTTCGACAGGCTTTCTGCGAGAATGGCACCGTGACTTCCCAGCGGGAAGTCTGTCTCCACATGGATAGGCCCATGTGTGCAGGCTGCGCCACGCCAGCAGGACAGGGAGCCGGCTGTCCTAGGGGCCTGTGGCCACCACGTGCCCAGTGTGGGCTGCCGGAGACCCCGGGTGTGCTTGCGTTGTCAGCAGAGATAAGCTGAGGTCCTAGGGGAAGGCCAGTAAAGGGGGCTGGAAGGAGACTGATGGAGCCAGTGCTCACTGCCACGGCATCAGAGAACCTGTGGTAGAAGAAGTAATAAGCAAACAGGAATCAGGGATGGTTGGCGAGAGGAGGGCTAAAGAAGCTTGCAGTTTAAGAAGGTGTGGCAGGGCAGGGGGCTCCCCTTGGGGTTAACCGAAGGCTGGGGTCACTGGAATAGAGGAAGGGCAGGGCAGGGTAGCGAAAAGAGAGGGGTGGCTATGAGATTTTCCACCTGGTCAGCCTCTCTCCCTCCACCCCTGTTTGGATGCTGGGGGATGTGCTGAGGGTGTCCCGTGTCCATGCGTGGCTCGCCAGCGCTCAGTGATGCAGACCCTGAGTGTTTAAGCATCTCTTTGCAGACCCCTTGCTCTACAGTCTTTGGGAAACAGGATGGGCTCCCTCAAGGCCAGGACAATGGACTTCTCTTTTTGTTTGTTTTTTTGTTAATCTTCACCCAAGGATATTTTTCCCCATGGATTTTTTTAGAGAGAGTGGAAGGGAGAGGGAAGACAGAGAGAGAAACATTGATGTGAGAGAGGCACATTGATTCGTTGCCTCCCGCACTCGCCCTGACCAGGGCCAGGATTGAGCCTGCAACTGAGCTACATGCCTCTGACCGGAATCAAACCCGGGACCCTTCAGTCTGCAGGCTGACATTCTATCCACTGAGCCAAGCTGGCCAAGGCAGGACAGGTGCATACTGAATTTTTAATAAGACGAATACACCATTAATAAAAGGATTCATTCTCTTTGTAATAAATTCAGAGTGTGAGAGATAAGGCTAAATTTGGTCTCTTTTGCTCACAACCCCCAAACCAGGCTGCTTCACCTCTCCCTCAGATTAAGCATTCCTGTGAATCGGTGTGCTCACACCCACTCGCGGCCAGCGGTGCAGTGAACTGTGCGGGGGGAGCACGCTGTACCATCTGCTGGATTTTAACCAGATAGAACAGAAGCATTTCTCAAGGAAAATCAAAGTCCGTGGCCACGCGTGGGCTCGAGAGTGGCTCCCTCCACACACAGCGGCTCTCTCGCTGCTGGGAAAAGGACTTGACTTTGAACAGCTTTAGGCGGGTCAGGCCTGTAACTGCTGTCAGCCGCTCATGATACAGCTGTGAGGAGCCATGGCTCCTGGAGCTGTGAGCGCCCCAGTGTCAGTCCCAGAACCAGCTCCTCTCCATTCCTCCCACAGAAACTGTTGGCCCTGGCAGAGGACGGACCCGAGGAAGTGGAGGAAAGGAGCCTGCAGGGTTGGGAGAGGGTGGAGTCAGCCTCGATCACGGGAAGTAGCCGCTGAGGGCAGGTCACTGCACACCACTAGTTGTGAGACTGGCTTGAGAATGCAGTGCTCTTGCTGTGCAGAGCACGCTCTGGGGCGGCTGTGAGGTCTCCACCCTCCGAGGGACGCGTGCTCTCCTGTGACGGTGCCGTGTCAGTTCCGCTCGGGGAAGGGTGCGGCCCTGGCCCTGGCCCTGGCCCTGGCCGTGGCGGAGAGAAGAAGATGAGCTGTGTCCACTTGCATAGGTGTGGCCAGTCAGCCAGCTTCCCGGCATGTCAGGGCTCCCTAGCCCTGTGTCTGTGCAGCTGACGATGTGGTGGATGAGTCCCCCTGAGCTACCAGCCCAGCCGCTGGCATGGGCTAGTCCTCTTGGAGGGCCCAAGAGATGAGTTTGTGTTCTATGGCAGCGATTCTCAACCTTCCTATCTCATGGCGTATAAACTAGTTACTAAAATTCTGCAGCACACCAAAATGTATTAAATAGCTTTTGCTGATCTGACAAAAAAATAGGTATAATTTGGATTCTTTCACACTGGCTGGCTTTGTTGTGTTGGCTGTTGTCATTTTTTATGTGACAGTCTCAGGGAAAAGAGGTCAGTGGCCTTGACTAAACAGTCAGGTATTGCAGGTGTTAAACTTGCTGTGGCCACCGGTTGCTCTACGGGGAGGCTGCACGGGCATCCTAAGGACTTGTACCAGGTCTATACTTTACCTACTGTGTGCTCTGTGCATGCGCTCACCCGGGCACCTGTTAGAAAAGCAGGTGAGCAGGTCACTCCAGACTCACTGAGTCAGAGTCTGTCTGAGGGTGGGGCGCGGGATTCTGCCGCCCAGTCTGAGAGACCTGCTGCATGCTGGGGTTTGAAAGGCGCTTCCGGAAGGGGTCAGGTGTGAAGGTCAGATGTACTATTCTCAGGAACTGCTTGATACCAGTTCATTCAGAAATGGTTAAATCTCCATAATAAAAATGGACACATAGTAAAGGAGGGCAGTGAGTAATAATGATAAAATAATCCTATATAATAAAAGCCTAATATGCTAAGTGTCCGGTCGGCCATTCCACCAATCAAAGTGTAATATGCTAATGATATGCTAAGGCTGCTCAACCGCTCACTATGATGTGCACTGACCACCAGGGGGCAGACAGTCGACTGGTCGACCAGTCGCTATGACGTGCACTGGCCAACAGGGGGCACACAGTTGACCGGTTGACCAGTCACTATGACCTGCACTGACCACCAGGGGGCAGACGATCCCACCAGTAGGTTAGTTTGCTGCTGGGGTCTGGGCGATTGGGACTGAGCAAGATGGGCCAGACATGCCCTGGAGCCCTCCCGCAGTCCCTCCCTGGCTGGCCAACCTCCTGCATCCCTCCGCAGCCCCGATCGTGCACCCGTGCACCAGTGGGGTCCCTTGGCCTGGCCTGCACCCTCTCACAATCCGGGCTGAGGGACCTCCCCCCGTCCCCCGCTCCCCCCTGCCCCCCCCCCCCCAGTGCATGAATTTCGTGTACTGGGCTTCTAGTAATGAAATAACAGTAATATAGCTAGCATTTATTGACTATTCCCTAGGCCCCAGATTCTGTGCCAAACATGTGTATTCTCTATCTGACTGTACTCTCCTAACAGCCAATGAGTTATGCATTACCTCCATTTATCAGTCAAGAAATTGAGTTCAGGAATGTGAAGTAATGATGGGGAAGATGCAGACTCCGGCATCTTGCAGCCCTGTATCCACAACACTGTACAACCTGGCTACTGTGTCATTAGAAATCAACTATATGTTGCATAAGTTTGGTTTTATGTCTTTCTTGGGGACAGGATCAGCATATTATGTTGTCCCTTTTGTCCCCTGTTCCTAGCACAATGCCTACACATAGTGGGGACTTGCTATGGAACTTAACTGAATCAAAGGAAACACGCTTGCTCCTGGTGCAGGAATGAGATGCAAAGGAAGTGGTGTAAGATTTGGGGGTACTGAGATTGAATTGAGAAAGTGGTGTCATTTCTGGGATGACAAGCTCCAGTGGGGAGGTAACTGATGGGTGGAAGCAGAGGATGCCAGAAGTAACGGGGCACTGTATCCCCTGCTATGCAAAGTTCTGTTTCCAGTGTTTTATCGCACTTTTGGGACAGTTATAAACAATGTTGAATCATAGCAGTGGTCATGGATATCTGTCTCATTCCTAGTTTAAGGGATTGCATTTATCATTAACTGTGGGTTATTATTTCAGACAGCCTTTATTCCATGAATGAAATCAGCTAGTTCTAGCTAACTGCAGCGATCTGGTGGTTTTCCCCTTTGCCCTGTAAATATGATGACTATTTTAACAATAGATTTTCTACGATTGAACCATCTTTGCATTCTTGCTAGGAGTCATTAGATATTAGCCTTCTAATATGTAGCTTAATTCAACCCAAAATATTACTTTGGATTTTTTTTCACAAGTGAGATGGTTGGCACTGTATCCTTAAGATCGGTACAACTCACAAGATCTACACAACTTCCATTTTCTCATCTCCTTCCCTTGGCTACTAATGAACTACTTCCTGTTTCTCCAGCCCGATGTTGTATCCCACCGTAACGGGGCCAGCACCTACACCGCCGGCCCTCTGCTTCTTCCCTTCTCCGGGCTGGCTGATAGCCTTTTTATGCAGTGGTCTTGACTGAGGGTGGAGCCACTATTTTTCCAGTCTCTTCTCTATGGGCTGTTTGGGTTCTGGGTTCACGTGCTGCATGGATGATGGGTGTACCTTGGTTTAGTGAACATCTGTTTCTCTTCTAGCTCTTTCTTTTTGACTTGAGTAAAATTCACATAACAGAAAAAAATGGCAGTTAGTACATTCATAGTGCGCATATAGCCATCATCTCTGTCTAGATCCAAGAAATTTTTATCGCCTCTAAAGGAAACCACATACCCACTAAGTAGTCACTCACCATTCTCCCCCTATCCCATCTTAGCTATTTGAGGTTAATAAAATAAAATTGCCATTAAGTGAGTGTGGTGCCAAGAGCCCTCCCACAGGCTCTACAGCGATTGCCCATTGGTGCTTAAACGTTCTGGGCGTTATTCATGCTGAAAGTGCTTTCTCTCTTTTCAGTAAGAGATGCTAAAAACCTTGTCCCCATGGACCCCAATGGCTTGTCAGATCCCTATGTGAAACTGAAACTCATTCCTGACCCAAAAAGTGAGAGCAAACAGAAGACCAAAACGATCAAGTGCTCCCTCAACCCCGAGTGGAACGAGACATTCAGATTGTAAGTTGAAATTATTGCAGCCCAGCATGGGGGGTGGTCCACCTGAGATGGGGAGTTCCTCTCCCAGCTGTTTTCTCCCTCCCTCCCCTCCTCCCTTCCTCCCTCCCTCCCCTCCTCCCTCCTCCCACCCTCCCTCCCCCCACCCTTCCTCCCTCCCTCATTCCCTCCTTCCCTCCCCCATTTCCTCTCCCACTCTTTCCTTCCTCCTTTTCTTCCCCTTCCATCTGCATTTTTGCATTGCAAGCCAAGTAAACATCGAGCCCATTTTTTTTTTTAATAGGGTTGAGAGTGTCTGTGGTGTGGGGGAGTGGGTGGCATAGAAAATAGTGTGATGTGTTGCTGGGTGAAGGCAAGCTGTGGGAAGCTCAGGGTCTCCACAAACCCATAGGGTGTGGTGCTAACCTCCTCGGGGCTGAGCTATGGAAAATGCTGGGCCTGCACCCGCTGGGCGCTCCTGCCAGCTTCCATGGAGGGTCTTCCCTGGCCGGTGCTCCGAGAACCCGGGGATCGCTTTTCGACACACCTGGGCCAGCAGGTGTTAGGGGTGTCGGCCGATGCTTATTGAGCACTTACTATGTGTGACAAGCACTGTATTTAGTGGTCTGACTCCATTGGCCATTTCAACCCATTTTACCAACGGGGCTTAGAGAATGTGCCCCGAGTCCCACAGCAAACACAGGGCGGAACGTCAGCCTTTGAGAGTGACTTAGAGGCTGTGGGCTCCAAGCATGATTCCTCGAGCATAGCCTTGTCCCCTCTTTCCTCTCAAAGCCCGTCTAGGGGCCCATCGCAGCCTTAGCCAAGGAGATGCCCCGAATATGCATTCCCCCCAGACCAGCACCTGGGAGGCTCTCTCCAGCCTTTCCCCAGCCTCGCCCTGTGGCCCACATGTGTGCTGACACCCACACAATGACATAATCGACACCCTATTTCTCACAGCGACTCTGTGACAAGATTTCCAGCACGCCATAGCCCCATAGGACATAGGGAGGCAGCAGGAGTCGCCTCTCCGAGCGGCAGGCCCTGCGCCTGAGCCACAGGCTGTCAGAGAAAGCGTTTCCTCCCGGAGCGGCCGGGGATGGAAAGGGAATAGATTTCTTGCAACAGCTTGTAATCTTTAAAAACTCCCGCCTTCGGGCCTTGTCCTCTGGCACGTTTCACCTGCTGGCGAGATCACTGTCGCGGGCACTGACCTCCCTGTCTTTCTCCCTGCAGCCAGCTGAAGGAATCGGACAAAGACCGGAGGCTGTCCGTGGAGATTTGGGACTGGGATCTGACCAGCCGGAACGACTTCATGGGCTCCCTGTCGTTCGGGATTTCTGAGCTGCAGAAGGCGGGGGTGGATGGCTGGTAAGGAAGGTTTGCTTTGGGAGCCGTAGGACAGCCGGGTCCTTCAAGCGTGGGACCCAGACTGCCCCCCTTTTCCTCCTGCAAGCGAAGTGCTGAAGCCGAGTCGCAGAGTGAAGGCTGGTAGACTGGACTGGCCTCACTGATACGTTTTATTTGGTCCTCGTGCTGAAAAGAACGAAAAAGAATTAATTGCCAATATTTTAAAAGTCAGGACTTCCCATAAAAATCTGGACTTATGTCTTGAAAAACCAGAAAAATCTGGGCACACTGGGCCCAATCGAATGGGAACAGCAGGAGACTTCATGTCGCTTAGACAGGATTTTGTATTTGCCACAGTCCCCACCACTCCCTATTGTTTTACACCAGCCCCACTTCGCACAGTTATGTGGCCTAACTGGCCCCATGGCTAGAAAGCAGCTCTCACAATTTACCCCAAAGACGCGTGTGCCACTGCCAGATGTGGGCCTCTTTAGAAGTCTCCTTCCCGGACTGCGGCCACGCTGGGCTGGCTGGCTGGGTAGCAGCATGTCTCCTTTGTCTGAGCTTTTGCCCTGGTCCCTTCCTCAGGCAGAAACTCCTTGCCCCGTGTTCCCAACAAGGAGGCTGGGGAGCCCCCTGGGCAGCCGTCTGGGTGAAGGCCTCTGAGGGTCCCACTGGCGCTGTCCATTTGGGAGAGTGGTCATGGCAGCTCTGGCTTCCGGAAGAGAAATTCTCGCATTTCTGAGTGGTCCCGGGGCCTTTTCAGTTACAAGTGAAAGTCAGTCCAAATCAAACTGGTGTAGCAAGAAAGAGACCGGATTCCCGGGACCACCTTGCAAATGCCTTGTCTCTCCTCCTACTGACCGGGGGTTCTTCAAACTCGCCCTGCGTGTCCACTCCGTCTGTCGCTAGAGGCACTAGTACCTGAGTGTGGACAGACGTGCTCTGCAGAGCTGGCTTCGGAGGGGGAGGCCTTGAGGAGGAAGTTAGAGAGCGAATCACGGCATGAGCAGGCAAGCCAAGAGGACAGAGCCCAGGGCAAAAAAGAAAAGAAAAGAAGCAGGTGCCTTGAAGCACAGTGCACAAATGGTTAAAGACACCATTCTCATAAAGGAGAATTTGCCAGGGCTCCCCTTAGCTCACCAGGAGGAAACGAGGAGGCGGAGCCACTGGCCCGAAGGTGTGTGTCGGTAGAAGGAAGGCTGACGGGACCGGGAGTCGGAGGAAACGGCCGCTGAGCAGGTGTCGACGTGGGGACAGCGGACCCAATCTCACCCGCTCTAAGTTAGCTCATCTCTGCAGAGCTGGGCCGCCTGGGCCCCGCTGGGTTGGGAGCAGGTGATAGTGCTGTGAGGGAGGAGGGGGCTCATTAGAAAATGCTCCAGCAGGATGTTAACAGGTCACACCGTCATCTTCCTGCCTTTCCCCCAAGTTTTGGATCATTGTTCTTAACAGACGGATGCGTTACCTTTGCACACTGCCCCGTGACCACTCCCAGATTCCGTGTCCCTCCTCAAGTCAGGCCTAGAGAGGGCAGAGGAAGGGCACGGGACCCGGGGGTCTGGGGAGACGGAGAGAAGACACTGGGAGACGATGATTATTGCAGCAGCAGCCGCTGCCACACCGTCTCACTGGGTCGCTGGCACTAGGCTGACCACTCGCCAGACCACACGGATGAGCGGTGACCAGATGTGTAGAGAACCCCTTTACTACATGTGAGCTCGGGGCGGGGGGATGGGGGGACTGTGCAACTGTGGGGCCCCATCTGGCTTCATGCTGGAGTCCCAGCTCCTGCTCTTCGCCTCTGGGAGGTCCCCCCACATTGTTCTCTTTGTCCCACCCCCAGGCCACCGCCAGGCTGCACCCCTCAGCACATCCTGCCCCTCATGTCCAAGTCTCCTGCGTGGAGAGCCCTCTACCTTTCCCCGCCCGCAGCTGCTCTCTCTGGCCCTCCCTGTAGGCTCCTGCTTTCCCCCCACCCTCACCCTTCTCCTTCCCAGGGTTCTCTGGGCCCCAGAGAGCAGGGCTGTGGCCACAGGTACTGCCGCCCTCCTGGCCCCACAGCAGAGTGCAGGGAGGACAAATGGCTTCATGGTGAGGGACAGCACGTCAGGACTACGTCCCATTATTGCTGCGTGTACACCTCATGGTCCGTGAATTCTCCAGCCGCTCTGGGCGGAGCACTCTTCCTGGGATCAGGGTAGTTCAGCAAGGTGAGGGGGGCACACGGCTCAGAAGTGACAGGTCTGGGGTTCGGCCCAGGTCATGGCAGTAGCAGAGCCTAAGCACAAGCACATGCACCCTGCCTCCTGCCACAGGGGCCGAGCCGGACCACAGAGCCTCCTAGCGGGAGGGGTGCTGTGGGACTCGGAGCCCTGTCCGCTCTCTGCCGTGGCCCTCTCAGCAGATAGGACTCGCTCTCCACGGTAATTACAGCCCCGCCCCCTCCACCTTTTAGGAAAGCTGTGAAGCCGATGACATTGTAGTTGGGAGGGAACTTTTGCAAAATAAAAGCCCTCTTCAGATTTTGCAGATGAATGTCCTCTTCAGATTTAGGGCCAAAACATCTCTGATTCTGTTTTAGCTCTAAATGCACCGAATTCTAGAAATTTGGGTTCTTGTTCCCAGGATTCTTTTAACACTCTGTGGTCTGGAGTAAGTCACGCCCCGGGTCTGAGGCTCCCGGGTCTGAGGCTCCCGGGTCTGAGGCTCCGGGCTCTCCCAGGGATGCTGCGTGCTGCGCTGAGGCTGGGGCGGAGAGCAGCTGGGGCTCCCGGGGGCGCCAGCCTCAGGCCCCGCTGCCTTGCCGCCAGCTCCCTCTGAGTCCGATTCTCCTCTTGGTTCGGTTCCCCGTTTATTTATGCTGTCTCCTTGCTTCCCCTTTTCCAGAGGTGCGTCTGTCTTATTGTTGTTTCCCCCCAGAGGATCGGCTCTGGGATGTGTGTCAAGTCTGCGCTTCTGTGTCTCCTTCCTGGAGGTTTGTGTTGTGCTCTTTGGATTTCAGCTGAACATTTTGCTAATATGTTTTCCTCTCTTAACTTCTTCCGTGCTTTAAAAACAACGAACAGGCATCGGAGGGAAGAGATTTCCTCCATGTTCTGACAGGTTGCGTTCTAGCTGCTGTTGCTTAAGCAAGGTCAGCAGGTGGAGTGTTAACTTCCTTCCCAGCGGCGTCCACAGTAGCCCCTCTTATCGGTGGGTGGACCCCACTGCTCTCCTGGAACTCCTGATGGTACCGCACCCCGCACAGGCCATGTTTCCCCTACACACACACACACCTGTTCACTACAGGAAGCACCCATGGCTTCTCTTGACGTATCCGATGCCAGCTTCACGCCTCCTAGGCTTTAGGGCCACTCTTGGGTAAAACAAGGGTGACTTGAATATAAGCCCTGGGGTCCTGGGACAGCCGCTCTGGCCACTAGGATGGCCGCTAAGTGACTGGCAGGTGGCCTCGCTGGAGGCAGGGATGTCACCGCTGGGCGGCTGCTCGCCTCCTGCTTTAACAAGGAGGTGGCACTGGGTGCAGGGTCTTCGGTTCTAACGTCTACTTAGACTTGGGCACCATCGAGTTGATATGTGTATATTTTTACGTTACCTGGTCCTTGTAACAAGTTACGTTGGCCTTATGTATAAGAGAGATCAAGTGTCCTTTCAAAGTGAATTTATTATTAAAAAAGAGATCATGTAGTGGAAATCATTAGTTGATAATATCCAGATTTATCGAGATCCACGAAGGTGAACAAAGTGTGCCAACCCCCCTCCATGCCTCGTCATGTGACTGTACTTGGTGGAGATTCCCAGAATCCCTGCTGTGTGCGGGGTACCCTTAGTGACTTCCGGCAAAGACACAGATGTTCTCTCTTTTGCGTTCCTTTCGGAATTCCAGTGGGAACTGTGAAGGGGAGAATTGGATATTAAATGTGGAGGCCCGCTGGTCACCTCTGCCTGACTCACCGAGCCCTTATGTGTAGAAGCTGCCCGGGATGATTAGTGAGTGGAGAAAGGGACTGTGGAGAAAGGGGATGATTAGTGAGTGGAGAAAGGGACTGTGGAGAAAGGGGTTGATTAGTGAGTGGAGAAAGGGACTGTGGAGAAAGGGGTTGAATGATGTCCCTCGTGGTTAGGAGGCCTCTTGCGGAGCGAGGCGTTTGGGCTCTCTCCCTCCTGACTCGAATGCCTGCCGACGCCCTTTCCTTCCTCGCTCTCCTCTCACCGACTGGGGGACGTGTCTTGGTGGTCAGGGAAAACAGAAGCATCGAGTTTATTTAATGACATTACTATCAGTGATGCTGATGATGGATGGTGCCTTTTATTGAACACGTGCTAAGTGCCAGGACTCTGCCCGTTTTTCATGCATCATCATATCTTGGCTTCACAATGATCCTATGACAAAGAGGCTTTCATTCCCTTTAAAGATGAGAAAACTCAAGGCTCGGGGCCTAGCCAGCGTGCCCAGGGGTGTCCTGGAGGCAAAGGCAGAGGTGCGACTCCAGGACTCGTGTCCCTGGCCACGGAGGGCGTCAGTTTCTCTCGAGTCCAAGCACTTTGGGGCACAGCCATGCGAGTGCCCAGTGCCCGGGCACACGCGGCAGTGTGCGTGAAAGAGGGGGCGCCGCAGTGCTGGGACAGGGACAGGGACGCGGGCACGGAGAGCTTCAGAGCAGCTTCCAGAACAGAAATCACCCCACGGGCAAACAGTAGGAGCCAACTTGCGGTGTGGAGTGATATAACTAAGACAGTGGTGGGGGGGAGAGAACGAGAGCACGTTACATCCTTTAAGCACAGAATGTACTTTTTCTGATGTCCATAGAATAGTTACAAACATAAAAATACATTAGCATACCCGGCTACACACACACACACACACACACACACACACACACACACGCATGCACCCCAGAACAAAAACCCTCCGCATGTTAGAGTAGAGCTTGCCTAGGCCTCCTCCTCGGTTCTACCGATGAGATCCTCCTGCGTGGAGTCATGGAATTGTCCTGGCCCTGTCTCCCTTTAGGTTTAAGCTGCTGAGCCAGGAGGAGGGCGAGTACTTCAACGTGCCCGTGCCGCCGGAAGGAGGCGAGGGCAACGAGGAGCTGCGGCAGAAGTTTGAGGTGAGCTGTCTGTCTCTCTGCCTCCGTGGGAACCGGGGGAGCCTGCCTGTGCTGTCTGTCCCATTCAGGGCGCTGTCCTTAGCGCGGCCTTTCCTAACTCCAGGCCTTGCCGTGGTGTCTCCCAGAACACTCCCGTGTACCCTCCAAGACCTCAGTTAAATGTCCCTGCCTTGTGAGGCCATCCCTGCCTCCCCGTGTTCCTGCAGATCTAGACTTTTCTGGAAAGTGCTCGTTCACTGCCGGGTGTTTTGGTGCTGTGGTCGGGGGCGGGGGTGGTGGTGAACACAGTGACAGAATGTGTTCTGGCGGCTGAGTCAGGGGGTTTGCTGAGGGGTAGAGTCTGGGTTGGGTGTATTGGCAGGTGGTGCTGTTGTGTGGAGAAATGGAACTGACTGTGCTGGTGACTCCATGAAATACCAGTGGGTGTATCTTCCAAAGAGTCCGAGCCTTGACCTTGGCCCTGACCTTGGGCTCTAGTGCTGGCTCTGCTTCTGCCTCCGACACCCCCTTCCCTTCTGTGGGGCCAATAGACCCTATTTTCATCTGCCTGAGAGCAGCTGGATGTAGGTACATCCCAGTTTCACAGAGAAAGCGTTTTGGGAAGAGGGGCCTGCGTTCTTTCATTATTTGTGTACTGAGTGTTTTTAAAGTTGTTCCATGAGGGAAAACACGATTTTGTTCATGTTTACCAATTTTAGATAAGCGGCGGTGGTTTACTGACTGAAAAAATGTACAGCTTAGCTAGAAAAACAGATCGCCATCCCTGCTATCTATCAAAACCCTCACAAGCAAATGAAAAAATACAACCAGGGAACGTTCTTTGGACGAGATGCCCACGGCACTTTGAGGACGTAGAGGGAATGTAAGCTTGTCTGGAGCATGGGGATGGCGTCCCTGAGGAAACAGCAGCGGGAGTTACCAAGTGAAGAGGGGAAGCTCCCCGTGCAGAGAGGGCAGCATGTGCAAAGGCCCTGTGGCAGGGAGTGGCAGCCGCGGCATGAGACCGGCCACAAGGCACTGTGGGAGAGCAGGGAAAGCCGAAGTTGAGCTGAGGCAGGGCTGCAGTGGGAGGGCAGGCCCAGAAGGTCTGTGCTGGCCATAGCAAGGATTTGCCTTTTATTTTGAGAGCCATGTTAGTTTTCCCCTGAACTTGACAGAAACAGCACTTGAGTGTTGACCCATATCTTGAGCCTGTGCCCTCCACAAAACCTGGACGATGGTGACAACCCTGACCCCGTGGGATTTCCTTTCCTGGAAGCAAGTGGAATAAGCATGCTGGCCTTGAGCTTAAGCTGAACTTGGTAACTGAGGGTCATTCCCGTACACTTGGGTCAAGGCCAGAGGCGCTGATGGACGGACTTCCCACCCATCCGTGCTGAGAGCTGGACACTGACTGATAAACAGTCCTTCCCGAGACTGTTTCTGTCTCTCCCTCCCCCGAGGGCGTGTCCATTTGCTGCTGGTAAGCGTGTTACTGTGGGTGACAAAACACCAGGGCAGCCTTTCCTTGTACACAATGAAGTCGCAACTTTGCAAAATGATTTCTTCTGTCCTCGGGCAGAAGGAACACAAGGATCACGTTTCCTGCGCGAGCAGAGCAGGAAACCTGGGTGATAATCACTCTGGGCCAGAGCTGTTGGCTAAAACACGTTTCCAACAGACTGAGAACTGTTCTCAGACACACGGAGGAATTTCAGTTGACCTTGAACGGGAGAAATTGTAATACCTGTGCAATAACCAATTAGCACCTAGAATGACTCAGACATTATTTTCAAGTCTCTGATCTGGAGAAATTCTGAGTGACGGTAAAGTCAAGCTGCTGGAGTTGGGGTAACACTTCACAGTTGGGGTGTGTGGGGTGCAGCTGCCACGTGTGGTGCATTCCAGAAGGTCGGAGTGGGCTGAAGGACTGTCTTCTGATTGTGGGCTTGCCGATGGGCCAGGGAAGGGAAGGCACCATTCTGGATGTTCAGAATGGGTTTTCTGAGATTTTTCTAAAAAATTTCTTGGAGTTTTTAGATTTAAACGTGCTGATTATGTGCCGTGTATTATTTTAAGTGCTTTAGAAATACTGACTCGTTGAATTTCCTCCTCGTGACCACTTTGAATGGTAGATGCTATTAGCAGCCCCATGTCTCTTTCCCCAATGAGGCCCCGAGAGGTTCAGCCGCTTTCTCACCTCCCACACTGCTCACTGCCCTGCCTTGCGAGTCCCCGGCAGCGGACGGACTGTAAGGACTCGAGCGCAGGCCTTTCTCTGGAGGAGGTCCGAAGGGATGTGCGGGAAGCGGGGGGCCGAAGTGCATGTGCTGTCAGCCACATACGCTGTGGGCACCCAGGGTTTTGTCCGCTGGGAACTGCACATGTGCTCAGGGTTCCCAGTTGAGGGGCAGGATGCTGAAGTTCCCACCTGGGCCCTTCCTTTCGTGCTGAGGGCTGCTTCCAGGGAGGTAACTTGCCAGCACTTCCCACTTTCCCTGCCAGTGGGCTGTGTGCTCGTGCACCAGGGGAGCCCAAGGCAGGGCCACAGGGGTCCTGGGCCAGCAGCCCCGTGTGGAGAGGATGTCCCACCGGGCCCTGTGGTTGGGTGCACCACCCTCCCAGCATGTGCATGTGTCCACCAGCCCAGAAGCTCTGCACACCCCGCAGTTTGAGGAATTTGTGAGGCTTCATTATGCAGGCACAATCGATCGGTTATTAACTCCATCTCCAGCCCCAGTAGATGGGTGGTCGAACCAAGCTCCCAGTCATGGTTGGTCCCGCTGGGACAGCCTCCATCCAGAGGACATTCAGGAGCCCACCAGGAGTCCCCATGTTAGGAAAAAGGATGCTCCTATGACCCAGGAAATCACAAGGGCTTTAAGAACTCGGATCAAAGGCCAAATAGTAGAACAAAGGACGCTCCCCGCAGCCCTGTCACCCAGGAGATTCCAAGGGCTTCAGGAGCTCTCTGTCCGGAAAACCAGGGGCAGAGACCAAACATATACTTCTTATTGTGTCACATCCTATGGCTCCATGTAGGTGACGCTACAACACTGACCTCCAGGGATGGAGCGGGGAGCAGGGAGTCCTGTGTGGGAAGGGAGGGGCCGCAGGACTTCCTGAGGGTGGAAATGTTCTGCATCCTGATCCGGGTTTGGGTTACTTGTGTGTATACATTTGTCAGAACTCACAGAACTGCGCACCTAAGATTTATGCATTTCACACTATCCACCTCAACCTTTAAAACATTAAAACGAAAAAAAATGGTGGATGTTTTGTCAGCATGACAAGCAGAATGCTGGTGGAACCACCCGTGGAGAAGACAGACACCAGGCAGTTTTAAGGCTTGAGGGCAGGGGGAATCGCGCTGACTGAAATCAGACTAGCCACCTCTTCCCCCTTCCGCGCACATGCCCAAGTTTACCCTCCCCTCGTCTCATCTCACTGAAGAGCGCCACCACCCTCCCAGGTGCTCCAAACAGAGCTGTCCTTCACTCCTGACCTCCCTCCCCCAATCCGTGTCCAGCCCTGAGAAGTCTGTCTCCTGCTTCATTCCCTCCACACTGCAGACACTGAGTCGGGCCCCGCCATTTCTCACCGTGATGACTACAGTCACTTCTTAAAGGTTTCAAACTGGCCTCCTCTAACTGGGTCCCTTCCCTAAACTAAAAATGCTCTTCCCAGGGCCCTGTGACAGCCTCCTGTGCTCAGATCAGCCCAGACTCCTTGATGGGGTGTGCAAGGCTTTCTCAGCTCCTGACTGCCTCCCAGGCCACATCTGCCTGGCCATCAGTGCTCCAGACAGATTTTAGTCTTTGAATGTGTCTTGTTATCGACTCCGTAAAGCCTTTCTGCTGCTGACTCCAAATTCCTCACCTGGATAATTCCTAAATACATTTTGTGCAGAGGACCCAATTCCTGTTGGGATGCAAATTCTTTGAGCATCTGTATCTGCTTTGCTCCCTGATGGAGCCTCGGAATCTAGGGCAATACCTGGCATGTAGCAGGCACTCAGTAAGTATTTCTTGAATGAATGAATGAATCTTCCCTGATATTAAATTCCATGGAAAGCTTTTTGTTGCCTCTTTGTCTTATAAAGATAAGTGAGTAATGCAGCAATAATAATGTCTACCATCCATTGAGCATCTACTAAGTGACAAGAATGGTGCTGAGAACTTTGTGATACATTTTCTCATGTCATTAACTCATCTTCTTGGAAAGGGGACTGAGATTTAGAAAGGTTCATTAAGCAAATGCAAGTAAGTGCCTCTCTGTGGTGGTAGGCAGTCCTCATGGAGCTTGTGTTCTAGTGTGAGGAGAAAGACAATAAGTTAAGAAACAAGTACATATCTGGTTTGTAAGGTGGTGATGAGAGATATGAAGAAAATAAAGTAAATAAGGGGGAGGGAGATTGCTGAGAGCTATTTCATGTCAGGCACTTGGGCTCTCTTAGAGGTGAGGGAGCTCTGGGGAAAGACCTCCAGTCACAAGAGAAAGCAAGTGCAAAGGCCCTGGGAAAAGAATGTGTTTGGTGCTTTCAGAGAACGGCAATGAGGCCATGTGGTTATAACAAGGAGAAGGGGCTGAAATAAGAGAGTGCAGAGGGGCCAGGTTATCTTTGGCCTTTGCCTGTTTCTCTGACAGAGACAGGAAGGTCTGGGATGTTTGGTGGAGGAGGGTTGTGAGCCAGGATTACACAGTTTATACACTGCCAGAGTTAGGAATTCTAAGCTGAGCTTTTATTGCCACAATTTTCTCACTCCTAGAAGCAAATCCAGTAACAAGGCCCTGGCAGCTGCAGGTCTCCCTGCTGTTCTCCTATCTCTTCTTGTTCCAGAGCATTTGCTGCCATTTGAGTCACTATTTTGCTGCTCACAGAAGCAGGTCCCTCCCCCATTGCCTCACCCATTCATTAATCCATTTGACCAGAAACTATATTGGTTGTCAGGGAAACTGTGGAGAATGAGATATAGTCTGTGCCCTCACTGTTTTCAGTGTGCCTGGGGCGAAAAGTGAACAGACAGGTATCATCCAGTATAAATGGGAGGTGAAATGAATGAAGGAAGCAAATACTAGTAGGGACACCTAGTCCAGACACAAGGAATCAAGGAGGACTTGCCCGAGGAAGTGAAACTGGGGTAACTAAGTTGACGAAAGAAGGAAGGGGAGAGAATAGCCATCCAGAGAGAAGCAAGAGCACGTGCAAAGGCCCTGAGGTGGGAGGTGAAAGAATGAAGCTGGGTTGCAGGGAAGAAGGGTGTATTGGCCAGTACACGCTTCAAGGTCTTTATCCTAAAAATGAGTCACCACTGAAGCATTTTAAGCAGGTAGTGACTCGGTTGGGTGTGAGGAAGTGGAATCTTGCTCTGGCTTCATGTGAAGCCCAGTGTGGAGGGAACCAAGGTGACTGTCCAGGTGAGGGCTGATGGCAGGTGATGTTGGTGGAGATGGAAAGAAGATGAATTCTAGAGGCTGCGAGGAGGAAAAGGTGACTGCTCCTGGTGAGATGTGAGGGCTTCAAGAGAAATGGAGGTGCCAAGGATGGCCTCCAGGTTCTGGCCTTGCAGAGTGGGCTGTTGGCCATGTTTTTCATGGGACAGGGGTGTGTGAGTGGCAGGAACCACACCATGCATGTCTATATGTGTCTTCCTACAAAGGCATTGTCAAACCTTAATGATGTGTCTTTTTTTTTTCCGGTTTATGACTTGGCTTTTTAATGATGTGTCTTGTGTTTCCCCCCTCCAGAGGGCCAAGATCGGCCAGACACCCAAGACTCCAGAAGAAAAAACTACCAACACCATAGCCAAATTTGACAACAATGGGAACAGGGACCGGATGAAGCTGAGTGATTTTAACTTCCTGATGGTGCTTGGGAAAGGCAGCTTTGGCAAGGTACAGTGTGGTTTGGTGGTTGTAACTGCTCCAGAAAAAAAAAATGCTAAAAAGGCGAACACATTTATCTGAGAAGGTGACATACAAACTGAGACCTGAGGATGAGAATGAACAAGCTAAACATTCAAAGAGCTAGGAGAGAACAGCATGTGCAAAGGTCCTGGGGTAGGGAGGGCTTGGTACATTTTAGGTACCATCAGGAGTTGGGGCCAAAATGTCATGAATGAGGGAGGTAGTAGGATGGGAGGTTGAAGAAATGGGCAGGGCCTGGTCATGCATAGCCTTATGAGCTGTGGTGGGGAGTTTGGATTTTACTCACAGTGCAGTGGGGAGCCTCTGAAAGATTTTAAGCAGAGAAGTGACACAATCAGATTTGCCTTTTGGAAAAGATCACTCCTGCAGCCAAGAATGGAGACAGTGCCTTTCACATAGCGGCACAGTTGAAGGATGACCCGGGCCTCGTAGAGTGGTTCTGGATGCTTTTATAGATGCCTGGAGAGACTGTTTTACTGAACCTGAGATGGCATTATAAGTATTCATGACTTGTTTAGTGTTGCGTTGAGCCTTTTAAGCCCTTTGTGTGCCACAGATATGTCTAATATGAATCTCATACCATGAACTCGGGTGTGCAAAGAATACAAGTTTCTTTCCCATCTCTGTAGCCTAAGTAAAGATATGAGTTATCTTTGCTCGTACCACAGCTGTGAGTCAGCTGGCGAGTCCCAGCACCTGCTTCCCCAGAGCACGCCGTGCACTGACGCTTCTCTCCACGCTCCCCATGCGACCTACGCTAACCGTGTACACCACTGACTGCTGCAGAAGCTCCTCGCTGCTGTCCCGCTCACCCGTGACCTATAATAATACCCCTTCCACGTAGCTGCCATCGTCATTTCTTAAAACACTACATTAGGTCAAGGCACTCCCCTGCTTGCAACACTCCAATGACATCTCTTCACAATTAGAATAAATTCTATACTGTGTTGTGGCTTACATCATTCTTTTTTGTAAAATATATTTTTATTGATTTCAGAGAGGAAGGGAGAGGGAGAAAGAAATAGAAACATCAATGATGAGAGAGAACCAATGACTGGCTGCCTCTTGCATACCCCACATTGAGGATCGAGTCCAAAACCCAGGCATGTGCCCCAACTGGGCTTGTAACTGTGACCTCCTGGTCCAACCACTGAGCCACACCAGCCGGATTGGCTTACATCATTCTTAATTATGACCCTTGATATAAACCCCACTCAACAACTTCCTTTTCTTCCTCCCACCACCCACTCTGCTTGGTGGTTCCTGGGACTGTGAAACAGAGAAAGCTCCTTCTGCCTTGGAGGGTTTGTGGTGCGTGGCTGGCTCCCTCTCGTCATTCCCAAAGCGACTTAGAGGTCATCTCTTTTGGGAAGCCTTCCCAGACCACCTCCTCAGAGAGCCACTCATTCATCCTTCACTATATTTAACTCTCTCGGCACCCATCACCCGGTGATACTTTTCTTGCTTGTATTGGTTTTTCGTTCTTCTCCTCTTAAGATCTGACCTGCACACGAGCAGGGACCTTCTCTGTCGTGTTCAGCACTGAACTTCCAGTGCCTGTGGGTTGAGTTGAGTCAGGACCAAGACTGAATGCTAGATTTTCTCTATGGGGCCCAGGTCATCTGCTGAGATGGGTTGGGGATCTGGCCCATGCGGGATGGGCATTGAGAGCAGGAGCACGCGGTAGGGTTGCTGATGGGCGTTGAGAGCAGGAGCACGCAGTAGGGTTGCTGATGGGCGTTGAGAGCAGGAGCACGCAGTAGGGTTGCTGAGCAGTCCCACATACCCGGTAAGAAGTTGGTAATGGCAGTGGTCCACCCCACTGCATGATCTTTGCCAGCAGCTCTGAGTAGCCTAGATGTGGAGACGTGGATGGTGAGTGGAGTTCACAGTAATAAGGGAGGTAAGGATTCTGGGATGAGGGATGCCCACTTCCAGCAGGTTCTCAGCAAAAGCAGAGCGAATAGATGAATGCAGACAGTGTCTAGACCGGGCTGGGAGGAAGTCAGAGCAGGAGCAAGTCAGAGCAGGAGGTGAGAAAGAAGGAGTCTGGAGGCCTGGGGATGAAAACAAATGGATGAGGTCAAGAGATTAAGATGCTAAGAACAGAGGCATTTCGATCCAAAGTTGGGGCGGTTTCCATGATGACATGGAAGAAAGTGGCCTAAATGAAGAGTTCTGATAGGCTGAGGCTGTTGGAAAGTTTTTAAAATTATATTTTTAGCAAGCACGACACCCCTGGTTCCTCATTAAAATTATATTTAAAGGGTAAATATTTCGAAGTCTTGCTCCCACCCAAGTTCGCATCTTTTCGTGGCCCCTCCCTGCTACTGCCCTCCGTAGGTTGACACTTTTGTTCATTTCATTTGCATCTTTCCAGTGTCTCCATGTTAATTTAACAAACATAAATGTGCATTTTTATTCTTGGCCTTGTTACCTCCAGAGGTAACAGTGTAGGTTGGGGAGTTTTTTATTGAGGAGTGGAAGCTCCAGAGGGCCTCATGGAAAGGGTTGGGGCTGGGGGGTGGGTGGAGAGGTGGGGGAGCAGGCCATTGGGGAGCAGTGAGGGAGCGGGCAAGTATAGATGATATGTTTCTATGGAAACTGTTATAATGATTGAAAGTTCAGTTGCAGACTCGCGATATGGCATCAAATAAATGACAACAACAGTATGTCATGAAAGCAACTAGGATAACAGAAACCTCTGTGACCCTTCAAAACAAGTAGTCATCCTTTGCCACCCTAGTTTGCCAACCGTGGTCTTACATTTAGATGCCCGAGTTTCCCATTTTGCAGATAGATCACACCCCTTAAAGGGGAGAGCACCGCGGGGCAGTTGCTACCCCGCAGGTTTTCATGCATTTCAAAGCAAGTTGCAGATGTCGGTACACTGTGCCCCTAAACTCTTCAGCATGCATATCATTGAACCAGAATTCAATATTTGTTTTTAACTATTTTAAGGGGAAATTTACATACAACGAAGGACACAAATAAGTATAGCAGCCATGAGTTTTGAAAAACATGTACTTTGAAACCCTGTGGGGATGTACATATTAATCTAAGAAATCACACAGATGTGATGTGCCACTGAGTCAGATGCGCCGAGAGCGCCTGCGGAGTGGGGTTGGCCTCGCTGAAGGCGGGGAAGGCTTCCAGGCCAAAGGGACTCGAGCGATATCTGGAGGACGGGCAAAGGGCACAGACCGGGCACAGCACATGGAGCTCTCAGAAGGCCTCCTCTTCCTGGTCAGACCCCCAGCCAGGCTTGGTTGATCTGGGTGCGGCCAGGGCACTAGGCTCCTTTGTTAGCCAGGGTGAATTCAACTGTGGGACCGCTCCCCCAGCCCCCCTCCCCCCTCAGCCCCCCGCCCCCCGCCCCCATGTGTATTGGCTCAGACACCATGGAAGCTCCCTTTTCACTCACGCAGCAGTACCAGGTGGGTGTTTCTGTCCTCGCCCACATCCTCCATGTAGTGGTTAAGGGATCCAGGTTCCTTCCATCTCATGTGGCTCCATCAATTCCTAAGGCCTTGTTCTGTCTACATTCAGGGGCAGAGGGGAAAGAGAGTACGGAGGAGGCTCAAGCTGCTTCCGAAAAGTCTTAGTTTGGAAATGGTACCCTTCGCTTCTGCCGACCCACTGTTAGAGAGAACTTAGTCGCGTGGCCTTCCCTCATGCAAGGGAGGCCGGGAGAACAATTTTGGTGGAAAGCTAATCTCTCAGCTACACTCTGCTTTTCAGCTGCTGTTGGAGTTTTTCTTGGGGACACAAGAGACCTTCTGCTTTCCCCTTTAAAACTCCCAATCTATCACACCCACACGCAGAGGACTTCAAGCTCCTCCTCCCAGTGACATTTCCTTGGTTCAAATCATGGAACGTTCCAGGTGTTAGTGCTGCTTTTCCTGAAGCACAGCATAAGCTGGGGGGTAAATCAAATAGGAAGTTAGTGTATGAAAAGAAAAGAAAAAAGTGGAGAGCCTTTAGAAGCTGGGGCTCACATATTACATTTATCATTTCAAAAAGTCCCATCCAGGTCTGTTACTTTATATCAGTGGTTCTCGACCTTGGCTGCACATTAGAATCACCTGGGAATCTTTTTAAAATCCTGATTTCTGGGCCTCATCCTCCGGAAATTCTGTTTCTTTGTTAGGGGGTGAGGTCACAACATTAGTAACAAAGAAACAGAATTTCTGGAGGATGGGGCCCAGAAATCAGGATTTTAAAAAGATTCCCAGGTGATTCTAATGTGCAGCCAAGGTCGAGAACCACTGCTCTATATGCATCGAAGCAGCACTAAAATCAGAACCTGAGAGGTGAAAACAAAACCCTAGCCTTCTCCTTTAGTGCTTGAGGGCCCAACTGTCACTAAGGAGGCCACGGGCATGGGGATGCGGCCCGGGTCCCTCCCAGACCCAGCACGTGTGCTCTCCAAGGTGCTGATCCAACTCCTTCTGCTAATAATTCACACAGTCAACGGGGATGAGTAGCGCCTTGGCCAAGTTTCCTAAATATTGTTATTCATGCACCTGTTTACTGTTTGCCATATACATACCTCCTTTCTACTACCTTAAATATTTTCTTTAAGTTGATGTAATTGACTTCCTTTTCTTTTCCTTTTTTTAAACACTCACCCAAGAATATGTTTTTATTGATTTTTGGGTGTGTGTGTGTGTGTGTGGGGAGAGAGAGAGAGAGAGAGAGAGAGAGAGAGAGAGAGAGAGAGAGAGACATTGATGTGAGAGAGAAACATTGATCCGTTGCCTCCTGTACATGCCCTGATCTGGGATTGAAGCCAAAACCTAGGTATGTGCCCTGACTGGGAATTGAACCCTCAACCCTTTTAGTGTATGGGACAATGCCCCAACCAACTGAGCCATCAGCCAGGGCTGACTTCCTTTTCTTGTTCTTAGCAGTAGTAGCAGTAATATTGGTGAAACCACAGGCTTGACCTGCCTGTTGTATATTTATTAGAGGCCTGGTGCACGAAATTTGTGCACTGGGGGGGGGGAGTCCCCTCAGTCCGGATTGCAAGAGGGTGCAGGCCAGGCTGAGGGACCCCACTGGTGCATGATTGGGGCCGGGGAGGGACCGCAGGAGGGCGCCAGGGCATGTCTGGCCCATCTCAGTTCCAATCAGCCGGACCCCAGCAGCAAGCTAACCTACTGGTCAGAGCATCTGCCGCCTGGTGGTCAGTGCATGTCATAGTGAGCAGTTGAGCAGCCTTAGCATATCATTAGCATATTATGCTTTGATTGGTTGAATGGATGATCAGATGATTGGACACTTAGCATATTAAGCTTTTATTATATAGGATTTTAGTGTGTTTTAAGAGAATTTATTAAAAGAAAAGTAATTTTGCTCATTACCACATTATATGGAAAACTGTCTTAAGATCTTACACTCACAATGACAATTTGGAACTTCAGTTACTATTGTATTTCTAAGGACACGAAGTGTTTTTGCTACATTTCTCTTCATATCTGGACGATACAGAAAGTCTCCAATCTTCCCTGTCCCCCATAGCCTGTCCTTCGAAGAGGGACACACTCAACATTTCCTGTGTCCTTAGAGGCCTTGCCTGTGGTCTTGACTGGCTCTTCTCCATCATTTCTTCATTGAATTTATCCAGAGAATCAAACTGCCCTTTCAAGATTTGCTGCCTCTGCCCACCCTGCCCCCCCCCGCCCCACCCCGCCATGCCCCTGTGCCTCATCCTTTTGCTCTGTGACTTCCGCCCTCAGCAGCTTCTGGAATACCCATCTCCCAGGTTACCAGTGCCCACCTAGCTCCTAATTCTCCAAATCTGAGGACACGGTGTGGTGGAAGCTGTGGCAGCAGAGGGCAGGCGTGAGGGAAAGGAACTGGGGCTCAGGTTGGCCCCACACCCCATTCCAGGGAGACGTTATAACTTTTATAATAACTGCTCTCTGACGGGCATCATTAAGAAGTATTTATTTATTGAGCATCTACTATGTGCCAGGCACTCTTCTAGGGGCAAAGGACATGGCTGTGAACAATAGAGACAAAATATCTGTCCTCACGGAACATATGTTGTGGTGGTGTGGCAATGGCGACGGCGATGGCAATGGCGACGATGGTGACAGCACCCCTGGCGCTCTGAGCCCTCCCTGTGCGTCAGGTTCTGCTAAGTGCTCTAATGCACTGGCTCACACTTACGCTGTAATGCAGGACTGTCATCCCCACTTCACAGATGAGAAAGGAGACACAGAAAGTGGCAATAACTTGCTAACACCACACAGCTAGTTAGCGGCACTTAACTGACCAGGTTTGGTCTAGAGACGTGCGATCTTGGGTTCTCAATTGCAGGCACTTAACTCTTGCATTTCTACCCTACACAGAGGTCCTTCTCTGTGCCACAGACATACGTGGGGAGGTTAACCACTCTCCCTCCTCGTTTTCTCCCTCTCCCTCTGTTTCCCTCCGCGTGCTAAGCAGTATGCACGCCTTGGTGTTTCTCTGCGCCTCTGCCATCAGACTAGCTGCATGCCCGTACGCTGACGGACGCCCGGGTTCTCTGCTCTTCCCACATCCCTCTGGCCTGTCCCCCATCCGTGTGGGGACGCGCATTGGAACTGCACCATCGGCAGGGATTCCCGAGAGGGCCCACGAGAACGGGCTTCACTCCCCTGGCCGCTGCCCTCTCGCCTCCTCTGAGGCGTCAGCTCATGGGATCCTCCAAGTCTTTTCTATTCAGCCCCCACCTCCATTTCTTCTAACCCTCAACCCGATTCCCATTCCATGACCCCCGCCCATCGCCTCCAACTCTTACTGAGCTCCTACTAATTGCCAGGGACCATGCTATGGATTCACATGCATGACATCATGTTAAATCTCACCGCAGCCCTGCCCGGCAGTTACTGATATTGACCTCTTATACCTCTATGGAAATTGGGAGTCAGAGCCCAGCCGGCACGGCTCAGTGGTTGAGCGTCGACCTAGGAATCGGGAGGCCACAGTTCAATTCCTGGTCAGGGCACATGCCCAGGTTGCAGGCTCGATCCCCAGTAGGGGGCGTGCAGTAGGCAGCCAATCGATGATTTTCTCTCATCATTGATATTTCTCTGTCTCTCTTGCTCTCCCTTCCTCTCTGAAATCATTAAAAATATTTTTTTTAATTAAAAAAAGAAAGAAATTGTGAGTCGGAGAGCTTGCGTGAACTCCCCAAGGCCGCACAGCTGGGAAGAGACAGGACCCGGATTTGAAACGAAGTTTTGTGATTCCAGTTGCCTCTTCCCATCACCACGGCGCTCTCTCTGCTTCGGGGCGCTCCCCCCCCCGCCCCCCCCCCGCCCTGCGAACTTCCTTTGGGAGGAGCGTCAGAATCGTGCACAGTGACATGGGCACCTCCTCCCACTCAGGAAACGTAGAGCGTGTGTCCTGTGATTGCATCGCTATCAGGGCAAGTGTGTTCCTGTTAAATCCTAAAGCCTTTCTTCAGCCTAAAAGTTCGTTCATTTCCTGTGATTTGAAAGAAATGAAGACCCTCCCATGAGCCCCTAAAAAGGGTCGTGCCTTCCCCACGCTGTGCAGCGTGTCTCCTGAAGTTGGCCCTGGTGGCTGGCACCAGCTCCCCAGCAGCACGTCCTCAGCAACCTCCACGCCCGTCTCCCGAAAGGCCCCTGGTCACTCGTGTGAGCTTTGGGCGGGCACGGAGGGCATCCAGGGCTCCAGGCCCCAGTGGCAGCGTCTCCTGCTGGAACCAAGCAGCACTGCAGCAGGACAGGAAGAAATTGCCACAGGAGATTACAGTCAGGGTGGTTCAAACCGGAGCCAAGGCGTCTTCTCAAGTCTTGGCGCTCCTGCGGTGGGGTCGCCCTCCTCTTAGTCTCATCGGTGGGTGGATGCACGGCTCAGGTGCAGGCACTGGGCGCGGTTATAACCCTGCAGACAAGCCCGTCCCTGTAGCACCTGCTGCGCGCCTGCCCGCCCCACGGGAGCTCCTGGATCACAGGCTCCAGACAGCTGGCAGCCTTTGCCGCTGCCGCCTTGACCCCCCTCCCAGAGGACCAGTTCACATTTGCTGTCTGCTCTTGCTTCCCGCCTTCTCTTTGGCTCCATCCCAATTACAGCACCCTCCTCCCAGCCCCCAGTCTTTCATATGCACTCCGATTGCTGCGCATTTTTGCCAACTCATCTCCCCAAATCCTGCGAGGCCCTCTCACTCTCCCAGTTCTTCCAGGCCCTTCCCGTGCAGGGGCTGGCTCGGCTTTTCTGCCGCCTTCGCTCCTGAGTACACAGTAAGTGACAGACAAGAACGTACAAGGGTCCCTTTCCCCAACAAAGACAACTACAATAGAGAAAGGGAGGTGCCTGGAAGTAGGCCTTCCAGCCCCCTGTCCTGCAGGAAGCAGCCGCCGAGTGGGGGTGAGGACGGGGGATTCACTGGGAAGACGGGGCATGCTTCTGTGTCTCCCGGCGCCAAAGGCAGGGCGTGCTGTGAGAAGGCGAGGGCTTCCGGAAGCCCCACTGCCATGGTCTGTCCTGGCCGCCGCCTGTCACCCTGCTTCTGGGCCCTGCCTCCCACCACCTCCCTCAGCGTCTGCTGCTCTCAGTTCTCAGCGTCTCATCCCCAGGCTGAGAACACCTATTCCCAGAGTTTAAGTCCCAGGAAAGAGAAGCTGTGGCTCAGGGATCCACGTGGTTCAGTTGGCGGGGGGGGGGGGGGGGGGGCGCACTTTGCATCCAGCCTGAGGAAGGCTGACCAAGGACTGGAAAGCAGGTGTGGAACGCGCAGTTTCCCTGAGAAAAGGGGGAAACACGGGAGTTGAAGTCTGCGTGTTTTTTAACGTTGCCTGGCTCTTTGGGAAAAACAATCCGAAGTGAAACCTGGTCCTTTCTGAAGGGCCAGCTGGCACCTGTTAACAGGGAACTGTCTCCGGGGGTCATTCACGGCCACTGGTCCCATTCCTGAGCTGCAGGTCCCACCGCCCTCCATGCAGCCACCGCACCTACATCCTCCTGAGCTGGTCCAGAGGCTCACAGCTCTGCTGCGATGCGTTCCTGGCTCCCAGCAGCATGGCCATCGTCTAAAACAGCCCTGTAGGTTATGGCGGCCCACCCCGTGCACTTACGTGGGATGTGCAGGCATAGATGGTTAAGGTGCATAAACAGGCCCTCGCTTATTGCAGCTCCCCTTACGCTGTCTGCTTCCATCATGAACCGACCTCCCTGAAACCATTGCAGGATGGTGATGGGGTTTGAGCTCTGAGGATGTGTCTGTGTTTCACATGCACTGCTCACTGAGTCTTCACCATGACCTGGGGGCAGAAGGGGGGGTTGTAGTCTCCACTTTCCGTGAGGAGCTGGGAGGGCAGAGGGTGGAACAGGAGCCCTGCAGAGGGGGTGCGGCTCACACCCCACAGCCTGGCTCCTGCCCGCAAGCCAAGGCCGCACAGCTCACTGCGCTCAGCCTGCGCCCGCACCCCCACCGCACCCGCAGGCGCAGAGCACAGTGAGCCATGGTGCACGGGGCAATGCCCAGGGCAGGGCAGATTGCGGGGACGGGCTTCCTGTGTGCAGCTCTTTGTTGAAATGAATGAGGGGTGGGCCCTACGTGTTTCGCTGCATTTTCTTTCCGTGAAAGGCATAAGTTAGTGGTCTGTTTTCCCGGGGACCATGTAAAAACAGTGAACCTAAATCTGTTTTCATTTTAACCATCTACTTTTGTGTAATATAGCATATGATTCAAAGACAATTGACTAGACCAGTGGTCGGCAAACTGCGGCTCGCGAGCCACATGCGGCTCTTTGGCCCCTTGAGTGTGGCTCTTCCACTTCTGCGAATGGGCCACGAAGTTTCAATCGCACTGTACGTGTGCGCCCGCATGTGGTATTTTGTGGAAGAGCCACACTCAAGGGGCCAAAGAGCCGCATGTGGCTCTCGAGCCGCAGTTTGCCGACCACTGGACTAGACACACATGTCAGCGCATTGATTTGAGCTCACAAGGGCACTTCCGTACCTGGAATTGGTACCTCTCGGCCCTGTGCTGTCAGTTCCCTGGCACCAGTGGCTGGAAGCGATGCAGCCAGAGTTTTAAACGGTCGTCCTTTTGCGTTTCCCAATCGACAGTGAAACGCTTCTCTTAAACCCAGCGGGACTTCTCCAGCGAAGCACAGAGGCTCCTTCCAGGCTTAGCTCTCCTGCCCGCTCCTCCCTCCCAGTCGCTGTGAGTCATTTGGGGGGTGGGGGGGGGGGCGCGTGCAGTGACATTTTCTTCACAATAGCAAGTCCTGAGAGCGGGGTGGAGGCCAAAGCACCTCCATGCTTCACACTTCCCTGGGCCCGCTCTGCCGGCGGCAAAACTTCAGCCTGATGAAATCCAAGGTGACATGGCATCACTTAAAGGATTTAAAGCGTGTCACCTGTCAGCCTGGCTTCTGGCCTGAAAACTGTTTGTCTATTGCACAGACCCATGCCCCCCCCCATCAGCACCCGCACCAGAGCGGTGCATTCATGGCAACGATGGCCCTACCCTGACCTCGCTATCGCCCAGAGCCCCCGTGCGCCTCAGGGTCGCCGCTGATGGCGCACATCCTGTGCTCGGGCAGCTGTGGAAGCATGGTCCCCCCTGTGGTGTCAGCAGAGTCTCTCCAGGGCCCCGTCCTCTGCGCTCTGCCTAGTCACTCCTCCACCCCTACCCCCTAGCAACCACTGAGCTTTTCACCGTCTCCATGGTTTTCCTTTCCCAGAATGTCAGGTAGTTGGAGGCAGGCAGTATGTAACCATGTAAAGAGTTTTTATTTTAAGTATAGAAAACCTTACATAATCAATCACGAAATGACCACGCCGTGTGCTCTGAGCATCGCTGCAGCTGCTCTCAGCTTTGTCTAGTCAACTTGAAATCGCGTCCACGCAGCAGTTCAGCCCTGCCCAGATCCACGCTATTAACTCCCCATTAGCATCTCTCCCCGCTCTCCCACTTCTCAATTTTTCCTGGAGTGCTTCTTCAATTAGCCAGTCTGCCCAGTGGCTGCTCCAACGCGCCATTAGAAGCCAGAAGTCATTTCTAGGCTGCTCATGTGTTTGCTGCTAGAGACAGGTGCATTCGACTCCCCAAACCACACGACTTCCTGTTCGATTAGTGTGACATGTATGTGTGGGTAGACATGCTGAGGAAATCTGACCCGGAGTTGAATGGTAAAGTGCACTTTGGAGAATTGAAATTAGTGTCTTCAAGAGAACCTAGATAAAAACGACTCCACGAAGTTGGAAAAAGAAGACCCAGACCGTGTGAGGACCCTTCATGAAGGGGAGCGTTGCATGCTGGGAGAGCCGCGGAGGTGAAGGTCTGTGAGCCGTGATGAGCAGTGCACTGAGCTCTGTCTATGTGTCAAGCTCTCCACACACCCTGTGAGCTAACAGGCTTGTGCCTGCATCTCACCCCATTGTCCAGCTGCTACAAGATCCCCTGCCCTCGTGCCAGGCCTCTGTTTCTCAGGTGGGTGGCGTAGGCCACCCCTCACCTCTGATTGGTCTGAAGAAGGGCTCTGGCAAGTCTCCATGCCAGAAAAGACGAGTCTGTGGGGCCTGGAAGCCACACAGCCCCTCCCCCATTTGGAATTTTAGAAGTTGACGGATGGTTTGCTGATTCCACAGGGAAGTCCTGTCTGTGCCGGGCATGCAGCCCCGCGGCGCCCCCTGGCCCCTCCGGGAGGCTCCTGCCCGGCCCGCCTCTGGGCAGACAGGATGGGCTTCCTCTCGCTCCAGGCTCTGCCCAAGGACCTGCTGAGACAGATTGCCCAGGAACGTTGGTCTGTGCTCTGGCCCACTGTCTGTCATCCCACAGAAGGAGTAGGAACGTCCCTCTTTATCCCCATAATTATGCTCGCACTGTAACAGTGGGGCTGGCTGTGTGCCGGGCACCTGCTGTGCCTGCATTATTATGTCACTTGCTCACACCGGGAGGAACTATTGTTATGCCCTGTAAGGACAAGGGCACTGAGACTCAGAGAGGTTGAGCAACTTGCCCAAGATCACACAGCAAGCACATGACAGAGTTAGGATTTGAACTCATGATTCCAGAGCAGAACTTGTTCCTACTATGATTTTATGATTCTGATTAGATATAAACTTCCAGCTGATCACTCTGTGAACGTCATAATCTCAGTCTTACTTCAAATAGCTTGTCAGGATACCTGCCAAGGGAGGGTGCCGAAGCTAACCTTCATTTTGTAACCCGCTGCACCCAAATTCTCTCAAGATCCACTCCGGAGGAGGGTGGCCGTCCCTGGCAGTGCAGGCGGACGGTGTCGCCCAGTGCTCTCTCCCCTGGTTCAGCGCCATGCTGGGGGCCTCTTGCCAGCTCACCGCCAGCCTCCAGGGGCCTGGCTGGCAGGAAGGCCCTGTGCTCAGAGCTCTGATGGAAGGTGTGGAGTGCGCAGGCCCCGCCCTCAGACCTCCTGGGATTCCGAGGTGCAGCTGGAGGAACATGGCTCAGGGGCGTGAGCAGCACAGCCAGTCTGGGAGGGATGGGGGTGGGGGCGGAGCACTGCACCTGCCAAGCGCAGCGCTTAGCTCTCCCAAGTACCCCGGACAGGTCTTCCGAGGGACTGGGTGGCACCCAAGCAGGAACTGGGTCCAGAGCAGGGTCCCTCAAAGAGGTGGAGCCCTGAAGTAGAGGGGGGACAGGCCTGGCAGTGGTCAGCCCCCACCCCTGCCCCAGCCTTGCCCACAAGCCGCTCCCTAGTGTGAGAGGCGTGGGGGGGAGGGGAGGGCTCCCCTGAAGGCCCACAGCCAACACACCTGGCTTTAGCTTCTCTCTCCATGCCCACCTCAGCTCATGGCACCTCACGGATCCTCTTCTGCTAAGTTAGTGTCTCGGGCCCTGATGATCCCCGAATGCCTGCCTGCCTGCCTGCCTGTCTCTCAGATGCACCGTCTGAGTTTATCAGTTAAGATCCTTCCCAGTCCCTGTGTTGGTAGTTTGCAGGCCCACATGGCTAGGTGGTTGGGTCTCCTCCCCCTCCTCCTCCCCCTCCTCCCCTACCTCCTCCTCCTCCTCCTCCCCTGATGTAGGCCCGCGACTGAGAACATCAGCCATGGCAACACCACAGATATTTCATGTAGACCTACATTCTAGGGAAAGCTTGTGTTTCTCCTAAGAAATTATTTCCTTATAGAAAACAGGAACTTTTGTTCTGTTCATGTATCTCTGGTGCCTTCGGCTTCTAGAAAGCTGAGAGTACACACACATAAGATTTATAATATACAGGGGTAGGCAAAAGTAGGTTAATAATAAATAGTATAATAATAATACAACAATAAGCCTTCACATACAACTATAAACCTCCTTTTGCCCACCCCTGTATATACAGTGGAGTTGCACACATACATACACAAATATATAATATATATGCATACTATGTAATCAGCACAGCTGTGTAATAATTTATTTCTGTTATATTTTTTGTTAATCCTCACCCAAGGATATTTTTTCCATTTTAGAGGGAATGGAAGGGAAGGGTGGAGGGGTGGGGGAAGAGAGAATGGGGAGGAGAGAAGCAGGAGAGAGAGAAACATCGATGTGTGAGAGACATGTTGATTGGTTGCCTCCCGAGCACCCTGAGACCAGGCCAGGGACCAAACTTGCAACCCAAGCAAATGCTTTGACTGGGAATCAAACCTGTGACTCTTCGGTGCATGGGCCAACACTCTAACCACTTAGCAACAACAGCCAAGGCTCCTATGCAATGCTTTTTAACTAGCTTTATCAAGGTATAATTTACACAGCATAAAATCCTCGTTTGTGTTATATAATCTTGAATGCTACCTCCAATTCTTATGAAATGTGGGTTGAATATAGTCGTATGTGCTAAACTATGCTGAAGATCTTTAGTGACCAACATCTAGGGGCTTGTTTGTTTTTTAACTGCTTCCTCCGTTCAAATATACTTATTCATTCATTCAACACATATTCATTGAGTGCCTACTATGTGCTGGATGTTGGGGAGATAAGAGTGAACGATTCAAACAAAATAGCTACCCTCATGGAGGTTTGTTCTAGGAAGGAAATAAAACAGGTTAGTAGAGGGCCAGGTGTGGCAAGTACGGTGAAGAAGAACACAGCAGAGGGAGAGCATGGGGAGCAGCAGAGGGCTGCAGCTTCAGGAAAGGTGGTCGGGGGACCTCTTTCAGGAGGGCGCAGGGGGCAGACTGCAGGCATGTCATGTGGGGGGGCGGGGGGAGGCTCCAGCCGGCAGGAGAGCGGGCTGAGGATGGGCAGGCAGAACTAGGCAGGGGCGCTGCGGACAGCAGGCCGGGGGTCCTGGCACCTAGCCCAGGAACGAGGGTGGGTATTTTTGAACGTAGAGCTGACCACACGTGCTGATGTAAGAGAAGAACTGAGGGCGGCTGTTGACATGGGGAAGTGGGCGGTGGGTCCGTGGTCCCTGCCTATCTCTGCCTGACCCCCTTAGTAAGCCAGTGGACACACAGCTCCGTCAGGGCGCGTCTCCTTCGCTTGCCGAGAACCGGAAGTTGGTGCTGGTGGACGAGGCTGATGATGGCACTGCAGTGGGTACAACGGCCTCCCCCGACCGTGCTTGGGTCCCAAGGGCCGGTGCCTGTGCCCGACCTTGTGTGGACTTGGGGTCTTGGCAGGTGCAGGCAAGCTAAGACGAGCACACGCTGGATTAGGGTGGCCCAGGCCAGTGACTGGTGATTTTTTAAGAGGCCATTTGGGCACGACACGGAGACCCAGGCAAGACCACCGTGTGGAGACAGACGGGCTGGAGTGACGGAGCCAGGCAAGGAGCACCCAGGTTGCTGGCCAGCGTGGCGCTGGAGAGGCTGGGCAGGCTCTGCCTCTGAGCCTCTAGAAACAGCCCCCCCCCACCCCCCACCCCCGCATCCCACACTTCTGGTCTCCAGACTGAGAGCAAATTCCTGTTGCTTCAGGCCACAGTTTCTGGTCTTTGCTGTGGAGCCATGGAAGCCAGTATAATGGCTGGCTATTAGCACTCCTCACTCCAGCACCGCGCACACCTTACCCCACCAAGTCCCCTCAGCACCACCCACAGCTGAGTATCGTGGGCCTCCCTGCTGTACAGATGAGGAAATCAAGGCCCAGCAAGTCACATGACCTTCCAAGGTCCAGCGCTAGCACGTGGGAGAACTTGACAGGTACCAGGTCTTCTCGTCTGGAGTCCGTGCCCACCATCAGGAGCCTGGGCCGGGGCCAGGAGCCAGGATCCCTGGCTCACTCGTCATCTGCTCTGCAGCCAGACGCCCTGCGCTCCCCCCTCCGTTCTCTGCGGTCGCTGGAGGCCTGCTGTCTTCACGTCTCTCCAGAAGATGCGTGGGTAGCAGGTGTGGCTTGGGTTTGATAAGAACGTCACTGCGCACACCCTTTCCTCTGGTTGGAATGCCACCAGCAGAGGAAGGACAGCGGACAGACAGCCCCCCTCCCCCCGCCCCGTTGCTATTGGCTGAAGCGGAAGCTCCCGACCATTAATCCACGGCCCCTTCCACCTGAAGGAACACAGGCCGTCGGGGCCAGAGCGCCGGCTGCCTCCCGCCGTTCTCCCTGCTGATGCTCAGGGCCCAGGAGAGAGGGCAGGGCTTCTCAAGCCACTTGCTGCGAGGAACCAGGGCCGTGTCCGTCCTGTCGCGGGCACGCCACCGAGCCCAGCTCATCGCGACGAGCGAGTGGTGTGAGCGGGGAAAGGCAGTGACTCTCCCCCTGTGGTTGTGAATCAGTCCACAGGCTCCCAGGTCTGAGCAGGCGGGTGGGAGGGGAAAGGGGGACCAGCAATAACCTGCAGGCGGCAGCCTCGCAGCACAGAACTGGAACCTGGGCCGCGGGGAGCGAGAAGGGGTGTGGTTGAGCGTGACTTAGGCCACAGGTGACACAGCAAGAGCCTTTCCTAGCAGACAAGTCACCTAACTCCCCTCCAAAGCAGGGGCAGGAGCAGTGCCCACGCTCCACATTCGCGGGGATTACAGGAGGTGATGCACAGAGTGCGTAAGGCGGGGTGAGGTTATCTTCATGGGCCCAGGCTAGTCCCCTCCCCTCAGGTGTCTATTGCTGCATTAACAAGTCACCCAGAACTCAGAGGTTTAAACCAACAGCAATCATCTCTCATCTCTCGTAGCCCCTGGGGGTCAGGGAATTGGGGTACTCACTGATGGGTCTGGCTCGGGGGTCTGTCCTCTGTGGCCGGAGCTGGGACAGCTGGGGCTGACACACCTGGAAGAGCCACCTGGGCACCGGGCTCTGCATGTGGTCGCAGGGCCTTTCCGCGTGGCCTCACCAGCCCAGTGATCTCAGGGCTCCAGAGGCAGGCGCCCAAGAGGAACGGACAGAAGCTGTTGCCTTGGAACCCACCTGGGGCCACGTGCACTGGTCGGGTGGGGACACATGTGTTTTGTTATTATTGAGCAATATTCCTGTAGGATGGCAGCTTCTTTGAAGAAGTTGAAGGGGAATAAGAGGCATAAACTTCCAGTTATAAACTAGAGGTCCGGTGCACGACATTCATGCACTGGGGGGGAAGGAGGGAAGGTCCCTCAGAGTGGGCCTAAGCCACAGTCAGACACCCTCAGCACTACTGCAGAGGCTGGAGAGGCTCCTGCCACCGCTGCTGCTCTCCCCAGCCATCAGCCTGGCTTGTGGCTGAGTGGCCCGCCCCCTGTGGGAGCTCACTGACCACCAGGGGGCAGCTCCTGTGCTGAGTGTCTGCCCCCTAGTAATCAGTGCGTGTCATAGAGACTGGTCCTTCTGCCGTTCGGTCGATTTGCATGTTACCCTTTCATTATATGGGATAATCACAGGAATGTAGAGAAAGCACAGGGAACAGCCAGTCGTCCCTAATAACTTTGTGTGCTGACCAATGGGCGCTAGACTTATGGGGGCTCACATCGTCAGGCACACAAATGTCGAATCACTAGGTGGTACACCTGAAACTAAAGTAGTGCTGTGTGCCAACTAGACTTTAATACAAAAAGAAAAGGAAAGCTTGACTAGAATATTAAGGAAAAAGGAAACGTCCCTTCTCCCGTGAATGACTGCCGAGACGTTGTTAGGAAGATAAGACAGAAGGAGTGATTTACTTCTGGACACCGCCTCAGCCCCATAGTGAGTGAGTCGGTTTTGATGGTACCTCAGAGTCCCTCACAGCAACACGTTTGGCGCTTAGACTCCAGAGGAGAGGGGGCGATGGTTCGAGTGCAGACCCCGGGCCACGCCCAGAGCCTTCTGGACGGGAGGAGGGCTGGGAAGCTGTGCTGAGCTGGGGCCCGGGGGATTCTGACACAGGCCAGAGGCACTGTCTCTGTAAAGAAAAGAACTTGCGCCAACTGGCGTGGCTCAGTGGTAGAGCATCGACCTATGAACCAGGAGGTCATGGTTTGATTCCCAGGCAGGGGCACCTGCCCGGGTTGTGGGTTCGATCTCCAGTGTGGGGCCCCAGTGTGGGGTGTGCGCGAGGCAGCCGATCAATGGTTCTTTCTCATCATTGATGTTTCTATCTCTTTCTCTCCCTTTCTCACTTAAATCAATAAAAATGTAAAAAGAAAAAAAAAAGAAAGAAAGAAACTTGTCCTTGTGTTAAGGGGCTTCCTGAATTTTGTATTTTCATTAAGACTTTGAGCTACTCAAGCAATAACTTTGTCTTATAGGATCTCTAAGAAGCATAAATGCACTCAGACTAACTTAATTTAAATGTAAGGATGGTTTTATTGGAGGGCTAGGGAGGTTTCTAATGGGACACAACCCAGCCTCCTGAGAGGCTGGGACCGGGAGCTGGAAAGCGAGGTCTTTGCTCATTCTCCACCTTCTCCTCACACGTCTGTTTCGTTCTTCTTCGCTTGCGTGTGCGTGTGGTGAAATGAACCACTGTCGGCAGGTCTGTGTTCTCTCAGGGCACAGGACTGACTACTTGGAGTCTCCTAATTGCAAATCCTTAGGGAGAGAATCTGATTGGCTCAGCTTAGGTCAGCCATCTACCGATCAGCTATGGCCAGGTGGGTCCACTGCCCAATCAGAAGGTTCTTCCTTAGAGGCTTCTAGGGAATGGTCCCTGCTGGTCACTGCTCCCTCTGGCGCAGCCCCGACCAGTGACAATGTTGATGTGTCATGAGCCACACCAATGACTAACCTGCCTTGGCCGGGACCAGGCTCATGGGTGGAGGCCCCAGGACAACAGGAGAGGCGCTGGAATACCACTTTCACCGTCCTGTGACCAGGTCTGCAGTCTTTCTCCCGCGCTGGAGCACAGAGTCAGAGCATGCTGCTGCTGGTTCACTGCTGTCCCCCCCGTGCTTACAGGCTCATAATGAATATTAAATGATAAGGGAACAAGAGCCCCATATTTAGTTTGATCAGGAATCCTCTCTTTCCACAAATATTTATCGAACATCTACTGTGTGCCAGGTACCATCCCAGCGTCTTGGTCACACCAGGGAACAAACAGGCAAACATACCTGCCCTCACGTGGCTGGGCATTGACCCATATCCCGAAGGGACCGCTAGGCGCCTGTTGGTTGGGTTGAGCCACTGCAAGTGTGAGGTCTGTGGTGTTCAGAGCCAGTGGGAGCCCGTGGACAAAGCCGGGGAGATGTGACTGGCAAGCTCCCCCGCGCCCGGCCTCCACCCAGCCCGCCCTGCTGTGTCTCCCCAGGTCATGCTCTCCGAGCGGAAGGGCACGGACGAGCTCTACGCCGTGAAGATCCTGAAGAAGGACGTGGTGATCCAGGACGACGACGTGGAGTGCACCATGGTGGAGAAGCGGGTGCTGGCCCTGCCCGGGAAGCCACCCTTCCTGACCCAGCTGCACTCCTGCTTCCAGACCATGGTAACTCGTGCGGGGCCTGGCGCTCCGCCTCTGGCGGTTCAGTGGGTTTGGGCCAAAGCTGTCCCAGAGGCACCTGGGTGCTGCCCGTGACGACGGGGGATGTGGGCCCAGGGAGGCTGCTGAGCATTTCTCAGCGGCCCTGAGACGCTCTCCCCGGAGGCAGGTGCTGCCTCAGCAAAGATGCAGGGACTCAACCGATGGGTTTGATGGGTTTTGTAACCTGCGCAGCAGGGCCTTTCACAGTAAGAGGCCACTTGAGACAGAAGTGCGATGTAGCAGCAGGTGGGGATGCGGGCAGAGGTCCAGCGCTGTGCTTAGGCGGCGGTGGGCAGCCCTCCGGGCCCTTTGCCTGGGGCTCCGGTACCTTCCCCCCGTGGCATGGACCTCCTTGGACGAGGGGTTGCCTGAGGACACAGCCCTCGGAGGACCCCTAGGTGTGAGCTCAGAGCTGTGGCTCCCGAGAGGGGACATTTGTGCTCTAGCTGCTGTAGACTGTGACTCCAACTCTGAGAGCAAGAGACATCCCTGTAAGACCGCTTAGCCTTGTCCCTGCTTAAACTAGACCTTGGCCGCCACACCTAAGGAGGGGAGGCCAGAGCCCCTACTGCAATTATTAGTTTGAATCCTTTAATGAAAAAGCACAAGATTCCCTCATCTAGTGCCTGCTTCCCCAGGGTGCAGTTCACATGGGAAAGGCAGGATAATGCTTGATTCGTTCCCGTTGTTTAACAGTTTCTAAGAGTTGGTTCATTATTATGCTCCAAAGGTGACTCATGTTTGCTTTTAAAATAAAATGTTCGAGTTAGGGAGTCAGTGCAAAGAACAAAACAAGTGAGCAGTATTGTTTAGGGAGTGGGGGCTGCGACCGGACTAGACTAGACCCTCAAGCCTCTAGTCCAGCGGTTCTCAACCTGTGGGTCGCAACCCCTTTGGGGGGGGCAAATGACCCTTTCACAGGGGTCGCCTAAAACCATCGGAAAACACATGTATAATTACGTATTGTTTTTGTGATTAATCACTATGCTTTAATTATGTTCAATTTGTAACAATGAAATTGGGGGTCACCACAACATGAGGAGCTGTATTAAAGGGTCGCGGCATCAGGAAGGTTGAGAACTGCTGCTCTAGTCCCTTCCTTCCCAGGCTTCTCTTTTTCCGTCGGTGGTCCCCAAGTTGCCTGGCGGCATCCGCGGGGGAAGGGGCCTCAGCCTGGTGAATAGACTGGACGGAGACCTTGCCTCAAGGCGGAGCTGGGCCCGCGGAGCGGCTTTCAGTTTCAGTTGCGCGTGTTGAGACTGGGAGGAATCGGTCACCTGTGATGGATATTTGCTGGAGTTCAATGTCTTCATTTGTAATTGACTATTTTAAAAACGATACATTAACTTGGAAATTACTCCTGACTGTTGGGCGCGTGTCAGTGTGCTTCCTGGGATGGGAGAGCAAGGCCCAGGAGCGCAGAGGCTGCGCCCTGCCTGGGGCCCTCCCGGGAAGAGGTTTGGACCCAGAGAGAGCCCAGAGCGTGCGATGCAGCGGGTGCTCGTCTTGCGTGGCCGGAGCCCACGCTGGGGGCCTGGAGGCCGGGGCCGTGTCCAGATCCCGCCGGCGTGGAGGGAGCATGCGTCCTGCCCTCGTCCCATCGCACAGGTGAGGGGGCTGAGGCCGCACAGCTGGTGCTTCAGGGCCAGGATTGAACCCAGGCAGCCAGGCTCCGTGGGGCCTTGCAGTAACTATGCCTTTGCGTGTGAATCACAATGTCCACTCCCCTGACACCCTGGGGCGGGACGCAGCACCGCCTGTGCCCGGCAGTTCGGGGCCTGTGCCCTCAGGAGCCTTGCCCCTCTCCCAACTGCGCAGACGCGCCTGGTGCTCCATCCCTCAGAGAGGAACTGGCTTCCCGTCGGAGTGTACCATTCAAGCACTGGTTTCTTCCTGGGCTCCCCAAAGGTATTGCGACAGAGGGGACTGTCACCCAACGTTACAGGGAAGGATTGACGACCTGAGTGCTGGGTAGTTCTCCCTAAACACAGCACCGGGCACACGCCCGCTGGACGCGCCCGAGCTTTGCCAGTCCAGTGTGTTGAGCTGCCACCAGAATGGCCTTCGTAGTGGTGACGACAAGGACAAGAGCAGAGCTGGCCCTGCGAGTGCCAGGCCGCGCCGGGCCCTGCTCAGCCCGCAGGGGTCCCCCCGCTGCCCTCGGCACCTCTGGGCGGCTGCTCCCGCCCCGGGTAGGCAAGGACACTGGTGTGCAGAGGCGCCCGGACTCCTGCCGCGCGCACGGGCAGCGTGGCCCTGGGGCGGGTTCCCAAGCCTCGCGGGCCCCCCTCAGGCACCGGCCTCCTGCCTCTGCCTCGCTCCGGATTCTCCCTCTGGTTTAGGAATTATTTTCACTTTCCTGGTCACATCTAATTTTCACAAGGGGACTGTTCCCGCCCTGCACAGAGGACGCGGACCCTTGAGAGATGGGCCGGCTCCGGTCACCAGCGCTAAGCGGCAGGTCCTCGTGCCCTGCAAGTGTCACTCCCACCGTGAGGAGACCTGCTTCCGCAGGATGTGGCACTGCTGGAGAGATCGATCAGGGAGCGATTTAAAGTGCAAGGAGCATCTACACGAGCTGGGAGGGCCCGAGGAGTCGCCTGCCTCCCGCTTACCCTCTGGACCCGCACATTCTCTGCACCCCAGCCTGGTGCCCGGAGGAGGCAGCCCGGCTGAAAGGCAGTATCTTGAGAGCCGTGTCCCTAAGCGTCAGCCAGCGCTGCCGTGGACAGAGGGCTAATGCTTACGGATGCCGCCAGCGGTGTTACTGTTGGCATAAACGGTCCAGGACGCCGCTGCGTCACTGCGAGGGGACCGCAGGAACTAGAGAGACAAGCCCTGTCCCCACAGAGAGGCCGTCGGCCACCGTGGCAGCAGAGCAGAGCAGCTGGGGCGGCGGGGTTGGGACAGGAGGTGCTGCTTTGGGTAGGAGGACTGGGAAGGCCTTCCTGCTGAGGGTGGCGTTTAAGCAGCCACTCGGTTGGGCGAGGGAGCGGGCGTGAGCGTGTCTGGGTCCAATGTCCGCGACAGCAGGACACTGCGGTGGTGGCCCCGCGGGACGCCCGCTCGGCACCAGAGGAGCGGCCAAGGCCACTGTGGCCGAGTGGATTGCCCGTGTGTGTTTTGTGGTCCAGAATTCCTTTATGAGTCACCTACCTTTAAAAAATGACAGATCTGGCGTAACGTTGCAAGTGTGGTGTTTGTCTTGCCAGAGATTTAGAATTTGAAGATAAAAGATCTTAATAGGATTTTTTAAAAAAACACACACCTTAAGGTGGTCAAAATAGATAAAAGAGAACAAAGACTCTACCAATATACAAAGCGCCTTTTGTCCTTCTTAAAATGATGCAAATTTAATTCCTAAGACCTGTGTAGAAAAGCAGAGTTACATCAGATGAATTCTTAGACAATTGGATTTGAAACCTTTGACAAATATGCACAACGCAACTTTAGCAGAAAATGTAGGAGATACATTCTGTTCCAGAGATGATTCTAAATGTGCGAAAATGGAATGTGCACATAGAAAGGGACCAGGGGGAAAAAGGGAGAAAGAAAGAAAGAAAGAAAGAAAGAAAGAAAGAAAGAAAGAAAGAAAGAAAGAAAGAAAGAAAGAAAGAAGGAAGGAAGGAAGGAAGGAAGGAAGGAAGGAAGGAAGGAAGGAAGGAAGGAAGGAAGGAAGGAAGAAGGAAGGAAGGAAGGAGAGAGAGAGAGAGAGAGAGAGAGAGAGAGAGAGAGAGAGAGAGAGAGAAGGAAGAAAGGAAGGAAGAAAGGAAGGAAGGAAGAAACCAGGAAGAGACAGGCACAGACTAATCAAAACGTTGGCGTGAATTAGGGAGGGTCATGGGTGACCGTCTCTGTCTTGAAAAGTGTCGCAAAGCACCACACGGTGGAAGCGTGGACACCCAGACAGACGCAGAAGCCATCCGAGGGCTCGGATGCTTGGAGATTGCTCCCTGGATGAACTGGCCTCAGGTGGACGGGGCTCAGGGAGTTGTCCTCTAGCACACACAGGGATAAGCGTGAGCACCTCCGTTACAGAAACCCGGGCTGGGATGCCCTGCTCGCTCTGCATGTGGGGTCACTGTCCTTACAGGGGGCACGGGAAGCGGGAGTAAGAGAGGTGATGTGCCTCGTGCAGGAGCAGCAGTGAGCGGAGGCCGCCCGCGTCCAGCTGGGCTGGGGCACCTGCTGCGGCGACACGAGAGGATTGGGTTTTCCAGGGGCAGCTGTCAGCCGCCACATTCACAAAATTTCCCAACTGCCAGTGGGCACAGGCAGTTAAGCCTCCTTAGCAAAACATCTATTTTAAATGTTTTCTTTTCGATTGAACATATGCACTTCTTTAAAAAAAAATAGAATTAGATTTTATGAGTCATTGAAGGATAGAAGTTACTTCCCGAATTTGCTGTCTTGGCCCAATAAGAACTCAGTTGCAAGGCATGCTGGGAGGGACATCAACCTGCATGCAGTAGCGGACAGGGAGGGGGCTGAAGATGATTGCACTTGTCGGGTTGGCCTCTGATGACATGTCTGCTGAGCACCAAGAGTGTCCAGAAGTCCTGGCGCCTCAGGTGGGCTCTGGGCTGGCAGCAGCCTCCACGGAGGTGGTCGGGCACAGGGCACTGCAGAAGGCAGCTTGGGCAGCAGTCTCAGCCAGGAGGGTGGGTTGCAAGAAACAGAGCGCCCCTCCTCCACACTTTCTTTTTTTAAAATATAATTTTATTGACTTCAGAGAGGAAGGGAGAGGGAGAGAGAGATAGAAACATCAATAATGAGAGAGAATCATTGACCGGCTGCCTCCTGCACGTCCCACACTGGGGATCTAGCCTGCAACCCTAGCAAGTGCCATGACTGGGAATCGAACTGGAACTTCCTGGTTCATAGATCAATGCCCAACCACTGAGCCATGCTGGCCGGGCCTCCTGGTCTGTGTTTCTCCCTGGTCATGGCACCATGGCTTTCCTAGCCCCTTGCAGTTGCCTACCTACCCAACTCCCTGGACTCCAGTTCATACTCGGAGGACAGGGAATTTGATGGGTGTGTGCAGGTCAGATGTTTTATTCCTGGCATGATCAGCTGTAATTGGCTACTACTAACTTGGTAGGAACCTTTAAAAAGGGGTTGAATCCACAGGGCAGGAATGTTGGCTCTCATATCAGATGGGAGATGTCATCTTGAGTCCAAAGACACTGAGTTGGAGCTGGACACAGCCCGCTGTAGCAGTGCCACTGGGCCCTCGGTGAGGGATGGAGGGAAAGAAGCTGGCAGAGTTTCGTGGGTTCAGGGCTTTAGGCAGTCAAAGCCACTGGGGAATCTTGGGTGCAAGAGAGGACCCAAAAATGCAACAAGGCATGTAAGTCTGGGTTGAGTAGGAAGAGACACAGCCTGGTTCTCTCTGCCTTCTTGTTGGTGGCCTTTGCATCTTCATTCAGTAATCAAAGACCCATAGAATTCTAAAGAAGAGAGAGGGTACCAGCCCCTGAGAACTTTGCTCTCTATATGGAGGGCAAGGCTTTGAAAGCTGGAAAAGTCAGAGGAGCCGCAGTTACTTGATTCTGATAGTGTCATGAGGCTATAGCATACACAGGAAAGAGCAGCTGGGTGACCCACGGCCTCGAGGTCTTTGAGTCTGCGTGGACTTGACGTGTCTTTGCAACACCCAATGAAGGAGATGCTGCCATCACCCTCAGGGAGGCAGAGAAGTTTAAATGTTTGCACGTTCTCAGAGTGGGGAAGCCGTGTACCTGGGACTTGAACCCAGGACCAGCTCATGTCCACCACAGCACTGCACAGCTTTTCCAGGGAAACAGGTGAATCTGAGTGGTGAGGCACAGCGGACACGCAGGATTAATTCCCTCACCGGCAGGGAAAACCATTGAAGATCATTCCGTAGGGAAACGCTTTCTTCAGCCTCCTTAGAGCTTGGTGCATGCCCATGTGGTTGCTTTTCTCTGCCCGTAGTATCTTATTAACAGTGGCCGGTGTCCCCTGGCAGTTCCGTGGGCATGATGTCACATCCCTCTTCCCCTTGTCTTAGGGGATGATCCTCTCTCTGCCCTGTCCTGGGCCCCAGGTGAACATGCCGCCCAGTCATGTTTTAAATCAGACCATCCTCATCTTCACGCTCCAGATTTAGGAAATTCTATCCAACCCTTTGCGTGATGCAGGGGCGGACACATGTCTGATGTTATTTAATTACTGATTAAATGTGAGGGATAAAGGAGAAAGGAGACTTAAAATGAACCAGAGTCACTGCATGCTTCGGAGATGAGGGCCACGTGTAATGAAGAGTAACAGCAATACCGGGCACCCGGGAAGACGCGCCCTGAGCGTTAGCAGACGGGCTGGTTTGCGGAGGAAGACAGTGAGCTTGCCTTTCAGCGGTGGATTGCGGTTGACAGGGGAACACCCACGTGGAAACGTCCTGCAGCCAGCTGGAGCGGCCGGAGCGCGGGAGGAAGGGGGAGGAAAGACGAGTAAGTCAGGATTCATCAGCCCGAGAGATGAGTGTTGAAGTTTTGAACTGTGGCAGGTCCTCTTTGGGAAACTGAGCAAGTAGGAGAGAGCCAGGCTAGCCTTGACTCCATACTCAATAGCTACCTTTGATTTTCATGTAGTACAGCAAGTAGGTCCCAATCAAAACCACTGCCTGTGGCTGCCTGAGAGATCTTTTAAGACCACACATCACTTTAGAGGAAGAGTGTTGGGGGGGCGGGGGGGACGGGACTTGGTCACATTTCAGGTCACTGAGGAGGGAATGATTATGTGAGGTT